>NC_088860.1:28432508-28804202 GCF_963853765.1 Magallana gigas
TATAGTTTACTGACAAGTTAGTCTTGACTTGTCCAATTTTCACCCCTATTCTAAGCACGGTCATATTCTTATTCAAAATATAAAGGTGTGAAAATATTATGTTCATCACAGAGCAGGTTCTGCATGAACACACAGAAATCACAAATATAATTAGATGCCGATCAATTAACGGGGTCCGGTTAACAGCGTTCACCCGTACGGTGAATTTACAACTACGATGAATTGATGGCAATTATTTTACAGTTACACATGTGCTCTGATTGGTCACGCGATGAATAGTACGTTAAGAATACTTATGAAATTAAAATACAAACGCGTTGAACAAGCCGGGAAGTAAGACGTACACGTCGGACTGATATATAAACAAAATATTATTTTAATCATTTGGTATACTTTCTACATCAAATGTATACGAATGTATAATCAAATTTTAAAAATGGGATTAAAATCACATGCACCACATGGCTAGTGCTGGATTTTAAACTGATTTTGTAATATATAACGTATAACTTCAGTAAAATTATAAATAATGCTTATTATATCTTATAACATAAACATGTGCATGTTTCATAAACATGTATCAATATCTGTGTTTACAGTACAGAAAGTAATACAAAGTATAGAAATGCACGAATCACATAGGCGTCGAACCGGGGGGGGGGGCTTAGTGCAAAGTTAGACTTAACCAATAGGCATATAGTCCCCCCCCCCCCTCCACTTTTTCTCGCCGGATATGTAATTGTTCCTAAATTTACCTTGAAAGATTGAGAAGTTGGAGTAATCGGCATACTAGCCCCCCCCCGACACGGATAAGGAATTTCATGATTTGGGGGAAAAAATTTGGGTAGGGAAATTTATTTTCGGAAGTATATAGTATAGGTATTACCCCCCCCCCCCCCCCCCCCCCCCCACGGATTAGGATTTTCATGATTTTGGGAATTAGGGTTTTTCCTCAATATTTCTGAGGATTAGTCTAGCCCCCCCCCCCCCCCACTTTCAATTTGCTTCCGACGCCAGTGAATCATGATACAGTCATACATGCAGTAAAGTCTGAAATGCATGTGAATAATTAAACAATTATTATATTAGACTCAAACTCCAAGTGGGTTTTACTTGTTATTATCAACTGTAGAATTTAAAAAAAAAATTCCTGTGTACATGTGTTGGCGTGGTATTAAAAAAGAAATGAATTAGCTCTAAACTTCAGGTTGTACGAATATTTGGTACGATTTGTAAAAATTTACAACGACTTTACCTTAATTTGTTTGCTTAATTAGTTACTGTACCTCAAGGTTCATTCAAATGATAACTAAATGATTTAAGAAGGAGTCTTACAAAATAGGTATATTAATCTATTTTACTAAATAATTATATAAAAAAAATTCCCGCCGGGCTCCAGTTATAAACTCACGCTTCGTACTGTGTATATGTTATGTAACAGTCTTTTGTTCACACCTGACAGAAAAAACCCTGCAATCCACACAGAATATACAGGAAAATCACAGAGGAGGTCACCTGGACAAAGAATGTATACACATGTATACACGTGCCCGAGTGCCTAAGATTAATGATTTCATCATATGCATTACACAAGATCAGACATCAGTTTTTCTTTTCAAATTCAATTAATTACTTAGTAAGGTTCTTAATCGCCTTATTTGCCACATTTGAAGATAGTTACATGTATACATATAGTTTCAGTCACGCTGAAACCTTACTATACATTTTAGTATGTACGGATTCATTATCATTAGGCTAGAATTAAACTTAAACCTGTTTAAAATAAATGATATAACTATTAAACTCAAATCAATTTTAGTAATAGTTTCAGCAATGCGTAAACAATTTGGAATCTTATCTTAAAGTTTCAGCATACTGAAACCTAGCGGAAATGTTCTGAAACTGATTGATATTTCCATAATAATTTACACAACTTTTCACATGATTCAAATTTAGTTTCCGCATTGCGGAAACCATTAGGAATCTTAACTTAAAGTTTCAGCATACTGAAACCTAGCGGAAATGTTCTGAAACTGATTGATATTTCCATAATTATTTACACAACTATTCACACGATTCAAATTTAGTTTCTGCATTGCGGAAACCATCAGGAATCTTAGACTAAAGTTTCTGCTGACTGAAACCTAACGGATACTTGCTGAATCGATATAATGGTTTCCGCATTGCAGAAACTATACATGAAACTTCAACTTCAAGTTTCAGCAAGGTTTCCATATAGTTTCAGTTTTGCTGAAACTTGATTTTTCATCCAGTGGTTGTTGCTGCGAGTTGAAAATATATGCGATTTGGTGTCAAACGATTTTATTTATAGTCCAAATATTTTTTGCTTGTAAAGTGTGTTGAAAGCTATGGTAGTTACAACACTGTAATGCACACAGGGTACTCAAAGGTTAAAATGGCAAGTTTTATCATGACGTCACAAACGTTGAACGCTGTTAACTGCAACGTCACAAGCGAAAATCAAAGTTCATGCTTGCGGCTGTTACTGTGGCTCTTCCATCAATATTAACTTACCCTTAGGATAAGATAGGAATTTTAAGGTATAAATCACATTTGCGGACAAGCATGAAGTTAAACTAATGTAAATATAAGCATTAAATCATGATTTTTAAAAGAATACAGTCTCATAACTGCAGCGATGTTTGCATAAAAATTTTCATAATGCGCTAACGCGATTTACTCAATTTGTATGCACACACCGCTGCAATTATAAGACTGTATACTTAAAAAAAATCATGACTCAATTAATGCTATAGTAATGACTAAACTTTCAGTTCTGCTTTTTGTTATAAGAACGTGTTGTGATTGAAAGCCTGACTATATAAAACTTGTTTTGAAAAAGAAAGGAAGAAACTGTTTTAGGAAAACTATTTGTCGAACACAGTTTATGTAATCGTTTCAAACATTCTTTAAAAAATGAGATGTTTAATGGCGAGTTAAATTTTCAAAGGGTAGCAAGCATTGTTATAAACAGTATGTACTCATGATTCATGTCAGGAATTGTATTTTTTTTTAAACCGAACCCGCCTACTAAACACGTAACCTTTTCTCTAAGATAACTTCTATATTTAAATCTTTCTAAATTTTTTAAGACTGCATGTATGTGCAAGTTTAGAACTGTTGCGTGCTGACAAAATTTACAGACCCTGAAACCTCACTGCTACACCAAAAAGTTGCGAATTACTTGCGAGAAACATTTTGAGTAAACCGTTTAGCCTAGTGTGAATCGTGAAGCATTTCGTGTAAACCGTTTAGCGTTTCGGGCAAAGCGTGCAGAGTTTCGGGCAAAGCGTGCAGAGTTTCGGGCAAAGCGTGTAAATTGTTTCGAGCAAAGCGTGCAAGAACCGTGTGAAACGTTCATCAGATTTCATTCGGAACTCTCTGACAATTTAAATTGTTTCAAAATGGTGCCCGTGTTTAACATTACTTTAAACTGTTTGTGATTGGCAAAACTCTTTTGTAGGTATTTTCATGAAAAAAATCTAGAAGAAATGATATACTTATCTTTTTACAACATTGAATTAATTTTTAACAAACAAAAGATATGTACATGTATGAAAATGCGACTAGTTACAGACTACATGTATATATAACGTTTTTATACGATGTTTGTACTGGTACAATATTAAAATTAGCTATACATGAAAAATATTAAATACAGTTAGCAAAACATGATTTCTATTGGAACAAACCTATATCAACTTTAACTTACACGATCATGTTTTGATAAGCATGTATTTTTTAAAAATTTAAGTCTTACTGAGACCATTTGGCTGTGTACAAGCAGCACAAATAACCTCTGACATCGGGTGAGACCTGCACCTGGTTGAACCTGTCAATCAAACTCTGTGTATTTGTTTTCATTGGATGGTCAAGCGTCTCTTTTTTGTCAATAGCCAATGGAAAATTAATGACTTCAAGGTAATCGGAATCAGTATTTGATAAAGCACACAATTTAAACGATAGAAAATTAATTAATTATTTGAACAAAATTAAATGTAAACATAGAAAGAAAATATACCGTTTATTTCTATGAATTGCAGTAAGTAAGTTCTTTGGAATCCCGATTATAGCTATTTTTACAAGTAATTATTTTAATTATTTAAACCACTGTTAACGGAAAACAAGAAGTCTTGGAAGAAATTAACACACAGGGATTTGCCTACAATATACACAGTCGTGCAATTACATACAGAGCGCTGGTAATATACCCGTATACGAATATTGAGTCAAAAATTTAAATCATTTTTATTTCTTATTCTTTTCAATACAATATTAAATTAGTTTAAAAAAAAAAAGATCAGAAATAGTAATTACAAATTTCTTGGGGCTACATGTATATATGTTCTGAGCTGTGTGCGCTGAAGCGACACAAGATTCTCGGTCGCACGTGGCAATTGAATTAACACAGACTGACCGAATAAACAAACAGGTGGGAAATTGAAACAAAATGTTACAAAATGATTTTCGACAGATCTGGATATCTTTTCGCCAATTAAAAAAAATCCAGCGCGAGCAACTGTCAGCGGGGCAGAGGGGGGGGGGGGGGGGGGGGGCAACAACGAGTTCGCTTCCACAATGAAACGGACGACCATGTAGAAAAACTACAGAAGTGATCAATATGTGACCGATAGAATCTAATCTAAGGTTGTTTAAAACTCATGTGAATATTCTTAATCATCGAATGCCTCAATTCAGGACATTCTTTTATCTTGCTAGCACCTACCGCAAACATGCAACATGGAACTTTGATTATAATTTGATTTGATTTTTAAACTACCTTGAACGCTATCGTATAAATCAAAATTGTTGTAGATTTCAAACATTAATTGTACAGTTTTTAAAATATTTTAGATAAACAAACCAACCATTAATTTATGTCAGACGATATTTCCGATTTGGAGAAATATCGTTCATAAATATTCATTTACACTCAAATGTTTAATGAAATAAATACAAGATGGACAAACTTTTATAACAAAAAATTAAAACAGTTCTTGTATTTACGGCTATAGAAACCCAAACACCTTCATATGCATGTAAGTGTGCGTTGCAGTATACGAATCTTGTGTATTAGATAGTAACCGCTTACCGCTAGGTAGTGCAGCCGTGGCTGATCTCCTCGGCAGTGGGTGAAGGATAGATTACGTAAAGGTACAAGGTACAAGGCACAGACACGCACAGCTCAGAACGCAGGAAGATTTGAAAAGTTTGCAGTATAATGACCTTACTCTATGAAATTGAAATTCTTTATTTCAAACTTAAAACCAACAATTGATCTGTCTGCTATTGCTTTAGATTGAGAATGACACTGCTTTTATTGATTAACTGAACGATTTCTTAATTGACACCCGATCGTTTAATCCAAAACTTTTTTGTGTAATCAAAACTGAAACAAGAGATGTTTATGAAACACTTATGCCCCCCTCCCTTGGAAAAATCCACAAATAAAATGAACGTAAACTGCAAATAACTAGAACTTTTCTACGTCCAAGGGCCATAACTCTGTCGAAAATTGCTCGATCGTACCCAATATCGAACTTGACCTAGATATTATCATGATAAACCTGTATACCAAATTTCATTTCAATATGTTCATCCTCTGCGAAGAAAATGAGCGGAAATGCAAAAAACTAGAATTTTTCTACGTCCAAGGGCCATAACTCAGTCGAAAATTGCTCGATCGTACCCAATATTGAACTTGTCCTAGATATTATCATGATAAACCTGTATACCAAATTTCATTTCAATATGTTCATCCTCTGCGAAGAAAATGAACGGAAACTGCAAAAGACTAGAATTTTTCTACGTCCAAGGGCCATAACTCTGTCGAAAATTGCTCGATCGTACCCAATATCGAACTTGACCTAGATATTATCATGATAAACCTGTATACCAAATTTCATTTCAATATGTTCATCCTCTGCGAAGAAAATGAACGGAAACTGCAAAAGACTAGAATTTTTCTACGTCCAAGGGCCATAACTCTGTCGAAAATTGCTCGATCGTACCCAATATCAAACTTGACCTAGATATTATCATGATAAACCTGTATACCAAATTTCATTTCAATATGTTCATCCTCTGCCAAGAAAATGAACGGAAACTGTTGGTGGACCGACCGACAGACAGACAGCAGCAAAGCAATATGCCCTCCCTTCTTCGAAGGGGGGCATAACAATTCTTGAGTTAGCGGCTAAATAAACTCATATATGAGAGATGCAACTCTCGTGTATTAGATAACCGCTGACCATTAGGTAGTCCAGCCGCGACCATGGTGACCCATTTTCTCGGCCCCCGGCGAGGGAGAGCTTACGTAATGGTACACGCACACACACACAGCTCTGATTCAAGGTAGATTTAAAATGCATGGTGTTTATAACTAAAATGTAATGCATGGATTTTTTTAAATTCCATATTTTGTGTTTAACTAGTAAGAATAGAAAAAAAGTTTTTTTTTCCAATTCCTGTTTTTAAGGATTGTGCAATATAAGAACTTAACAACAATGACTTTAACTCCTAAAAAAAAAGGATGTATTAAAAAAAAATTTCTTATGAATTAATGCCTCCTGTATAAACCAGGATACTTTCTGTGGTAACTTTATGCCAGTTTTACGCACAAAGACTTTCGTTAATTTGTCAGATGAAAACAGGTACATGTTAACATGTTAAGTTTTTTAAACTCATACAACACAAATCACTTACAAAATAACATTGTAACGACCTTTATGAGATCCAAACAATCAACTTTTCCAGCGACAGCCATATCAAAATCCTAACCGTTTTTGAGTTATTAAGCAAAAACTTTTAGGGGCTATTGGCCCGTAATTTAGGGGGCAAGCCCTTTTTTATTGGTGTCAAATGAAAGCCCTTGATATTCTGCACAACTTTTATTCTACATGTCTTAACTAAATATTTTTCGTTTAAAACATATAAAGGAAAATATGTCTAAATTTTCGCACTTTTTTTAAATCCTGTTTTTTGACCCCCTACCTTTTCCTAAATAAAAAAAACATAATCTAAAAACAACAAGAGGCCCATGGGCCACATTACTCACCTGAGCAACAATAGACATTATAAAATCAGCTTTACGGAGTAAAATACAAAAAAAAAATATGGACAATGTAGATACTGTATATCAAAAATTCAATTTTTCCTCAGGCTATTCTGTTTATCATTGATCCCCTTTTGTCACAGTATAGGCATTTCACATATTGAGCATTACAGTTCTCAAGAAGATCAAAATCAACTGGGATATAAACCTACATCAAACTTGTGTCAGCCCAAGAATTGTCCAGAGGCCAAAGTCTAAACAATTTCAAAGAATCAAAAATATGTCAAAATGCTTGCATATAAGTTAAACCATGATATATTATAACATTTGAACTTTGGTGAATTTAAACTGTTTTCTTTTGTAAAATTGAACCCTCCACCCCATGTGGCTCCATCCTACTCCTGAAAAATATGATTTTGAAAAATTTGAATCTGCACTATCTAAGGTTGCTTTCGCTAATGTTGCACCTTTTCTAAGAAAAAATTTTTTTTTTAAGAAAAAGATTTTTCTCAATATATTCCTTTGTAAAGATTTAACCAGTCCCAATTGTGCCCCTACCCTACCCCCGGGGATCATAATATGACCAAACTTGAATCTATCCTACCTGATGATACTTCACACAAGTTACAGCTTTTCTGGCCCGTCGTGTTCTGAGTAGAAGGTTTAAAAATAAAATTTCTCTTTATTTTGCTATGTAAAAATTTGACACCCCCCCCCATTGTGGCCCCACCTTACCCCAAGGGACCATGATTTGAACAAACTTAAATCTACACCCTCTGAGGATGATTTCACACAAGTAGCTGCTTTTTTGGCCTTATGGTTTTTGAGAAAAGATTTTTAAAGATTAACTCTATATATACTCCTATGTAAAAATTCGACCCCCCATTGAGGCCCCACCTTACCCCCGAGGACCATGATTTGAACAAACTTGAATCTACACTATCTGAGGATGCTTCCACACAAGTTTCAGCTTTTCTAGTCAAATGGTTTTTGAGAATAAGATTTTTAAAGATTAACTCTATATACTCCTATGTAAAAATTCGACTACCCATTGAGGCCCCACCTTACCCCCAGGGACCATGATTTGAACAAACTTGAACCTACACTATCTGAGGATGCTTCCACACAAATATCAGCTGTTTTGGCCATGTGGTTTTTGAGATATATATTTTGAAAGTTAAACTCTATATACTCCTAAGTAAAACTTCGACCCCCCATTTATGGCCCCACCTTACCCCGGGGACCATGATTTGAACAAACTTGAATCTACACTCTCTGAGGATGCTTCCACACAAGTATCAGCTTTTCTGGCCAAATGGTTTTTGAGAAGAAGATTTTTTTTAAAATATCACCAAATTTTCAATAAATCTTAATTATTTCCCTTTACAATAAGGCATGGCCCTTTATTTTAAAAAACTTGAATCCTATTTACCCAATGATGCTTTGTGCCAAGTTTGGTTGAAATTGGCTAAGTAGTTCAGGAGAGGAAGTCGAAAATGTAAAAAGTTTACAGACAGACGGACAGACAGATGGACGGACGGACGGACAGACGGACGCGGACAAAAAGTGATCAGAAAAGCTCACTTGAGCTTTCAGCTCAGGTGAGCTAAAAACCGATGTGCACAACTACAATGTCTCTGTTATTCAAATTCGTTGGATTCCCATTCCCTGCTATCATAGTCTCGGAGCCTTTGTCTGGAAACCAAAGGCCCTAAAAAGTTTTAAAAGGGAAATAACTCCTTAACGGAAAGGGAATTCTAAATTTTATGAATTGCTTAAGATAGTGTTTTGTAAAGTCGATTAACCTGAAAATTGGAGGAAAAACCGTTCAGAAATGAGCACGATATGAAGCCTCAAAGTTCGCGTCTAGGAAGGAAAAAAGAAAAAGAACTAGATGCTGTCATTAGACAGATATACCCGCACCAAGTGTTTGCCCCTTAAAATAACACTGTTTTGTACCAGTTTAATTAAAAATGAAGGCCACATGCAAGCTCCAGTAATACATTTAAAAATTATAATTTTCATAACTGAAGGACGAAATCCCTTCCCATATGATAATACACATGAGCAGCACTTTATGTGCAATTTGGGGTTGAATTGTTTGCAGTGAATTTTCAGCTAATCAATAATCTTAACATTTCATGTCATAGAAAGTATAACGGTCGATATAATTATTACAAACAAAATTAAATTATCCCCCCTCCCCGTGGCGGTTGCCAGTTTTAGAATTGCTTCTGTGTGCCTACATGTACACCATCGTGTGCACAGAGAGAAGGGGGTGGGAGTGAGGAGTCCAGACCCCCCCCCCCCATGAAAATTTATTTATATCAATTGTAAGATTACCAAAAATACACCTTGGACCCCAATGCTCTTACAGACATGTAAACACTCTAACCCATTGCGCTTCAATGTTAGGTAACATTATTTGGGGGGTAAATATTTAATTAATATTTAATATACTTTATTGTTTATCTCAATAGGAAGTATACATCACAATATGCAGGTGTCCTGCACCACCTTAAAGCTGTTATTTACCTAATAAAATAGTGCAAGTGGATTTGAAGAAAAGGTCATAAAAATACATGCATGTTACAATTAAATAACTGATCTTTGTCTTAAGTTACGTACACAACACAGGTCTGCAGGTCTCATTAGTGGGTACTATTTTTAACCAGCTCTTCTATTAGATGGGTTCACGTGTAAGCATACATGTCTGCGTTTTCCATATGCAGAAAAGGATTAGTTAAGATCAGCTAAAGGAATTCATTATTGTGTTTTAATTGGATTATCATTATGATGTTGACCAATATAGGTAAGCATAATACATGTAGTAGCAGTAGCACAATATAATGAGATGCCAGCATACATATTAAAAGGGCATGGTCACGATTTTGGTCAAATTTTTATTTTTCTGTTTTTATTATTTGCAATGCTTTAGGAATGCATTTCTAATGATCAAATGAAGTTTTGGTGCCAGTCGTTGAGTTTTAAGCAATATACAGAGCTCACAATTCTTCGTCATGTAAACAAGGCTCGTGCCCTGTTTTTGTTTTCATATGCCAAATATACCGGTAAAAATCTTTTTCAAGCTGGTTTGTCTATCTTATCATTCATTTTAAGCATAAATAAACAGTTCCTAATGATTAATACATTCATTTTAGGTCTAAAACTTGAATTTTCACTTCAACATTCAAAATGTAAACAAATGCTTTGTTTACATAGGGAAGAATTGCAAAAATTAAAAATGACTTACTGAAGCATTGTAAACATTAAAATCGAAAAAATAATTTTTGACCAAAATCGTGACCATGTCCCTTTAAAGTTCTTCTTTCACTTTCTAAATGTGATCTCCCATATCATCATCTTTTAATATTTAAATAAGCTTATCATCGTTACCTATCCTATCGCATTTGTAAAGTTTCTGTCATTTTAGTTGCAAAATTTTTCATTTGTCAGACTTGCACTATTGAGTTGACCCCATATTGACCCTGTATAAACAATTTCTTATTAAATTTGTGTATTACATATAAGTAAGTGTACTAGACACTTATCCCTGAGTACCCAAACTCCGTCACCATAAGCAGAAAACTTCCCGCGTTTCTCTGTAAATTATTTTTTGTGGTTTTTATCATTTGCAATCACTAAATATACTCTGAAACAATATAATTTATAAAATTATTAACAAAAATATTTTTATTTTTAATCAAATAAGCCCTCTGAATACGACGTTTATCACGCGTGTCCATGATATCTTATGAACCTAACTCCGTCACCCACATGCTCTATGATATGGCAGGGAATGAAGACACATTAACAATTTAGTTAAAACTCCATTTGTATCTAGTCCAAGTTATGGGTAAGTAAAAATGATGCATACAATTTAATTGTATTTAATTTCATCGAAATTAAATGATCGCCAGAATAAAATATGGGTCCATGTAACAACAATCACAATGGCCTTTTCAGAATGTGCCGTTTGATTTATGTCCTTACTTATTTCAAATATTTTATATCATTAATTAATATATTACTTATTATATTATTTATTTATTACATTTTTAGAAATGTTTCATATTCTAAATAGCGATATACCGGATATATCTATACCCTGTATAAGGCAAAAGTTACGGCATGAGCGATTCGACGTTATCATCAAGAATAATGCATAAAGGCTATTGCCGATTGAAAAAAATGTGTTAATTACCTTAATCAAAAATGTATTACATGTGATATGTTTCATCTTGACATCTCTGACCACCGTAAATGATCGAATGGGCCTGCATGTCAGAAATATCGATATTTTAGTGCACCCGTGAAAAAGTTTTAGCTGATTTCACACAATTAATGGTGCATAAAATGAACAAGGTTTAATTCTGTTATTTTTTGACACATTCTTAAATTTAACAGTTTCAAATTGTTGACATTTGATTAAAGATTTTTGACATGTAAAAATTGACGTCATAATCGTACTTGATTTCAAACGGCAAGGAGTTTCCCGAAAGTGACGGAGTTAGGGGGCTATGCGATATCATTTTTATATGAGTTATAATAGGAAGGAAGGAGTATTTCTTTCTTAATGTATTATAATGAATACATGACCTTATGGGACTGTTCTGGTCATGAAGCGATCAGGAAAATACAAAATATCTTCTAATGTCATTATGATGCATAATCATATATTGACTGTTACTGGCAATATATAGGGTTTTGAAATTACTATATATCTCAGAAACTGTTATAATCATGACCCCTAAACCATATATATTCATGTTTCTGATGTCCAGGGGCATCAAATGATACAGTGGTAACAACGTTATTGTTGACAAGCCAATCGTGTTAAATAGTTCGTGTAACGTGGGTGATCGTTCGTGTAACGTGCGGGATCGTGCGTGTATCAGGAAAAATAGTTTGCGTTTTTTATCGTGCGTGTTCGTGCGTGATCGTGCGGTTTTTTCGTTTTGTAACTTTTTTTACGGAACGTCGGGATTCATTCTTAAAACAACGACAAGTAGTTTTTGTAAAACAGTGTGAATTTTAAACTTTTTTCCATAGAAGAACATAAACAGTTGTTAACATGCATTCTCTCTTTCATGGTTAAATACATTTATCAAGTATTTTCACAGCTCATTCAATCCTTCGTTCGGTCGAGTTAGTTTTGCATAATGTTATAGTCAGCCTCTATCAAGCATCCACTGTGTCTTGACACATAATATTAATCATATTAGCAATAGCAGCACGTTGAATGAAAGCAGTCAAGCTTACCCACTCCCCGTTTTAAACTAAACGATTATCCCCAACGTTTTTCTTTCAAATGAAAATACGATACGCATTCCTATCTGAATATTTGTTTGAAATAATTTTTTTTATAGATGCTTTAAAATTTAGAAAAAAATATGTACTGTGAATAATGAAAATATTCAATGTGGTAAATCGAAATTCTATGGAACAAGGTGACAAATTTACCTCTATCCCGCATAATCAAATCGTACGTAAGGGAACTGGATTACATAAACAGTCAACCCGTATGTAAATAATTTCGTATAGTTAATGCATTATCTTCATTTCATTTACACTTAAGTTATTATTCGTTATGGAGACAAAAAAAATTAATTTGTGTTTGAATCATATATTTTTTTTTGTATGGATGTTTAAATTGTTTACTCGTAAGATATAAAACAGTGCATTGCTACTGTACATGCCGCTTTTTAATAAAACACAAACATAAAGCAATACAAATTAAAGCAATACGTTTTCTTAATTCTAATCTTAAAAAATAATTTTGATTTTGCGTGTTTAATGGTGTAGAATCGTTCAGTTGCGTGCTTTATCGTTTTTGTTCGTGTATCGTGAAAATTCAGTAAGTTAATGATCGTCCGTGTATCGTGCGTGATCGTTCGTGTATCGTGCGTGATCGTTCGTGTATCAGAAACGTGCGTGTCGTTTGTCAACAATAACGTTGCTTCCACTGTATGTAGGTCATGGGCCCTGTGGGTGGTCCTGACCCCCTCAAACAGCAAGTCCCTTAATATCTTCAAAACAGTTGAGATCCCCACCCTTAAACCATATATTTTCTTGTTCCTTGTGTCAAGGGGCATCAAACGGTCTGTAGGTCATGGGCCCCGGGGGTGATCATGACCCCCCTCGAACAGGAAGTGCACGAATATCTCGAAAAATGGTTGAGATCCCCACCCCTTAACCATATATATTCTTGATCCTTAATGGGCATAAAAAGGTATGTAGGTAATGGGCCTCAGGGTTAAATTTAATTTTTCAAAACCGTAATGCACATCTAATGGACAGTTCCTATTATATACCAAGATATAATGTGTCTATCCATTAAATCATAAAAGGAGTTCTAGGATCTATGTTTTTTTTAAGTGATAAACGTCAATTTTCTGCTACTTTTTGACTCCTTGGTTGAAATTTAAATTTTGAAAACCTTACTGCACATCTCTAGAACGTCCCTATCATATCCCAAGATATGATGTGTCTATCCATTAAATCATAAGAGGAGCTCTTGGATCTCTGTTTTTTTTTTCAGTGATAAAGTCAATTTTCTGCTACTATTTGACTCCCTTGATGAAATTTAAATTTTTAAAACCTTATTGCACATCTATAGGACAGCCCCAATTATATCCCAAGAGATGACTTAGCTACTCCAAAAGTTGTAAGAGGAGTTCTGGGAACCATACTTTTTTTGCACAAAAACGGCATTTTTTGTTGCCCACTGATCCCCTTAATAAAATAACTAATTCTGGAACCTGATCACACCTCAATATGACACCCCCAATCATATTCTAGAAGATCATTTGGCTACTGCCCAAAAAAAAATGATGTTTTTGAAACCAGTTTTTTTGTTAAAAAAAAACGTCATTTTTCAGCCATTAAATGACCCCCAGGACAAAATTGAAAATTTCAAAACCTTATTGCGCATCCATAGGATACCCTAAAACATATTCCAAAAGATGATTTGTCTACTGTTGAAAATGTAGGAGGAGTTCGAGGATAAAGGTTTTATGTAAAAAAACGTCATTTTTTACCAATTATTTGACCCCTAGGACTAACAGAGAATTCCTGAAACCTTTTTACAAAACAACATGATACCCCAAATCAAACTCCAAGAGTTCAGTTTGCTGGTTTATAAGATGTAAGAGCAGTTTGAGAAAGTTAAATGTGACAGACGGACGGACGGACAGACGGACGGACGAAACAGGGTAACAACAATATACCCGAACTTTCTTTAGAAAGTGCGGGTATAAAAATAAGAATACTTAGTAATCTTAATCAGCACAATAATAGAAAGGTCTTCCGTTGAAATTATTTGATGTATTAATACATTTTATAGACGAAATGTTTTGTAATTGTGTTAACTAAAATGACAAATAAAATCAGTCTCTGTTTTGTATATAGTGTATTTTGGTGGCATTAGTCCAACTCAACCATGATGTTGAGGATTTCGATTTTTTTAAAAAGATATTATAACTGTAAACAAAGGGTTGTATGATTGTTTTAGCATAAATTTGGCAGTGTTATTTGCTAATTACAAGTTACCATCAAATTCACTGTTATAGACATCGTTTTGTACAGCATGTTGTTGCATCACCCGTATTTATAACCCCTAAAGACAAGAGGCATAAACTGAGTTTGTGAAGACGTCTTTAGAATTAAATCATTATCATTTTATTGCCGACGATTAAGAACTCCGTATACAGGGTGAATTGAACTTTTTGTTCAGAGAAAATTCTGGCGAAGTTACCGATCAAAAAGTGTTTCCCCCACTTCATCCTTTAGGTTAGTCCTTAGGTTGTACTTAAATTACTGTTTGTAGAAATTATGCCTGTTATGAAAAAGACATGCTTTTATTTCTTTTTTATCTTAATTACAGAAAATTTTTGAGAACATTTATTTTTTTTTCACATGACCAGTCGGGCTAGTACACAGACATTTTAACCAGACAAAGTTGGTCGGACGTGCCTTAGTGTCAAAACCTGCACTAGTTTCTAAGGCGAATTTTTTTTTTAAATTGGATTACGCATTTTTTAGTTAAAAAATTGGGTGGTAGGTCGAAAAAAAAAAAAGAAAAAAAACCCCTGGCAAACTTCAAAAAAATAAAATAAGTCTTATGTTTTGTTTGATTTTTTTTTTTACTATTCCATGTACACATGCGTAAGTGTGTCTTTGGGCCACTTTCAGGGCATTCTGAACCGCAGGTCTCACACCTTTATTGACACACGATTTACTTTGATTTACTTTGAAAACTTTGAAACATAATATGTGGGTTCTTTCACTTTCAAGAACTTCTGACACCGCTTGCCCCACAGTATGTGTCGGACAACACTGATTCAAGGTCTTAAACGACAGTTTAATGTCATTTTTTGCAAATGACAGGTAGTATGCCATTTAAATGATAGAACACAAACCATCGTTAGACAACATGGCACCTGTGTGATAGAGAACTCCGTATTCCAAACCCGATCAATTTTAAAACTGAAAGTGTAAAAGTTTAGGTATTTTTTTCGTGAATGAAACCAATTTATGTGGTTTTTATTGATATTTTTCACCAGTCATTTTATTTTTTGTATTTCTTTTAATTTATGTCGGTCAGTAAAAATAAAATTGGAAAAAGTGCATTTTATTTTTTTTCTAAAAGTAAAATAAATTCGGTCGGCGGATCCGTAATCCCACTAATAAAAAAAACGTTCGCCTAATTGACAATAAATTTTTATAATATACACATAGTTAATAATATTGTAACAAAACATTTTGGATTGTTTTCAAGAAATTCTGTGGTATCAAAAGCTCCATTGTTTTAAGGAAAAGACCTGTGTTGATGACAAACTGTACTTGTCGTTTTGACTGACCTGGTAATATATTGTTCATCAAGCTGTCCATCAACCAAAACACATTCTCTTCATCCTTAACAATTAACAGAAGCAACCCAGCGATGAAGTTAAGTCCCTGAAAAATGAATTTAATTGATAAATTGTACGGTAATCAGAAGAGCAATTAATCTTACAAAGTTCAGTTTAAGCTTTGTAACCTATTGTGACTAACAATTGAATTGACCTATAGGGCTGGTATTGGTTTCTGTCTTTACAAAAAACATATCGATTTACGTACCACTTCTTGAATTTAGGCCATACACAGTAAACTCTTCAGTTCTAGCTCTCAAAATGTATAGTGATTAAAAAAAAAGTTTCACAGTCATTTTTTTTCAGTTATTGTTTTTATTAAATTTTATATTTTCCGTTTACTTTCTATAATAAGGAACATATTCTTTTTATGTGTTTATTTGCAGTCAGGGACATATTAGAAACTATCGAAAGTCTTGCATGACGTGATTTCATAGGACGCAAACCCTGCAACTCTTTGCTACAAATAATGCACTTCGCCTTAGTTTTTCAATAGAAATAACAGGAAGAATGGTGTTTTTTGATGTAGAAGGATTTTTACCAGGCATTTGAACACTATCATCATTTAGTGTACATTCAACTGAACTCTTCTCCGTATTAACAGATGCATCCTTCGAATAAAGGGGCTTACCTAATGCCGGGATGACAAGGGGATGGATTTCTTGAGAAGATGTTGAAAATGTGAAAAGTTTACGAACAGACGGACGGACAGACGGAGAGACGGACGACAGACAAAATGTGATCAGAATAGCTCACTTGAGCTTTCAGCTCAGGTGAGCTAAAAAGAAAAAGTAATGCCCAAAGATGGAATCCAACCAGGGCACAAAAAACATCACGTTACATAGCTACCGGTTTAACCTACTGAGCCATCCAGAACTTAATTACACTCCTCAGAGTAAATAAAGACCACTATCATGATAGAAATCACTTTTTCCGAAACTTTTGTTGGTTTTTTGCAAAATTTGGCCCCAGGGCCAGGGTGCCCCTAAAAAAATTCAATTTTAATTTATTCCTTTGAACAAAACCTATCATAATATCTTATTCGGGGCAGGCCAGTCCTGAATACCGAGATAATAATGAAATTGCAAGAGCAATATGATAGATTCAAAATTCAAATTTGAAAAATTTATAAATATGTAAGATAGAAAATAACGAAAAAAAATTTTTGTAATGATTTTACTTCCGAATTGAAATGTATCAGGTGTTTAACCAATCAGATGCCTCTATTTTTTACCAATCAATGATAATCAGTATACCCAATAGAAATGATACATGATTAGACCAATTAGTGAGAACTTGCTGGGTATGTATACAGCCATATCATTCTTAGTCAGTCTTCTGTAAGTGAAGGACTAACGAGTCTTCTGGTGAAACTCTTCGGTAAGAGTTCTACAGAATATGCAAGGATTTGAGGTGTATCGGAAAGCAACAGAATTGTTAGTTAGACCACTCAGTTCTAACTCTGCTTCTTCGTAACTTGTGTCTTGGTGACTTGATAGTGTCTTTGTGTCTAAGTGACTTTCGGCTGACCATGTATTGGTGAATTGATAGTGGTTGTGTAGCACAGTGGTAGCAAACAGAATTGTTTGCTGAAACCCACAGTCTATGGATAGGTAATTATAGGTTGATTTTGTATTTTCATTCTTTGTTAGTTGTTCTACAATCAAATAACCAAGCCCTAGGAAAATCTTCTGACAACTGCATGTTATATTCGCAGTTGAAGGCCAGCTTTGTTGCATTTGTTGATTATTACTTTATTCTTAAGAAGGAAACCTAAGCAAATTAACTCACAAATTACTAGGTGATTATTTTATTCGTAACTTGAAAAACCGATACACTTTGGTTTTCAGAAGTAATTTTTCCCGGTAAATCTATCACCTCTATAGGTCAATTCAATTGTTATAGAGATCGCAATCGCAATAGATCCTTTTAAGTTTGACCGAAATCTGTAGCTATGCATTTGAAAAATATTGAATAGATTCACAACTGTTACAACTCATTTCCTAATTAATATTTGGTTGTTTTACTGTCTTTATATATACATTCAATAACTAACTTTACTGATCTTGAATTACTTTAGAACTTTACTAAGTCACCAAGGATTGTACAATTAATAAAAAAACACATAATTTCATATTTTGATAAACTACCGGTACTCCAAAATAGCAAAATCCTATGGAAAAAATAGTACCATGATAATCTTCAGGTAATTTACTACTGATATTGTTTTTTACTTGCCTCAGTCCAAACACGCTCCCAAACAAACTAGCAAACAACAAACTAACAAACAATCATATAATTATACAGTACTGGATGATATCCCGCGCAGGAATATACACATTCACATTAATATGATGCTTGATTTTTTTGTTCGTTCTTGTATCTACTGTGTCCAACCATTTTCCTACAGGCCTCTCAATCCTCTATAATTGGAGCTGATATTAGGCCCCATTCCCAATTTGAAAAAGGCATCTTTTTTCCCAAAATTTGAGATTGCCTAATATTAATAAGACGAGAGAAATTTAATTTTTAGTTTTACGGATCCGCCGACCCTACAAAGATTTTGTAAAAAAAAAAAAATGTAAAAACATTCGTATCTTCCAAAAATTTTCCAGAATTTTCAAGTTTGACCGATCATGGTTTTAAAATTACTTTATTTTATTTCAAATCTGCAAAACGTTTGACAAAGGGAGATTTTAAAATCAAGTGTAAGCGCGTCTCTATAACATGGAGTATTTAAGATGGAGGTCAGCCATGCATGGTTTGGCTTAAAAGTTTTTATGAAAAGCAAAGAAAATGTTATCCTGAACAAGTTTAGTAAGGTCAATACCAATGATCTTGAAACAAACACAAAGTACACAGTGGATAGTGGACAAATTAAACTTAATATTATAAGTTCAAGCAAATAATATGTAATTTTGATTAATAAAAGTTTGCCCACTGTTTGCTTGTTTGTTTTTTTTTCCCCTCCTCCGACCCAAATTTTTTACAACAAAATCCATAAAACTAAAAATTAAATTTCTCTCGCCTAATGTAACTTAAAAGAAAACCATATAATACTTGAGTAAATCAAAGCAATATGACAAAACGAATTTTAGGAGGCTTCAAAATAAGCACATTTTGGCATATTGAGCTACAAAGGCAGCAACTCCTGCAAAATTGCAATGAGGGAAACATTAAACTATCAAAGGGTCACCATTCAAACATTTTAGAATCTACCTTATCTGAGGATGGTGGCATACTAATATCCCAAATTGTAGTTCTCTGGAAGAAGATTTTTCAAACATGTTTCCCCAAACATTTCTATGTTGAACTTAAAACCTTTCTGGGGTCTTTGATTTGGATGAAACAAACAATCAACACTATCTGATGATGCTTGTATAGTAAAATCAAAAACTGGTTTTTCAGAGAAAGACTGTTAAAAATTTCATCCATTTGTTTCTTTTGTTAAACTTTGAACCCCTCCAGGGGCCCTTGCAGTGGCCGGGGATCACAGTTTGAACAATATAGAACCTAGCTATCCTATCTGATGATGCTTGCTTAGTTAAATATCACAGATTGTAGCATTGTTACACTAGTTCTTAAGAAGATTTTAAGCATGCTTCCCTGCATATTTCTATGTTGAACTTTGAACCCCTCCTGTGGCCACAATATTTATGTCAGATGTCACAGTTTAAACAATTTAGATTATTCACTATATGTAGAGTAGAAGATTTTGATGTAAATATTGGCATTTCTGAAAGTTGTTGAAGAGGGTTTAGCGTTGTGAATCCCCTTCTCATAAGAATGTTTTATACCAAGTTTGATTAAATTTGGTCCAGTGGTTCTAAAGATGTTAAAATTTTACACACTGATGAATGAGCTAACTAAAAAACAGACAAATGGTTGAAGGACAAATTGTGATTAGAAAAGTTCAATTGAACATTTGGGTCAGGTGAGCTAATAAAACAAATTTTTCATTCAAATTCCAATTCAGTTATTTGTGCCACTTAGCATCAAGTTCCCATACTCATTAGGTAAAATAAGTACACTACAGCCCATGATCTACATGTATATTATCATCTCTTTCATGAGAGCATGCTTAAATTACCTGACTATAACCTTTGTCAGGATTGTAAAGGGATGCAGCAACCAGTACATTTCTCAATGGCCTCTGTAAACCATCCTCTGAAGAGAAGAAAATGTTCTCTGGGAATGTCCTGTGCAGGTCTAAAATAGAATTAAACTAATCTAAATCATATTCATACATGTAAACTTTTGGAAATATTCAAAGGAAATTTTTTATGCTACAAAGAAGGTGTAGCAGTTTGTTATGTAGCTATTTTCCCTAAAACTGTTCCAGATAAGATGAAAAATATTAAGTAATAGAATGTGATGTAAACATTTTTTAACAAGCAATGGTATATATGAAGCAATTTAGAATTATTATACCTGCACTTTCTAAAGAAAGTTTGAGTATATTGTTGTTACCCTGTTCTGTCCATCTGTCTGTCATGTTTTACTTTCTCAAACTGCACATCTTATAAATCAGCAAACTAAACTCTTGATTTGGGGTGTCAAGTTGTTTTGTAAAAAAGTTTCATAAATTCTCTGGTAGTCCTGGGGGTCAAATAATTGGTATTGGTAAAAAATGTCCCCCTCATCCAAGCATTCCCCAGGATGTGATGGATGAGGGGCATTCTTGGAAGACAGCCTGAGGCTGAGGAGTATCAAGTAGCATTATTTTCTGGCTATTCATGATGCTCGGGATCGCCCTTCAAAAACATAGGTAATCATAGATTACTAAGCTCACCGAGACGGAGCATCACCATTATGAGACATCACCTTCATAAGACCACCTTTATCATTTTATATGAAAATCATACTTTATGATCTTGGATATTCATGGATTCTGTTTGGACAAAATATCGTATATCATCTGATAAATTTTTTTTATGATAATCATATGTTCATATGTTAATCAATACAATGATATAAAATTAAATATTGTATCATGTCATATTTATAATATATATCATATAAAACAATAAAATACCGTAATAAACAATAATGAGATATGATATTGTAATGTATGATATGATATTGTATTGTGTTATACCTTATTGTATTTGATCACATAATACAATATCATAAAATATAATACAATATAGTATTATATTACAATATCATATTACATAATACATCATAACATTGAAACATATTATATTGTATAATATAGTATGATATTGTATTGAATGACACTGAAACATATTTGATACATTATATGATATTATATCATATAATACAATATAATTTGATTCCAACATTGTATCTTATCAAATGATACAATATTATGTGATAAAGCAAAATATTATAAAATACATTATTATATTATACATATTGTATCATATGACACAATAATATATATTACAATATCATATAATACAATTTCATGTGATAAGATAATATATCATATAAACCAATATCATATCATACAATATCGTATGATACAATATTATATAATATTACAATATCATATAATACAATTTCATGTGATATAATTCTATATTACTGAAACCAATATCATATTATACAATATTGTATGATACAATATTATAGAATATACAATATTGTATCATAGGATACAATATAATATTTTGCAATATCTTATGTAATTGTATCATGTGATAAAATAATAAATTAAAAACACAATATAATATTATACAATATTGTATCATAATATACAATACTATACATAACAGTATCATGATACAATATCATATCATAAAATATCCAAAAAATTGATACAATATCATATCGTATGGTATAACTTTTTATAATATAACATATGATATCATATTGTATCATATCAAACAATATTGTTTCATATCATACAATTCTATATCATAGGAATCATGTTATATCATTTATCAACAAACACATCTATCTATCGAGCTGGTTTGAGTGAGGTGGAGATTTCTTTAGCATCCTTGATAATGGAGATCAGGCTCTGCATATAAAGCAACCTCTGCATTTAATTTATAATAAAGTTAAATCAACTATGCAAGCTATCATCTATAAAACATGTGACCTGTTCCAAAAAACTAAACCTCATCCAGCATCCGAAACCTATGGCTCAGATTCAGCATTCAAGCCCATCAGGTGCATTGGTATCATAACACGCATCATCCATGCAAGTTTGGTGAAGCTTGGACCAGTAATAACTAAGATATCATCATCAGAGGGCACTAGCAATTAAAACCTTAACTTCCTCCAGCATCCGCAACCTATGGCTCAGATTCAGCATCCATGCCTGTCAGGTGCATCTGTATCATAAGACACACCATCCATTCAAGTTTGGTGAAGTTAGGACCTGTAATAACTAAGATTTATTTTTTAAGCATCCTTGATAATGGAGATCAAGCTCTGCATCTGAAGCTACCTCTGCGATTCATTCATATTACAGTTAAATCAACTATGCAAGTTTGATATAGTACTATCATCTATTAAACATGTGACATGTTCCTAAAAACTTAACTTTATCCAGCATCCGAAACCAGACTCAGCATTCAAGCCTGTCAGGTGCATCAGTATCATAAGACACACCATCCATGGAAGTCTGGTGAAGTAAGGACAAGTAATAACTAAGATATCATCATCAGAGGGCACCTGTTTCAAAAACTTTATTTAACCAGCTCTTAAAACCTTAACCTCCTCCAGCATCCGAAACCTATTGCTCAGATTCAGCATTCAAGCTTGTCAGGTGCATCAGTATCATAAGACGCACCATCCATACAAGTTTGGTGAAGTAAGGACCAGTAGTAACTAAGATATAATCATCAGAGGGCACCTGCAACAAAAACTTTAACCAGCTCTAAAAACCTTAACCTCTTCCAGCATCCGAAACCTATTGCTCAGATTCAGCATTCAAGCTTGTCAGGTGCATCAGTATCATAAGATGCATCATCCATACAAGTTTGGTGAAGTTAGGACCAGTAGTAACTTAGATATTGCTATCAATGGGCACCCACAACAAAAACTTTAACCTGCTCCAAAAACCTTAACCTCCTCCAGCATCCGAAACCTATAGCTCAGATTCAGCACTCAAGCCTGTCTGGTGCATCAGTATCATAAGGCACACCATCCATGCAAGTTTGGTGATGTACGGACCAGCAGTAACTAAGATATTGCTATAAAAGGGCACCTGCAACAAAAACTTTAACCTGGTCCAACAACCTTAACCTCCTCCAGCATCTGAAATTTAGGACCCAGATTCAGCATCCAAGTCTTTCAAGTCCATAAGTAGGTCCAGATGCATCACCCATGCAAGTTTGGTGAAGATAGGACAAGTAATAGCTTAGATACAGGACCTGCAACAAAAACTTTAACCAGGTCCGGACGCCGACGCCGACGCCGACGCCGAGGGTATAGCATAAGCTCTCCTTGACTTCGTCTCGGTGAGCTAAAAAGCTAAAAACCTACCTGGAAGTGACGTCACATACCGTATAAATAGTGCGTCCATTGTGATAAACACTCATAATTTTAAAGCAGATTTATTGTCAAATATGTATTTTTATTTGAGGTGGGATAAACAATTCTCAAAACCCATACAAGGAGGGAACCTTGATACTCCTCAGCCTCAGACTATCTTCCAAGAAATTTGCCCCTCATCCATCACATCCGGGGGAATGCTTGGATGAGGGGGACATTCTTTTCATCCAGCCTTCGGCATATCGAAGTATCAAGTAGCATCTTCAAAGTATTTGACAATAAAATAAAAATCCTTCCAAATAGAGAAGATTTTCAATCAATGATTTAAATAAATTAACATAGACCATTTTAATAAATCAACTTTGGTTTCATCATGTGGAAACACAAAATTGCTCGATCATCTTAGCCACAAAACACATCAAATGTACCCATTATTTTCCCCACCAATTTCTATAAATATTGTCCATATTGTGGTTGCATGATTAATGTTTTCTCAGAAAATAATGTTTTAAAACCATTCTGCCTCATTTCTCTGTGATATAAATAAAATACATTGTTTGTAAAATCCAAAACTATATCTAATTTTCTGTCTGTAAGATGTTAATAGAAAGAAGAATGAATTGCATTCATTGAAATGTCAGATTTTACTGTCTGATATATAGGATACATATACACATATAATACAGCTATAATGTAATTAAATGTATGATATTCTAGCTTCCAATGTAATGTAGAAAACAAATGTTTTCTTCCTTGAATATAAAGTATCATATTCATGTATGATTAAGTTTTGCAACATAACTAAGGTACAATGACCCTCTGGTCAGAAAAATATTTACTCTTCATGAATTACCTATATGTCAATCATTCTTTTATAAACTAAAATCATATTTATATATACATGCATGTCCTATTTTGTCTAGCTCATATAGCTTTATATTAAGATAAGTTAAGTTTTCTTTGAAACTTAGATATTATCAGTAAAAGAAATAGTATTCACTTGTGTACAGAAGGATGTCAGGTATAATTTGTCTGATGTCTTTGAACATCAACATTCCTTCCTTTGAAAATTCTTAAATCAATATCTATGACTTTCCTGGTATGTGGTATTTATACATGCAAAAATCAAAATGCTAATCCTTCATAACACGTCCATTTTGATATATTAATACACTGTATTACCAAACTCTGCATGAATTAATTAGTTTTAAGTAAACTAATTTAAAAACTTGCAATCTTTTCTAAATTTGATAATTATATCTTCAATATGAAATAAGTTAATATAAATGACCTATGTAAAGATTTTAACCTCTAGCTAGGTACTGTCTCTTAAAGAATATGGAATTCATATCCCTTACAGAATTGCAGCAGATACTGCTAAGGCAGTATATGCTGCAACAGCGCTGCATGTAATTATACTTAATATCTACCTATATCTTTCCTATTTTTATTATTTACAATGCTTTATGAATTTATTTCTAATGATAAAGTGAAATTTGGGTGGCCGTCGATGAGTTTTAAGCGAGATACAGGGCTCACAATTCTTTGTCATGTAAACAAGGATCGTGCCTTGTTTTTGTTTACATAGGTTCAATATACCAGTAAAAATTCCTTTTCAAGATGATTTGTAAAAATTCTTATTAATTTTAAGCATAAATAAACAGTTCTTACCGATTAACAGATTCATTTTAGGTCTAAAACTGGAATTTTCACTTCAACATTCAAAATGTAAACAAAAGCTTTGTTTACAATATAGCGAGGATTTGTAAGATCTGTAACTCGCTTATAACTCAACAAATGTCATTCAAATTTTGATTGCCTATTAAAAACACCTTACTAAACATTATAAACATTAAAATCGAAAAAAATAATTTTTGAACAAAATCGTGACCATGCCCCTTTAAAACATGAGGGGGTTAAAATCATACGGACACGACTTGTGTAAGCTGCGTACTAAACAACTTGTACGTTCCTTTAATTCTTGTGGCTAGATTCTGAATATTTATCAATGACATCGTTAGTACCTTAAATTCAGTCTAATTAAAAAGAACTAATTCATTATAATCAATTAATGTTTTGTATGTTTTATAAAAGTTCATATCAAACCAAATCGAAAAGTCCCAATTTATCAGAATATTTTGTCACTGTGTTGTTTGATTCTATAACGTCATTTCCGCCTAATGACTACGCACTTTTAAATGAAGCAGACGGATCTTCAACACGTGTTATGGAACATTAAAAAATCACAATGTTGCGGCAGTTGTAGCAAATTCTCTGTCATTTTTTGGCACAAAGTCCATTAAAGACACATAAATCAATAAATTAAAATCTCCTAAGTTATGTACTGCAGGACTAAATCCATCAAAAGTTTACCGCTTTAAAGCCTTTATTTTAAACTATGGAAAACTCTAGAAACCTTCCGAAAACACCAATTGACCAATCATATTTCATTTCTAACAATAGCCATCGTGTTTTTGTTCAAAGCGAGGCTTGGGAAAACCTTACTTAACTCGCTCTCGGAAAAACGACAATAGTCGCGCGTAGCAGTGGCGGACCTGAAATTTTAGCGCGACAATTGTCGCGTGTAGCAGCCTAAGGGTTAAAACAAATATATATTCATATAATTGGAATATTTACTGTAGAAGCTACATACAAGTAATTTGCCTAAGTGTGGTGTGACCCGATTTTCGATCAATTGGGCGATTTCATTCATCTTGAAAAGGGTTTCCCTCGCATGTCATACTAAATATACTGTATTTTTCGGGGCATATGTCGATGTTGGGCATAGGCCGAATTGCTAATTTTTAGACAAAATTCAAGAAAAATCCTTAGAATAGCCGAATTGGGGGATAAGCCGATTTTCAATCGATGATTACTATAGTGAATGTATATATGACCGCTGATTAAGGAAGTCATCATATTAAGTAACTATATACTTTCAGAATATCGATGTAGAAAGTCAAAAGAATAATTAAAGTTATTAAATTTGCTTAACATATATATTTTAAGCAATTTCTAAAAATTAATCTGTATTTTGTGGCTGTTTGGTCTCTTCCGTATTTGTCGGTGTATCGTTATGTATTGTAATTTTACATAGTGTAAATCTAATTGCAACACCAACCTCCGTGGTTCGGTCTGGTAGAACTAAGTATAATATTTTACCAAACCTTTTATATTTTATTAATACCTTATTGCTAAATTTCATTTAATTAAGTTATACTTTGAAAGCTACTTGTAAATACGGGGTATGGCGTCCATTAGCTCAACACGTGGTTTCATATTCAACAAGAGTTATCCCCCGTAATCGCTATAAATGAGAAAACGAAATACCAAACATAAAATATGTAATTTGTGTTCTTTCCATTAATTAATTAAATAGTGACTTGCCGTTAAGCAGAGAAGTTGTAATGTTAAAAACACATTTAATGCAATGAAGTGTAACGGTGTACACTACGTGCCCCCAGGCTGTGTTTTAGTCACGGGTTTCACACCTTTGTATATACACACAACACCAGAATACCGTTATTTCATCCAACAGAAAATTAATTGTAAAAACACAAAGCATTTGATTTATTCTACACCCAAGACCAGTAATTCCCACGAACGCAGACATGAAGAATTCACAAAAATTCCGTCATATTACATTCTACATTCAGTTTCGTTTTCTTTTTTACAACACAATAATAGTTTCCAGGGTTCATACACGAACGTGGGAAAAAATTCTTTTGATTGGGGTTGTTAAGAAATACCTCGTACAGTACTGCACATTTTATTACTCACGATGTCATTACAAAAATTATCAACAGGACAACTATCGAACAATAGTTCAAATGGATGAAAAGACCCAACCCTCAAAGTAAACTGCTACCTTTGAACAGTACAATGGATAAAAACAGTGGATTTTATATTTTACTGTTTAATTTTTTCAACTTTGAGTCTACGATTAGCAGATCCCGGGGGATAGGTCGGGGCTCCCTCATCAGAGAAAAAAAATACTGGCCTATATGCCCCGAAAAAAACGGTACATTAAACAATTGCTGGTCAATTAAGTGTGTAGTGTGTATGTTAATATGATAGATTTCTTCTAAAACATTCAATCCAAAGTATATATAATATATGTAGTTCTTAGTTGACATCCTCCCTATGGATCTATGCCGATGGATTTATCTCTGAGATCTCAGCCCTTGCGTAAATGGTAAAGAAGAACTTGGCGCCATAATATGTCTCATTCATAATTTTTGCTCGCCGATTAGTGGGCGAGTCCAAGTTGGACCAGAGCACATGGTGTGTAGGCCTGGTCTTACCCACTTTTTTTCACAGCAGACGTTTTCTTCACTGTTCGTATGAAAATTAGAGATATCATGGATCTTCCACTTTTGACAGAGCATGTGATAAATGAAACCCAAAAATAAGTAATTCTAATTGAATTAAATTGAAGCTAAAATTAAATTCCCCCTCCCCTCCATGGATAAGGATTTTCAGAATTCCCCATTTTTTAAAGTGCTTGTCAAGATTGTTTGGATGAAGCTGCCCACCTAACCCCCCTCCCACACACACTTTCAAAAACGATGCTACATGTACATGATTGAATATCCTTTCCTATATAATTGGAACAAAATAACAAAATGCCTTTGATTTTGCATCTAATATAACAAATACAATATTTAATTTTGCTGTTTGAGATTATTTGATACATATACATTCCTAAAATAATTTAAAATAATGAAATGATTTAATTTCCAGTGATATACATGTACACGCACTCGATCGAAGAAAAAGATTGAAATTGCTACTAAAATCTGCACATTCAGTTTAATAATTTATGATCTGCAGCGAAAATTAAAATTCATTTCTTATAAGATAGCCCAATTGATACATGCATGCTTCCATTGAATACATTTGGGTGGTCAGGCAAGCTTTTTGGAAAGCTATTACTTGTATAATATTAAGGTCAGGACGCAACCTACATGTACTCCATTTTTTTCCTATCTCCACAATGTGACAATTTCAACTTCGTTATTTCATAATTATATCTTTATGTTATATGATTCTTTTTTTTGCTTGGATATAAAGTGTTCAAATGAAAATATATATTAAATTATGACTTTACTTATAAGCATTCAAATGCATTTTGCATGCTTAAGGAAAATTCTAAATATTCTAGCTCCGAAACGAGCCTGGTAATGCACTTTGAATATATGGGAATTAACAGGTTTAAATGTTAATAAATAAGGAATGAAATATCAAGGAAAATTATATAAAATTGAGGAACGTCTCGTCTGTCCTTAATGAAAACAATATAAATAGACATCATATATCCCATATCAAACAACATATTTGAATCTGCGAATCTTTTTAATGAATTTATGAACAGCGGCAAATTCTAAGGTAATGTTAGCTGCAAGTCTGTATAGCCCTTGTATGAAAAATTTCGGATGGTAGTCAATTTTTCTAGACTGAGAGCTACATATATGCAGCTAAGGTAACTAATAGTGCTTCCGATGAAATACTTTGTTTAGTAATGCAAGCTTTTAAAGCCCCAATACTTCATCTTACATTCGCTATTTGTAGAACAAGCAGAACCAGTATTTAGTCCGACCCTCACTGTATACATTGTTCGAGTTTAATAGCCCTAGCATTTCGTTGCTTTGCTTGTACACAATATCTTTTAAAAATTCAACACATAAAGTGTTTATCTATATGGCTATTAATCGGTATGTACACATTGCGTACACACGTGATTCAAAATACCCCAAATGGAAAACGGTAAAGAATTCAGTCATTTTAAAATCTACATTTTATAGAATTTGTAAAAAATACATTGCGGGTCTGAATGTTTGTTAATGTGTCAATCTATCAATATACAGTTTGTTAATCATTTTCGATTGCTAAGGCTACAGCGTATTTGATGAACATTAAACAACATTTTTTCCATGCAATTTTTCCACAGAAGATAGCGGTTACAATTATAAAGCACAATTAATTTAATTATGTCTTTAAAATTGTGTATGTAATAAATAATTTACAAATTGCTGCTGTAGGTTGTTTGATATTTTCGTTGTAGATGTTTTGCAAATAAAAAATGCGAAATGCGGGGCAAGTCATAATTAGTATCCCTAATAACTGTAACTTCCATAAAATAAGCGGCTTTGGATTCAAATATTATCGTATACGAATATTAAGTTCACATTTTTAAATCATCTCCACGATGATAATATTATCTTCATCGTATATCAGTATTTTGTTTTGCTTTAAAAGAAATGTTCTATCAGAAGCAATCCTGTGTTCTTTTAAATTGCCATCGTACATTTGCCATGGCAGTAATACACATTATGCTTTATATGACGGCCGTGTATTGTAGAAAAGTGGAGTTAAGTAATTACCATGCATTGGAACCATTTTATTAACACATCTCCCAGTACTGAAACAATTCAAGATGTCTTAATTTGTTACAGTAAAACAGTGGGGCGTTAAACATGTGTACGTCCAGCTCTACAAACACAAGCACTGTCGTCTGGGCGACTGCCTGAATACAGCTAGCGACTTTGCTATCGATCGGTTGCCTATAAGTGAGTCTCGTAATGCATCTAAATATAGAGAGGAACACAGTTTTGAATCAAATATCAAAAATAAGGTCATAGAGCTTCATCTTTATGAAATGAAAATGTATATATGAATAAAAACATTTGGGAATTCTATGTGGAATCATCTTTACGCACTGCATGTATCAGTTAGTGCATTACAAGAAGCCCTTTCATAACTTCCTAAACGTGCACCCCCACAAAAAGGGACCGAACTGACAAAAATTGTGTCTGCAAATACTGACTATAAATTACGAAACCATCACATTGAATACTACGGAAGGATTCGGAATTAATTTCTTTACAACTTTGCTTCAATAATGCATTAGAAATTTTTATTTCTTTACAGGTTATTGACAAAAAACTTCTGACGCCTCTAACTCCCTTATTATAGGGGCCAGCCCCTTTTTCTGTATACTAAATGAAAGGTCTTGGTTAGAACAAAAACTTTTAAGATACATCTTATAACAAATTATATTAGGTAGAAAACTTTAACGAAAAATACGTGAAATTTTTTCTAACCTTTGTTTCAACACCTATACAACTCCTTTTATTTGCATTTAAACAACAAATGAAATATGTCTTGCACCTATTCAAACCAGCCAATCTTTGAGACTCTGCCAGTCATCGTTAAAGCTAAACCCACCGGACAAAAGAAGTCGTTAAATTTTACTAAAAGGGGAATAATTCACAACCAGATGGGGATTTTCATCAGGTAAATTATGAAACGACAACATCGCACGGCATGTTATCAGACCTAAAAATTTCAAATCAATCGGTGAACAAATGAGCGAGATATTAGGAATCAAAGTTGGCATCTAGAAGAAAAAATAAAATAATAAGAAATCTGAATTTTTTTTTTAGAATAATAGTAAGCTCTTCCTCTCAGAAGTGGAAGACCTTAACTAAAGCATGACCTCAGCTTTTGTTCAAACATACAGTAGCACTGGGCGCTTTTAAGCTCTGTATCTTGCTTATAACTCGAAGCTTGACTCTCAGGTTTGATAGAAATTTGTAAACAATTAAAACAATAGAAAGATGCACTAAAACAAAGAAAAAACACAATTTATTTTTCATTATATACCGTATAACGGGTAATTTTTACTACTGTGATTTTTTACGAATTCTACTTAAAATAGGGCGATTTGAATTTATACGCATTATTTTTTTAACGAATTGGACATGTCCGTAAAATTTAAAATCATTTGGGTAAAAAAAGGGGGGGGGGGGGGGGGGGAGGGGGGATTTTACCGTGACTTTGTTACAGTTAACACACATACAAATCAGAAAATCGTTTTTCTGTTAGCTTCGTATCCCCGTCATAGTTATTGACTGAGTGATTGAAATCTAGCTAATAATATGGCATTATACGTAGTTTTAAAAAATACTCAAGACTAAATAGAAAGATCTGAACTGTTATCACCACGTGACCAAAAACGCTCAAATATACCTACATGTACAGCCGTCAGGGACTGAGCTGAAGGTAATGAACATTACTCTCATACATACGATGTAGAAAATTTACGTGCGGTGTTTTTTTTTTTACTTCTGTGAAAATTTACGCGTTTAATTTTTACGGATTTATAAAACTAGTAAAAATTAGTAAAAATTAGCAGCACGTAAAAAATACCCGTTATACGGTATATACTTATATTTCTAGCAGCGAGAATAATCTCAGTTTAGACTGAAATTGCTGAGCATCTTAATAAAACATGTTGCATTTATCAACCATTACGTAGAGATCGTACCAAATTACATGTACCAACATAATGAATAGTATTCTAATATATATGTTGTTGGTGCATCAGATTTTGCGCACGTACATGTAAGCAATCAGCTGTCTGATTTACCGGTCTACACGTAAAAATCTTAAATTCCGAAAATAAAAATGACGGTTCCTCTCAAGTTAAAATAAAACTAAAAAAGAAACTTATAAACATGCTATTAAACGAAAATCAGAACAAGCTAAAACCACCATCACAAATGAAAATGTCAATGCAATGAAATATTTAACCTCAATTTACCTCACATAAACGGCACAAATATATTTTGGATGTTTTAAATATTCCCTTCGCACGTAAACTGTTGCACAACAACCAAATTCATCTCCGTTCAATTTAAAGATGGCTGCTTCTAACAAAGACTGGTCCTCTGAATTAGGTCACATACCACTAGTTTAACCCCGTGCTCATTGACCGCGCAAGTAGTTCCATTCTAAAAATTTATGTAATATTCCCAGGGGTACTAAATGGTCAAATTTGCCAGGTTCCTTTCATGGCATGGATGGAAAAAAGAAGGTTTGAAAAAAAATTCAGGAAGGAAAAAATGTAGAAAAAATATCTTTATACGCTCAATCGAAAGGATGTAAAGAGGCCAAAGTTTACACAAATTCCAAAGTTAAAGTGAATTTTTCATGGTAGGGGTTAATTTAGGGACCATATCTCAGTCCCCTCTTGATTGATTTTCCAGTAGTTTGGATATGTTGTTGGACTAGTGTCATTCTATAGGTATGCTGTATTTGAACTCATTTGAGCCGGTGAAATTTTTTATATGATTTAATTGTTGTATAAAGGAATAAGAGATGAAAATAATTGTGGTCTGTGTCCTATTTGAACTGGTTTTCGATATATGAAATATCAAGCCCGAAGTTAAACTGATTGATCCCATTCTATCTGTCTTATTATTTTTTTCATAAATTACTCAGATTTGAAACAGAATTAGCCCTTAATTTTTGCAATTTATATTTTCCTTCCCATAAGGTTGATTTATGCTAAATAATATTGAATTTGACTCAGTAGTTCTTGAGAAGAAGATTTTTTAAAATGCACCCCCCTTTTTCTACAGTTTCGAGGTTTTCTCCATTTTGAATAAAGATCGGTCTTTCATTTCTGCAATTAATATTTGTGTCGTAGTTGTCATATACTGTATTTTTCGGGGCATATGTCGATGTGGGGCATAGGCCGAATTGCTAATTTTTTGACAAAAATTCAAGAAAATTCTTAGAATAGCCGAATTGGGGGATAAGCCGATTTTCAATCGATGATTACTATAGTGAAAGTATGACCACTGATTAAGGAAGTCATCGTATTAAGTATATACTTTCAGAATATCGATGTAGAAAGTCAAAAGAATAATTAAAGTTATTAAATTTGCTTAACATATATATTTTAAGCAATTTCTAAAAATTAATCTGTATTTTGTGGCTGTTTGGTCTCTTCCGTATTCGTCGGTGTATCGTTATGTATCGTAATTTTACAAAGTGTAAATTTAACATTGCAACACCAACCTCTGGATTCTGTCTGGTAGAACAAAGTATTATATTTTACCAAACCTTTTATATTTTATTGAATACCTTATTGCTAAATCTCACTTAATCAAGTTATACTTTGAAAGCTACTTGTAAATACGGGGTATGGCGTCCATTAGCTCAACACGTGGTTTCATATTCAACAAGAGTTATCCCCCGTAATCGCTATAAATGAGAAAACGAAATACCAAACATAAAATATGTAATTTGTGTTCTTTCCATTAATTAATTAAATAGTGACTTGCCGTTATGCTGAGAAGTTGTAATGTTAAAAACACAGTTAATGCAATGAAGTGTAACGGTGTTTAGTCACTACATTCCCCCAGGCTAAGTTTTAGTCACGGGTTTCACACCTTTGTATATATACACGACACCAGAATACCGTTATTTCATCCAACAGAAAATTAATTGTAAAAACACAAATCATTTGATTTAATCTACACCCAAGACCAGTGATTCCCACAAATGCAGACATGAAGAATTCACAAAAATTCCGTCATATTACATTCTATCCGGTTTCGTTTTCTTTTTTACTACGCAATAATAGTTTCCAGGGTTCATACACAAACGTGGGAAAAAAATTCTTTTGAATGGGATTGTAAAGAAATACCTCGTACAGTACTGTACATTTTATTACTAACGATGTCATTACAAAATTTATCAACGGGACAACTATCGAACAATAGTTCAAACGAATGGAAAAAAACCAAACCCTCATAAAAAAACTGCTACAACAGTACAACGGATAAAAACAGTGGATTTTATATTTTACTGTTAAATTTTTTCAACTTTTAGTCTAAGATTAGCCGATCCAGGGGAATAGGCCGGGGCTCGCTCATCGGAGAAAAAAATACCGGCCTATGCCCCGAAAAATACAGTAAAAGTTTTATATTTTGCGTATCTATATTTGGCGCGCATTGACAATGGAGCATGTATGAGAGATGAATGAGTGAACTTATGAATGAGTTTTCGATAGTCACATGAGGATTTTGTTAACAGGTGTATGTTGACCACTTGTTTATTCTTTACTACTACTATTACAGCTGACCAATAGAAATTTACGACTGAATCCATTAATATGCATGACTTTAATTACTCACTATAAATAGCAAAAATCCCGCCAATTCCCCAACCCCACGACTTTTACCTTCATGGTAGACACAGTGAAGTGTATCTTTACCTTACCTGTACAAGATATTTTATATATTTTGTTAACTCATAGTTCTGGATACCTGGTAAGCTTCCGTTTACCTTGTAATTGAAATAAATTAATTGTAAATTACTTTTAATTCATTTTATTCAAATATTCTAAATTACCGTGCGATGTTGCGTATGAATTGTGTAACTGATTGTGAGTGTGAGTTTGTTTGTACTTATAGGTTTTATTTGATAATATACAATCCTCGAAATAAAGAACCAGTGAATTAATACAGCTGAAATCAGTAATGGTTGAAATTGGCCATTTACGGCAAGCGGTTTTAGAGAAGAAGTTCAAAATGTAAAAAGTTTACGGACGGACAGACGGACAAAATGTGATCAGAATAGCATACTTGAGCTTTCAGCTCAGGCGAGCTAAAAACAATGCTTCTTAATTCATTACATGGAATTTATCGATTATTCTCGAGTACAGTACATGTATGTTTTGTCAGCGATGATGATTTGTGCTGAGGTCCAAACACTGTTCCACTTCTGGTTTGCCAGGATAAGTGCATAAGGGAGTTGATTAAAATCAACAAAATACTGTTTTACTTCCGGTTTGACAGAGTAATTGCATAAGGGAGTTGATTATAAAATCAACTCCCAAAAAATGGCACAGTAAGATCCAATTACATGCTTCAGATATTTTGACCATAGGTTTTGAGTGTTTCTAAATTCTGTTTTGAAAAGTGACCATCATCCAATTGGCAAAGTGATAGACTATATTTAAAGAATTGAATTTTAACAGAGAGGATCACACCATGTTTATATGGTTGTTTTGATTGAAAAAACCCAAAAATATCAAGAAAAAGCGATTTTGGATTTTGTAGATCAGTACTTGAAATGTGAAAAGAATGAAGATGAAGACTTGACAGAATTACACATGCATAAACATTCTCAAACATGCAAGAAGGGAGGAAATGATGTAGCATAATCCAGTGAAAATAATATGCAGTAATGTACAATACGCACCCCCCCCCCCCCCCCCCCACACACACTTTGGGCCTGGGCTCAGTTTCATCGCGGAAATACACTACCGGAAATAAGAAAAAAAATTTGTTTTTTTGATACAGATTTATTGTAACTAATACATCGCGGTAAAATCTTTATTTCATCATCAATGTTTTAAATAGATCTAGTATTAAATTAATTACCGTAAATTAAATCAACTACTTTAACATACGTATATAATTGTTTAGTCATTACAACCCATGTGTAGTGAAAAGCGGACGATGTATAGCTATGGAGATGATGGACCTATTTAAATTCTAAAATGATGCCAATTAAAGTGATCAATTAGAGGTCTGGAACATATGAAAATATGTGCACAAATAGTCGTGTTGTAAATAGTACACATAACGTTAGCCTAAGGGGAGTGTCCGAGATACCCAAGGTGTCAAGCGTTAGCAGTGGGGGAGCACAACAATGGCTTCAATTAACGGAATAGGTTATAGAATTATTCATATTCATAATTATTAGCAATAAATCAATTATCATTGCATGAAAATGGTCAAAAATGAGCCACATGATGTGTAACCTGTTTTCAAAGTTACAAATAGCAAGTGGCCATCCAAGCCAACGGTTGTAATGGCGGCGTACGAGATAAAGAATAGGAAGTTCAAATTATATTTTTAAAGGCCATTTTGAAACAGTTTATTGATTAACAGACTTTAAGTATACATTTTCTTTAATAACATGCTATAACAATGATTTCCTAAGGGTTAAATATCAATATATATGTGATAATGAAGTAATGTTACAATGTATAGCGGGGTATCTGTTCTGTCTGTGGTCAGCATAGATAATACGTCAGTATGATACCCCGTGCTTTATCTAGGGGTAAAATATGTCAAAATCCTATTGGGATGTATAATATGCACCCCTTTTTTATGGTAAAAAATGCTGGGAAAAAAGTGCGTATTATATTCACCGGATTATGGTATGCAGATATGGCTTTCCACTACCTCTGTTTGAAATGTCTATGGTTCTAGAACCTTAATTAAGATGCTGATGTTGACAAGTACAGGAAAATGTATGATAAAATTCAGAAAAAGTTAAATGATATGACGAAAAATGGCCGTGATTTATCATACAGGAACTCCTACATTCGGTCTTAGAAATATCTGAGGAAGATTACATCAAATGCATTAGAAGTTCATTGAGAGGTCCAAAGGTTTTTCTAAAAAGAAAGCTATGTGATATATGAGAGTAAATTCTTACAACAGTGTTCTAAATGCTTGAAAAGCAAACATTGACATGCAATTCATCTTAGATCCATATGCCTGTGCATTGTATATTGATCCATATACAAGAAAATCTCTATGAGGAATAAATGATTTACTGAACAGAGCTGCAAAGGAAGCTAGAGAAAGAAATCTTTACATAAAAAGACAAGTGCGTCATATTGGAAACCATTTCCTCAACGGCGTGGAAGTCGGAGCACAGGAAGCTGCATATTTAGTGTTGCAAATGCCAGGCCCTAACAAAAGCATCGGGTTCAGAAATGTTGTATCTATCAACACATGTCTCTCTGATGATAAAGTAATTCTCATCAAAACAGATGCTGAATTGGAAATGTTGATACCAAATTCTACTTATGTTAAATGCAGTAATATGATTAAAAGGTACGTGATACGACCTAAACAACTTCAAAACTGGGGTTTAGCTGATTATGTATCCCAATTTGATGTAGTGTTTCCAAAAGAAAGTGAAAGCACATTCCAGGAAACAGAGATAAATGATGGATGATGAGTCACATTTGACTTTAATAAGAGTGATAAACTCTAAAGAATGGCATTATCATCAAACGTCGCAAAGTACCAAGAGTGATTAGATGTGTCCAGTTCAGTCTAAAAACAGACCCCAAAAATTACTACAATTATGGAAAAGTTAATGTTGTTTTTGCCATGGAGAGAGATGAATCAGTTGATCTGTTGTCTGGAACTGACACTTTTGAAAATTCATTTAGTCTTAGAAAGTCTTTTTTGGCTCATAAAATCAAGAAATATGAGTTTAATGCTGAACTGCTAGATGTAGCATTACAGATAGCAAATGATGATTCAAAAGATGCTTTTGATGAATTAGCACCTAATACTCAGCAAACAGAAGCAAGAGATGAAGCTAAAGGATCTTTTTAATCAGAAAACTTTGTTTAGTTTTATTAATCTTAAAAGACCAGTTAAACAAAGAATATATGATATTGGAGCAGATGTTGGCATCCCATCACAGGGGCATCATATCCACTCTAAACTCTATGACATATAAATAATACACAAGGGAAGAATCTAAAGTAGGACACGATTTGTTAACAATGTTAAAAAACAACTTACTTGACAAAAGTTCCACAAATGCTCCCACACAAAGTTGCAAATGTTGTCAAAAAACATGTTCACATTGAAATATTCCTCATAAATTTGGTAAAAAGCATTTTTATCCCATTAAAACCGCTGTCTGCTGCAGACACACAATCTTCACCCAAGAAAAATAACTCTGTACTTTCGCCATCCGAAAACTCTCGTGACTCTCTTTATATATACAGTAATGATACATTGTAAAATTCCGAAAAAACATCAATAAAAAAACAAAGAAATAAATTTTATACATCTGCAGGTCTGAACTTGTGGCTGGGGTACGGGTGCATTTTGAATGATGGGCAAGCTTCTTTTAAAATAAATAAGTAGAATTCAGTTTAAAATGTCAAAATATAATAAAATATGTATATTATTTTTTAATGCAGATCTGCTGTCACAATGTATATTTATGGTGTATATATTTGTGGTCTTAAGATCATGATAGGAAATTTGAGAACAATGAATTGTTCGACCTGCTACTGCAATTACTTTATACTGACCACTAGAGCAAGACAATTTGAGTTTGAAGAAAAAGACTTGTAATGTTAAAATTTAATTAAGGAATATATTTAGTTATTTTAGAATGAACAATTAATAATGATGAAAAAGTGTTGAAACAGTATTTGATTTTAAATATTATTTTTCGTCTCTAAAATGTTACTGAAAAACTAAAAAAAAGTAACCTTGGTGTTGACATATTTTTTTTTTTATTGTTTTTTTTATTCAATGATTTAAGTACTCATAATTCATTGTCTTTGCAACCCATTCCTTAAAAATAAATTGTTGTTGCCTATGAATTTCAGCATTGTTTTAATTGTCAATATCAAATTACTAGTATTTACATTTCTACAAATTTTTAAAGATTAAATGATAGGAATTATATTTGTTTGTAAACAATTGCATATTAAATTACGCTAATTAAAGTACATGCCAAATATATTGGAAAGAATGTTATTATGTATGCTTACATCAAGATGAAAATTTCCCCAGTCATTATACTGTTTACCGCCGAAATTTCTTCTATCATTACTGAACATGTAGAGAGTCCCAAGAAAAGTACAAAGTTATATTTTCTTCGGCGAAGAGATTGTATATCTGCAGCAGACAGCGGTTTTAATGAGATAAAAACGCTTTTTACCAAGTTTATTAGGAATATTTCAATGTGAACGTGTTTTTTGACAACATTTGCAACATTGTGTGGGAGCATTTGCGGAACTTTTGTCAAGTAAGTTGTTTTTTGACATTGTTTACAAATCGTGTCCTACTTTCGATTCTTCCCTTGTGTATTATTTATATGTCATAGAGTGTAGAAGGGATACGATGCCCCTGTGATCCCATCAAGACAAATTACAGAAGAAAGTTCTGTGAGACTGTCTGAGAATTACGATGGCCGATATGGGCCGGACAAAAAGTAACCATGAGATGTGTTTGATTTGCCAGCAAATCCTGAAATGCCGGCAAAAAGTAACCATGAGTTGTGTTTGATTTGCCAGGAAATTCTTAGATGCCGGCAAATCTTAAATGTGGGCAAATCTTATATTTAATGTTTAATTAAAATACCAGAAGATTGAGGTCACAAAAGTCAAGTTATCTTAGTTGGTCGAAAGGGTTGAAAAGAAGCAAAGTATGAGGAGAAGTAAGGGGGGGAATTGCGCGCCGACAATGTTGAGGACCTTTCGAAACTTATTTATCACGGCAAATATAGAGATGACGGTTTTATTCTATTTAATGGAAGCCCGGATGAATTTAAAGAATTTTTTGACATAGGGAACTCTTGTCATAAATATCTGAGATTTACTTATGAATTATCTCACACCAGTCAATTTCTTAGACACGACCAAATACAAGAAAACAAGATTCTCAGATAGCCAGCGATTAGACATTCGCTCATATATCAAACCTACTAACAGCTTCCAATACCTGCACAGACAAAGTGCTCATAGCTCATCAGTTTTCAAGGGCCTAATTAAAGGTGAATGTACCACACATCTGAGAAGTACTAGTGATCAAGCTGTATTACAAAGTATTTTTAAAGACTTTAAAACTCATCTAAAAAAAGAGATTTAAAAAAATCAGAAATTGAACCTATTATGCAAGAAACTATTTCAGCAAATAAAATTAATCTTCTAAAAAAATAAAAGAATTAAGGAAACGACTTATGAAATACTGGGATAACATACTACATGACGACGTATGCAACAATTATTCACAACACCTTCTATGGTTGCATACAGTAAACACAAAAATATAGGTGATCTTATCATTAGATCCAAAATAAAACCATTAATAAATGAAGTTCAAAGAGATTTATTAATTTCTGTATAAGGTGAGCTCCTGACGAGGTGGGCCTTATTGCAAATTTGAAATGTCACATGTGCTATTAATACCGCCGAAACGCTCTTAATTAGTTATGATATATAAGCAATTGACCAAATGCTTCATTAAGAGTGTCGGGTTCCAATGAGTTTAAGACATGTCTGGATGTTATGATGCCGTCTTTTTTTAAAATTTGCTCTTGTGTTCTGTTTGATGTCATTAATAATGCACGTTTCAAGTAAAACTGCCATGTTTTTTGTCAAACCCTTTTGTCAATTAAGATAACGAGACTTTTTGACCTCTATATCCTCTGGTATTTTAATTAAACAATAAGTAAGATTTGCCCACGTTTGAGATTTGCCAGCATCTAAGAATTGCCGGCAAATCAAATATAACTCGTGGTTACTTTTTGCCGGCATTTCAAGAATTGCCGGCAAATCAAACACAACTCGTGGTTACTTTTTGTCCGGCCCATATCGGCCATCGTAGAGAATGAATATTTAAAATTGGTGGAAAGATTGAATGTGAAGCAAAGGGAATATTTTAATCATGTCTTGCAATGGGTCAAATCTGAAAAAGAGCCTAGTATTTATTCTTTTTTTATCTGAAGGTGCTGGTGTTGGCAAATCTGTTTTGATAAGAGCACTTTATCAAGCTTTGCACCAATATCTATGTGTTAAAATTCCACTGAAGGTGAAAACCCAGATGATGTTAGAATACTTCTTTGTGCATACACATGAAAAGCAGCTTATAACATTAAAGGATGAACCATAGCATCTCCTATTCATTAAAAATTATAATCAAAGCCAACAAAGCTTGCATTGCGATAAATTGAACACTTTTTCGTACCAAGTACAGAAACCTGAAATTAATCATAATTGATGAAATATCAATGGAAGGCAATAGGTCATTGGGTCTAATGGACAGTCATTTGCAACTGTCATGGGCATGGCTTCAGCTCTGTGTGCAAACAGAGAATTGTGGGCAAAGCTCTGTATCTTGCTTATAATTCGAAGCTTGACACTCAAATATGGTAAGTGAATAGAAAATTGTAAACAATTTAAACAGAAGAAACATGCACTAAAACAAAGAAAGAGCACAATTTATTTTTCATCATAAAAATACCATATTTTTCAGAAATTAGGTCGATACTTTTTGTTTCCTGACACGTGGACCTCAGCCTATTCATAGCTTCGCCCTAATTATATATTTTTTGATTGTTTTTTTGAAAATTTGATATGAAATTTTGCAAAAATTTATGCAAATCTCCAATAAAATTATGAGTGTTTACTCTAATACTGCTTAATTTTCTGTGTAAAAATAGTATGGATTTTAATCAATATACTGTAGTAGATAATCATTTAAACAAATTAAATGTGAATAAATTTATTTCTTCTTACATTTCTTACTTCGATCGCTGACTGAATCATCTTTCGATCATTATTACATGCTGTCATTCATTTTGATGTGTGCTTACGATAAAGAGGAAATCGATTTGTCCTGGTGAAATTATAATAGAATACATGTACAAGTTTTTTTCTGTATATTCAAAATAAAACTTTCGATGAAATTTATAAGCCAGGTGTCTGTGAAATCAGTCTGGGTAGCGCCTACTTTGTTTATACACAGTTGAACTCTCAACACGAGCTACTCTGATTACCACACAGTAAAAAGTCACACAGAGACACGGAAGGTTGCATGTACTACCGTAGTCATGCCTCCAGGCTAGGTTACTATCCCCCAGTTGACACCAGTTTGTACACATGTATGCAGGGAAGTAATAAAAAAAACTTTTTTTGTAAGGGCTTTTCTACATTCCCTTTTCTTTTTTTAATTTAAAATGTCAGGAAAAATCCTATCTAATTTTTGTTTCCAAATTCTTAATCGCATTAGTAACGATTTCCTCAATAAGAACTTATGAGTAGTGCAATATCAAAAGAAAGATAACTATAGAACTGTATAAGATACTATGAGTTTCGTTAAAAATTATTTCAAATAATTCTATTAAAGTTATCATTAATTTCTCGGACCCAAGACTTGGCAGGCTAAGAGTATTGCTCTATGTACGTTCTTTAAGCAAAGCAGGATAACTCTTATTAAATAAATTTTCTAATTTTAAAAAGGTTGTGATTTTTTAGCCCTTAAAACCCCTATAAGGAGTCCAAAAGTGGCCTCTCGGACCATATTTTTTAAGTTCTACTCTCTACTCAAAACTAAAAACCGAAAAGATTTCAAAAATCGGATGAAAAATAAACAAGAGGCCAATTGGCCTTAACGGTCACCTGAGTAGCATATATCCCATACACAAACTTGTCATGGAGTCTCAAATATGCATCAAATTAATTAGGTTTCATACTGGAGTAGAGAAATTATAAATTTGTAATGACAACCACATTTCAAAAAGAACTGTGAAACCTATAATTTTGGTGAAAAACTAAAAGATCTGGTCTACAAAATCATGAATTCAGTTTTCCTTTCAGGTGTGTGGGAGTAAAGAAGATAATTTTTTAACGTTATATGCATTAACATCTATACATCCATTTTGGCCCTGCCCTAGAGTCAAAACCCATCCTTGAGGGGACATGAAAATTAAAATTTCAGTAGAGGACTTCCTGGTAAACATAATTATTAGTATGTTTTTTATACAGATTTGAGAGAATGGAGAAGAAAATTTTTAAACATTATATGCATTAACACTATATTGCCCCCCCCCTCCTTCATGTCCTGAACCCCTGACCCAGGGGCCATGAATTTCACAATTTAGGTAAAGGAGATTGTGGATATCATTACCATGTATTCAGTTTTTTGCCCACATGTGTGGGAGTAGAGAAGAAGATTTTTAAAGATTTAATACATTTTTACTTTATGGCCATATTGGCCCCACCCTAGAGCCTGTGCACCTAACAAAGGGGTCATGAATTTCACAATTTTGTTAGAGGGCCTCATGGACATCATAACCATGCATTAAGTTTTTAACAAATATATATGGGAGTAGAGAAGAAGATTTTCTAAGATTTAATATATTTTTACTATTTGGCCATATTGGCCCCACCCTAGAGCCTGAACCACTGATCCAGGGGTCATGAATTTCACAATTTTGATAGAGGGCCTCATGGACATCATAATCATGCATTTAGTTTTTAATAAATATATATGGGAGTAGAGAAGAAGATTTTCTAAGATTTAATACATTTTTACTATATGGCCATATTGGCCCCACCCTAGAGCCTGAACCCCTGACCAAGGGGTCATGAATTACACAATTTAGGTTGAGGGCTTCATGGACATCATTATCATGTATTTAGTTTTTAACAAATATATATGATAGTAGAGAAGAAGATTCTCTAAGATTTAATACATTTTTACTATTTGGCCATATTGGCCCCACCCTAGAGCCAGAACCCCTGACCCAGGGGCCATAACTTTCACAATTTTGGTAGAGGGCTTCATGGACATCATAACCATGCAACCAGTTTTTTCCTCACATGCGTGGGAGTAGAGGAGAAGATTTTTGAAAATTTGGCTTTTTTTGCTTATTTGGCCCCGCCCGTGGCACCCCAGGGGTGGTAGAGCCATGAATTTCACAATTTAGATTCTTCTTACCATAGAGATGCTTCACACCAAAAATGGTAACGATTGGCCTGGTAGTTTTCAAGAAGAAGTTAAAAATGTAAAATTGTTAACGCACGACGACGGACGAAGACCAATTGCAATAAGTCACCTGAGTGACTCGATCAGGTGACCTAAAAAGTTACCGGCAAAGGGCTGTTTTGTATGTTGGCCCCTGCAGACCCCTTATTTTTTTTTAATTGTCTACCCAAAACCTTTCCCGGTCTGCGGATTGTGTGCATCATTATACAGATGAAATCTTGTAACATTAACTTGAAAACCTTTTGAGATAACGAATGATGCATGATTTTAGTTTAACATTGAAACTCCCATAGACGATTTTCATTGACCTATTTAACCGGAAGTAGTCAATATATTTTAATGAAAATCGGAATGTATGTTTGTTACTTCTATCCTAATAATGTTTAGGTGTCTTATAAATTTTTAAAGGTCATTTTAATTTTTTTGTTTTTTCATCCCCCCTTTTTTAAAGTTTTGGGCTTAATATCTCAAAAACAGTAAGTTATAGAAAGTTGTCTATGCTTACAATATTGTACAAATAGTTATGATAAATGTAATTCTTAAATTTGACTGTCCTACATTAAAATATAAACAAAGTATTGAGTTTCAATCAATTTTAGCGATTTTCCTTGTAAAAAACGGAAGAACCGGAACCAGAAATCGAATACCTTACATTTCATAGATTGATATATTTGCTGTAAGAGCAATGTCATATTTGTATCAATATTCCTTCCAGTTTTCAAAAAATCTTTTACAGAAATCAGTCGAGAAAAATAATACTAATAATATAAATTTTAAAAAAAGATGAAAACAATAGGTCTTTTCGACCGACAGTCGGAAAGCCCTCAAAAGACAATAACAATAGGTCTTTTTCACAGAAAGTCGAAAAGCCCTAATAAAAAAAGTAAAAAAACAATAGGTCTTTTCTACCGAAAGTCGAAAAGCCCTAATTAATCCAGTCGTACTGAATAAATTGGTTTGAAAATTTTGATACTATTTCAGACATTTTCTTATGATGTTTATAAGAAATGCATTTTATTTCCCTTTTGTTTAAAACTGTGAAATAAGAAAGGCTACTATATGATAATGTTATTGGTTTAAACCAATTATTCATTCAAACTAGTGGTAATTTTTCGAAGTCGACCTACTTATATTTTTTTATATTTTTTTGATAAAAAGGGGCTCCTTTGCCCAATAAACAGAATCAACTTATTTTTTGAAAATATGGTACTTACATATTTCTAGCAGCAAAAAAAATCTCCATTTAGACTGAAAATGCTGACCATCTTAACAAAACATGTTGCATTAATCGAACCAAATTACCAATAAAATGTACCAGTAGTATTTTATAAATTTATAACATGTTGTTAGTGTATCAGATTTTGCTTATTTTGCGCTTGTAAACAATCAGCTGTCTAATTTACCAAAGTCTATATTTGATTCAATACATAAAAAATTCCAAAATACAGGCGATAGTTCTCCTCAAGTTAAAAAGTGTAATTAACGAAAATGAAACGAGAATCAAAACAAGCTAAAACCACCGTCAAGTTAAAATGTCAACGCATTGAAATATGAAATCTCAATTTACTTCACAAAATTAGCACAAATATAATTTGCATGTTTCAAATATTCCCTTCGCACTTAAAGTGTTGCACAACAAGCAAATTCTTCTTTGCCAGTTTAACTCATTTGTCATGCGTCCAACATGGCTGCTTCAAACAAAGAACATTGTTTTCGAGATATGGAATACCAACCCCGAAGTTATACACTGATTGACCTCTATTATCTTTTTATTATTAGTTACATAAATTACTCAAATTTGAAACGGAATTAGCCCATAATTTTTGCAAATTATGTTTTCCTTTCCATAAGGATTATTTTTGCTAAATTCCACTGAATTTGACTCAGTAGTTCTTAAGAAAAAAATTTTAAAAATGCACCCCCTCCCTTTTTCTATGGTTTCAAGGTTTTCTCTCTTTCGAATAAAGATTGGTCTTTCATTTCTGCAATTTATAATCACCTTTCCATAAGAATGCTTTGTGCCAAATTTGGTTGAAATTAGCCAAGTGGTTTTAGAGTAGAAGTTTTAATTGTGAAAAGTTTACAGACGAACAGACAGACGATGGACAAACTGTGATCAGAAAAGCTCACTTGAGCTTTCAGTTCAGGTGAGCTAAAAATGAACATGCATAAATAAGCATAATAATGCAAAGTAATGCCATGTAATTCTGGCATTACACATTACTAGCTTTACTTTGAAAACATGCAATGCATTGCCATTACAATTAGCATAACCCCAAGCCTGCTCCATACCATTTGACCAAAGGCATCATGAGAGTGATGTATGAGCACGATTGGAGAAAAGGAAGAAAAGATATGCTCCAAACAAGAATTTTTCAAATAATTCTGCTATGACCTTATCATTTGACCTTGAAAATTGGTTCAAGGGCACTACACACCTTTTATTCATGAGCTCTGTTTATGTGAAGTATGAGCCAAATAAGGCTTAGTGGAAAACATATACAATAAAAGATTTTTGCATGGTAAAATATGACCTTGAACCTTGACCTACAAACTTCATTCAAGGTCACTGTACACCCTTTGACCATACACACTCTGTGAGTGAAGTATGAACTACACTGTACCAAGGAGAGAGAAGAAATGCCCCAGACAAGGATTTTATTCATAATTTTGCTAGTACCTTAACCTTCAACCTAAAAACATGGTTTAAGGTGACTGCACATCCTTTACCCAATGGCTCTCTGTGGGTGAAGTATGAGCCAGATTGGGCCAAGGGGAGAGAAGATATGCTCCGGACAAGCATTCTTGGACGGACAGACGGATGGAAGGAAGGAAAGACGGACAGACATACAGACTGATCACTAAAGGGCACCTGCAGGGCGGGGCTCTAATAAGGGTTGTTCTTATGTATAACATGCACCCCCACTTTTGATCCATTTTTGGCGGAAAAAATAGTGTGTCATACTCAAGACATTACATTAGTAAAATTAGACATACCTAATGCTATTGTCTCTACTACTCTCTCATCTTTTTGGCTATCAAGGAGTAACCTGTATGTTCTGGGGTTTGCTTTCCTCTTTTCCTCGGCACCGCTTAACAGCATCCACATCTTAAATGTTACAAAATGTCAATTATTCTACAGTTGAACTTGAGTAAATTCAACAATTCAGTAATTCTATAAGTATCTAGATGTGTGATACCACCACACCTTACATATACTATGGCATGTATACAAAAATTCTTTAAAAAAAATTGTTATCTTTTTTTGTCAGTGAAAAAACAATCTGCCTGACTGCCCAAGACGAATAACTTTTGGCGCGATGAACAAAGAAAGTGAGCGCACAAGATGGTAAGTTTGCAGGAATCCTCGACACGAATCAATTGGGATTTAAATGTCTATAACCTCAAAAGGCTATGTACAGTATTCAACAAAAATATATTATGTTGAGAGTCGAAGTACATGGCTATTCCGGTTATTAAAAAACTCACAAAGCTTTCAAAAAATGGCAATGAGAGGTAAACCGATAACTAGTTGGAAATGTTAATGCAAACATATTTTAATGAAGTTATATTGTGTATATCCTAAAAAACTAGTAATAAGAAAAGATTTTTTTTATAGTGTTCATACAGCAGATCTAGAAATCAATAATAACAAATTAAAATATACCGGTATATTATAATTCAACATCATGTTATAATAACAAACATTTAAAACAAAAAAGTTTAAGGAAAAAAAAAAAGACAACCAGTTGGATTTGAACCCAAAACACTGAAAGTATGTATTCACTAATCCAGGACGAAACCACTGAGCCATGCGAGACTTGTCAATATATGCTCTATAAAGTACTGTTTGAAACAACACTGTCATATCAATGGACTTTGTTTTTTATCCCTCAAAAAATAATTTGAAAAAGTACATAATTAGTCATCTCTGGGTCATCTCTCCATCTTTTTTTAAAAAGCGACATTTTAAATGTTGAAATATGTTATCTTTACATGTTTCAAATTTGTGGAGAGAAGACCCAGAGACAACAAAATCATTTAAAAACAGTTGTAAATAAGTAGGATTTTGCATGAATTGCACCCTGTTGCTATATTTAGACCCATATTATAATAAAACCTTTTGCATTTCAAATATTTTTCCACTCATTCCACATCCAACAGAAACCAAATAACGGTTATAATTCGAAAAATATTCAAAATTAATTGATGAAATTTTCACTCTCCTTGTGCGCCCAGATTCCTGCCGAATCTACATCTTAAGCGCCCACATTCTTTGTTTGTACAATCACCCAACTGATTGTGGTAATTTTTTTTAGCAAAGTTTATATAATATCAGGATCAGGGTTTTAACATAACACTAAATGCACCAATGCTTGGTAGGGCTCGAAAGTTGAGATATCAAGTGTTGTGAATTTTTGTGCTTTTCTTTGTTTATCTCTTTTCTGGAAAATATTTTGTTAAAACATGTAATGAAAAAAGTTAAAATATACGAGACCTTTCAGCTGATATCAAGAAAAAGGGGCTGGCCCCTCAAATTAGGGCCCTCATAAGAGGACTCTAAAGTCTTTTATCTATAGCTCTTCATCGAGCTGAAGGGATATTTTTTAATAGATTATATTGGCAAATATGTTTATCTTACAGTTATATATAATGATTTTCTCATGTGTTACGTAATTAGAGGTTTTAAGGGGTCAAAAGTCCAAAACTTTGATCACTTATATCTCAAAAAGGAAGAATATTTTGAAATGCAGTATGGAAGAAAAGATGCTCAAAATAATGAAACTAATAATATGCAACCTTCAAAATTTTGTTCAGCGGCCCCAATAAGGAGATAAGGGACTGGCCCCTAAAACAAAATTCTTTCTCAGATATCTCAAGAACGGTAACAAATTTCTAAACACTTGTTGAACAAAATGTCTTTAAAAGTAAATGACATTTCATTTTACATTAAGAAAAAGTGACTGGCCCCTCAAATAAGAGACCAAAAGGGGTATATATGTTTTCAACCAAAGCTCTTACACCTGAAACAAAATAGTATCTGGCTCTTAAAATGTAGACCCTTTTCTTCTATTTTAAATCATGTTTAGCAGCTAAATAGCAAAATCAAGGTTGTACAGTAACCACAACGTTATAATTTACAATCCTATCCTATTGTATCGTGTATCAATCCTATCGCATCGTGCATGCATATCAATTATCGTGCGTTAATCATATCCTATCGTGCGTTAATCCTATCAGGTTTATCGTTTAATTTTAACAGTTTTTCCGTATATCCTATCATCTTAATTGTTTCGTGTCTTTTCATAAGCAAGTAAATTTATTTCAAAGTTGCAGTCGTTCAGTGCGCCGTATATGAAAATTTATCAAACAAAAATTGTAAAATCCTATGAGTATCCAGCATTCTATCATGATATAATTTCTGAATGTTTTAGATCAAAATTAGCCATCATTACATGTAAATCATATCAGTAAGAATTGGAAATAAAAATTAAATCGGTTTTGATATACACTTAATACTGAAACTCAATTCTGGCGACACTTCTTTTTCAGAGAATTCAGAAACAAAAAATGGAAGAACCCCATGTTAGTAGATAATAAAGTTTGACGTATTTAATTTGTAAAAAAATAATCCTATATATTTACATTTTCAACTGTCTTTGTGATAACATTACAAATCAATCTTGAAGCCCAATAATTTCATTAAAGATGAGCAACACAAAATGGGCATGTCTTCATTATATATAGCATAACTGAACAACGTTATTGGCTGCACTGCGTAGTAATTCATAGCGTGTGCTACATGAAAAAATCAAAATGTTGCTATAAAGAGTAGAAATTAGAAATATTAATACAAATATAAGTAATAAGGAATCTCATGAAGTGATTGTTTTGGTCGGAGTGTGGTTAAAATCTATCATAAAACCTTCTGGGCTTTATTTGATTTGACCATGCCCGACTAAAATTATCACCCTATAATAGTCAACGAATGATTCCTTACTTCTTCATTAATGTAAGTTGTTTTAAATGATAATTTGCTGAGAATTACAGTAAAACTCGGTTATAGCGAAGTCCAAGGGACCAGTGCATTTACTTCGTTATATCCGTAATTCATTATATCCGTATAACAAATTTGTAATAATTACTATTATAGTGAATTCACTTTATACATGTTTTCTTTTACAAGACTATAATTTTTACTAACTGAGGCTTAAAATAAAAATACATAACTTTGATTGCTTTAACAATCTGATTGTGAATTGAAAAATTTATATAAATTAAATTCAATCAAACTATTATGTTAAATGGTAGAGCAAACTTTTTAAACTGTAAAGATATTCGTTATAAAAGTGTTAAATTTCGTTATTATTCACCTCTAGGGGAATCAAAATCAGTTTGCTATAACCATAAATTTGCTATTTCCGAATTCCTTAAAACGGTAAAATTTTGCAAAGATTTGTTAAGAATTTTACAGGGGACTCAAAAAAACTTTGCTATATCTGAGAATTCGCTATATCCATGTTCGTACTAAACAAGTTTTACTGTAAATGGTTCATGCCTTATTATAATGATTATAAAAGAATTCATCATTTAACAGTAATATTTGTCAAAATCTGAATACTTTTTTGATATAAACATTTGAAGAACTCTGGATATCTGTATCGCTTAAAATTAAAGTGAGATTTTAGTAATCTGGTGATTACATGTATATGCATGTAGCATGTTATCTGAATCATACAGATTTTTTTCTTCAAGGGGCATGGTCACGATTTTGGTCACATTCTATTTTTAGGTTTTATTATTTACAGTGCTTTAGAAATGCATTTCTAATGATCAATTAAAATTTGAGAGTCATTCGTTGAGTTATAAGCAAGATACTTGGCTCACAATTCTGTGTCATGTAAACAAGGCTTGTGCCCTGTTTTTGTTTACATAGGGAGGTACCAGTAAAAATCTTTTTTCAGCTTATTTGTCTATCTTTTTAATCATTTTAAGCATAAATAAACAGTTCCTTGACGTTTAGCACATTCATTTTAGTTTTAAACCTGAAATTTTTACTTCAACGTTCAAAATGTAAACAAACGCTTTGTTTACATAGCGAAGAATTTAAAGCTCTGTAACTCGATTATAACCCAAAAAATGACACTCAAATTTTGGTTGCCTATTAAAATGCCTTTCTGAAGCATTGTAAATAATAAAATTGGAAAAATAATTGTTGACCAAAATCGTGACCATGCCCCTTTGAATATTTTTTTTTATGTATTAAGTTTTATTCAAGTTTCTTTATACAGAAGAAAGTGAAATGAACATGTATTTCATATTCTTTTTTCTTTAATAATTATCTATTTAAGCTCAGCAATACTTAAATATTAGAAATTAATATAGAATGTTTCTGGTCTAAACTTCTGACCATTAGCACCATAAAAAGAAAGAGGTATGAAAATAGTTCTTTACACTGTACAGTTTTCATTCAGGTAAATTTTATCCCACATTTTATTAAGGTCTTCCGTTGAAAACTTATTCTGTTGATAATTCTTTTTATTCTTTTTTTTCTTCTAGACGTTTTTTAAAACTCAAATATCTTGCTTGTTTGTTGTCCTATAAAGTTCAAATTTTCAGGGCTTATTGGTAATTACTATTTCTCAATATCTAAGGAAAATCGTTGAAATCAACACTTCCGGTACTGAGTTATTCCCCTTTTTCAAGAAAATATAGGCATTCCTGTGCACGCAAAGGCTCTAAAACCGCCCATAACATGTGTTACAAAGTCACAAATCTTGAAAATAGATACTTTGAACGTTGTCCTCCGAGTTTTATTTTTACAGTTTTCCCCCTTTTAAGTTTCAAAAAATTAATTTGAATTTTGTGCTTCAAAAATGCTGATTTTTGGTTGACAATGTGTTATGTCTCGTAGCTCTTTAGTTTAAAATTTTCTCTGAACAAGTACATAACAAAATATGTGCAAAATATCGAGGGCTTTCACTTGACACCATTGTAAAATGGCTGGCCCTTTAAATTAGGGGTCTAGAACCCTTAAAAGTCATCGCTTAATAACTCAAAAATGGTTAATATTTTGTTATAGCTGTCGATAAAAAAGTTTATTATGGTGTTATCAATGTCATTACAAAATTAGTTTGTACCGGTAATGCATAATAATAAAGCTTGTATTGTTAACATGTACCTGTTTTCATTTGGCAAGTAAGTGAATAGTCTTCGTGCGTATAACGGACATAAATTAACAGCTAGAAGTGTACCAGCATATACGGGATACTTTAATTCATTAGAAAAAGTGTCTTAAAAGTATATGTGTACATGTTTTTCTTACAGCCTTTTTTTTTTGGAGTCACCTCTGTTTAGTTCTTATAGTGGACAACCGTTAAGAAAAACAAAAATGAGTAAATATAAACGTTCCTTTTCTTATCTAGTGAGATACATAAAATGAATTTAAAAAAAAAAAAATTCCATGAAATAGATTTGGGTCATTTTGCTGCAAGCATTTCAAATCGACCTCAATTCTTAGTTGTGTGCGTCATTACGTAACTCATCCCTCACCCGTGGCCGAGAAAATCGGTCGCCATGGTCGCTGCTGGACTACCTAGCGGTCAGCGGGTATCTAATACACAAGAGTCGCGTCTGTCATATGTGATTTTATTTAGCCGTAAACACAAGAATCGTTTTAATATTGACTAAACATTAAAGCTTACACTTCTTAATTTGAATTTAACGATAGAGTGTCAATTAAGAAATCGCTCTGTTAATTCATAAAAGCAATGTGATTCTCAAACTGAAGCAGTATCAGACAGATAGATCAACTGTGGGATTTAAGGGAAAAAAACTTATATTTATTAGAGTTTAGTCATCATACTGCAAACATTTTAAACCTTCCTGGGTGTTGAGCTTTCTATGTGTGTTTTACCTTTACGTAAGTTATATGATCCCTAATCCGCGGCTGAGGAGATCGGTCGCGGCTGCATTTCCTAGAGGTCAGCGGTTATCTAATAACATGATAAATTTGTTTGAGTTTATACACAAAGTCTGTTTTTTATATTTTATGTTCTAAAAATGTGTTCATCTTTAATTTATTTAATTAAACATATAGAATATAAATTTAAGAGTCGTTCTAAAAATTGATAAAAGCGATATTATTCCAAATCAGAAACATTGTCAGACGTAAAACAATGGTGAATTTTATAAGTCTAAAATGTTCTAAAAATTATACTAATAATGTTTTAGATAAACAACGAAAAACCACAAAGATTAAACCTTAAAATGATGATCACCCTTCGCACATAGCCAAGGAGATCCTGCGCTAGTTGACAAGTGATCTGCGGTAGCTTATTGTTCTTCTACATGTGCGCTATCACACGTGCATGTTTATTGATATTTGTTTATTCGAGATTTTGACCTGTACTTGTAAGATTGACTTGTATTTCAACTTAAAAAATTTTTATTTACCCACGAATATTTCCGCTAAATACTGCTGAGAGGTTTTACAGATATCGTAGAAAGTAGTTGACGTTTTCATAGGGTTGCACAAAAATGAGAGAGAGAGAGAGAGAGAGAGAGAGAGAGAGAGAGAGAGAGAGAGAGAGATCAAAATTGTAAGCAGAATTTAGAAAATAAAACACTCTCCAAGCGTTCAAGGCAGGATAAAAAATCAAATATCGAATGAACACATGCGATAGTGGCTGACACAATAAAATTATTGTCCGGATTGAGGGATTATTTTAAGAATGTTCACGTGAGTTTTTAAACAAGTTTTGTTTAGATTTTATCGGTTACATGGTCACAGTGCAAGGGCTTTATTCTTTTCAAAATGTGGCGATAATCAATTTTTGGCCACATGAGAGGAACTCAGATGTGCATACAAATCATACATTTACATGAATATTTATATGTGATATGATAGAAATAATTGAAAAATATAGGTTGTTTTTGTGTCGCACAAAACGGTCGAAAAGGATTTTTATACCCCACGAAAATTAATTGGGGGATGGGGGGGGTAAATAAAAATCACCTTGTCCATCCCTCTGTCTGTGCAAAATTCGTGTCCGGTCTATATCTTTCTGATGGAGAAACATTGGAAGTTCTTACTTCATAAAAATATTACTTATTACCTGACAAAGTGTCATGACCTTAACCCAAGGTCATTAGGACAAAGGGCAAGGTCACTGGCAGGAAAAGTGCAAATTTGTTTCCAGTCCACTTTGGAATTTTTTACTTCACACAAAGATTGCTTATGACCTGAGAGTGTATAATGATTTGTCCCTAAGTCATATAAGGAGAAACATTGGAAGTTTCTATTTCATATAAATAAAAGATTCCTTATGACCGATGATGTGTCATGAACTTGATCCAGGGTCAGTTGCGCATGTTCAAAGTCATATTAAACAAGAGGCCCATGGGCCACATCGCTCACCTGAGGAACAATAGGTATGATAAAGTCAGCTTAATGGAGTCATAATACAAACAATCTGGACAATGTACAATAATACATGTAGATCCTGTATAAATAAAATCCATTTTTCCCCCATGGAACTCGGATAGCCCTGATTGCTGCCATTATTTACAAGAGCAGACTTTAATCACCGCTCCTGCACATATATAGGGACTCAACGTTACGCAGGCAGGAATGACCGCACACCTACGCAACTCAACAGGTACCAACGTTAACGCAAGCAGGGATAATGCAAGCAGGGATGACCTCACACTTGCGCCAACAGCTCAACCTAACGCAAGCAGGGAGTACCGCACACCGCAACCACCACCAATACAAGCAGGTATGACTGCACTCTTGTATTAATGCGATACAGGGCAGGAATGACCGCGCACTCTGTATCGTAGGTTAGAAAACACGAAGATTAAATAGAGCAGGGATGTCCACACACTCAATCTATCCATACCTGTTCAAGGTTAACCCCAGACAGTCGCTCCTCGTAATGTAATAGACACTGTCCCTATATATGTGCCAGCCTAAAATAATTCATAGTATCTAAAAATTGGAAATCAAAATTAAACAAACTAATCCAGCCTAACCCAAAACTACTTATGCAGAACAACTTATATACATTGAATATTTATTATTGTATAAAAATAATCATCACAATAATTGGTTAACAGTGGATGCATTAATTAAAATAATCAAGAATCAATAAATCAAGGGCAATAACTCAATACAGTAATACAAAAAGATTCTAATGAAAAAATAGCTGCCTGCTTCAATTGTATAGTCATATCACATGTTGAGTATTGCAGTTCTCAAAAAGATCCTTTACAATTGTTTATATATATGGGATATTTAGCTACATCAAACTCTGAACCTTCTTGTGAGGCCAAAGAATTGTCCTGGAGCCAAAGTCTTAACAATTATAAAGAATCATCTTGCTGATTAGTTTCTGAGAAGAAGATTTTTAAAGATTTACTCTATATATTCCTATGTAAAACTTTAACACCCCCCCCCCCCAATGTGGCCTCACCCTACCCCCCAGGGATCATGATTTTCACAACTTTGAATCTACACTGCCTGAGGATGCTTCCACAAAAGTTTCAGTTTTCCTGGCTGATTAGTTTCTGAGAAGAAGATTTTTAAAGATTTACTCTATATATTTCTATGTAAAATTGTAACACCTCCCCCCCCCCCCAATGTGGCCTCACCCTACCCCCAGGGATCATGATTTTCACAACTTTGAATCTACACTACCTGAGGATGCTTCCACACAAGTTTCAGCTTTCCTGGCTGATTAGTTTCTGAGAAGAAGATTTTTAAAAATGTACTCTATATTTTCCTATGTAAAACTTCGACCCCCCCATTGTGGCCCCACCCTACCCCCAGGGGTCATGATTTTCACAACTTTGAATCTACACTACCTGAGGATGCTTCCACACAAGTTTCAGCTTTCCTGGCTGATTAGTTTCTGAGAAGATTTTTAAAGATTTACTCTATATTTTCCTATGTAAAACTTCGACCCCTTATTGTGGCCCCACCCTACCCCTGGGGGTCATGAATTTCACAACTTTGAATCTACACTACCTGAGGATGCTTCCACACAAGTTTCAGCTTTCCTGGCTGATTAGTTTCTGAGAAGAAGATTTTTAAAGATGTACTCTATATTTTCCTATGTAAAACTGACCCCCCATTGTGGCCCCACCCTACCCCTAGGGGTCATGAATTTCACAACTTTGAATCTACACTACCTGAGGATGCTTCCACACAAGTTTCAGCTTTCCTGGCTGATTAGTTTCTGAGAAGAAGATTTTTAAAGATGTACTCTATATTTTCTTATGTAAAACTGACCCCCCATTGTGGCCCCACCCTACCCCTAGGGGTCATGAATTTCACAACTTTGAATCTACACTACCTGAGGATGCTTCCACACAAGTTTCAGCTTTCCTGGCTTTTTGGTTCTTGAGAAGAAGATTTTTGAAAATTTCTCAAAATTTTTCGTTAATTTCTAATTATCTCCCCTTGAAAACGGGTGTGACCCTTAATTTTCACAACTGTGAATCCCCTTTGCCTAAGGATGATTTGCGCCAAGTTTGGTTGAAATTGGCCCAGTAGTTCTTGAGAAGATGTTGAAAATGTGAAAAGTTTACGGACAGATGGACGCACGGACCGACGGACGACAGACAAAATGTGATCAGAATAGCTCACTTGAGCTTTCAGCTCAGGTGAGCTAAAAATGCTTAATTCCTGTCTGTGTCATATCTTGTATTAATGGAAATGAGTAAAAGCTAAAGTTTGACATTAAAAATTGCTTGTGACCCATAAATATACCCTGTCTTGTCTGTTTCACTATAAGAAAAAGAAGCATCCATTATTCTTTAATAGTGAAATACGTGAGTTATGATTTTTTTTCTTAGCAGGGGTATCATTTGTAAACCTGCTAACAGTACCTTTTAGATGGTCCAGTGGGAGCACTGCCCCTGCCCCCTTTCTCGCAACCAAAATTTCCCTGAAGTTAGCGTTTAGAAAATTGATTTTTGGGGCACCCCCACCGCCACACACATGCTTTTGTTATAATTAAATTAATTATATACATGTACATATAATTATGATGTTCTTTTTAAAGTTATCCTAAACGTGAAGTAAATTAAACGAAGAACTTGCCTAGTATAAAAATAATACTTTGAAATTGAGTCTCATTTTCGATTTTTTGAACTTACTATTAATAAATTGATAATCAAGTCTCATTAAAACCATTTCCCTTCTCCTTACACTCGTCAGGGTCTGATAGACCTGTATCAATAACAGATTATTTCCACTTGACCTCTATATTCGCATACAATCTAAATATACTTCCATTTACCGAAGATATGCCTTTATCTGTCTAATGAGTGGTGAAACTTTTCAATACTCAGTCTAGAGGTTACATAGAAAACAAGCATGAATTAATTTGTTTGTCTCCATTTGAAGAGTTCCAATCACTTTTCTAAAGCTCTAATTGGTAAGAAAAAATGGTCGTGTAAAGATGACCTTTTATCAATACAGGGTCTGTCAGGCTCTGACAAGTGTGAGAAGGAGGTGGTTTTAATCAGACTGATGGACAATCCTTTCGCGACACGAAGTTTCGACGGAAGACCTACTCAGCTCGACTCTAGTTATGGAATCTTTTTATAATATCTCTGTAAATATATTAATTTTCAAAAATGATGGCAAGTTATTGACGTTGTGTAAAGTTCTATGGTTCAAAGTAAGGTTTCCAAGAATATAAAATATTGGAGCACACAAAGTAATATATTTACATCTACCAATTAATTTTTCCTTTGTTTGTTAAAAAGTCCAATTGTGATTCATAGGTCTGTAGAATCAAAAATCTACATGCCCCATTTATTGACTGGTTGAAACCTTAATAGATCCAAGAAAATTCACAGACTGCCTGATAAAATCATAATGATATCAGACTCAAATTCTAATCAAAGATAAAATCATAATGATATCAGACTCAAATTCTAATCAAAGGCGAATTGGCTGTTTATTATATCTAACGTATTGATGTACATTAACAATAACTAAGTAATAATTTTGATTACTTTATACGATCAATTTGTTAAAAGAAAGATGTAAATATAAATAATAAAATGTGGCCCTTGATGATTTATGCAGGTTATGGAGGAAGCGATCATTGCAGAAAAAATAACATAACCGATTTAAGAATGCAGGTTATGTACATGTATTTTTTTTTATTTGCAATGTCTCCACCTTCATGTCCCGCATGAATCACCAAAGAAAACATTAAAACGAAGCATGACCCGGGGCTGATCCCAGCGGGCATATATTAGAACAAAGCATGACCCGGGGCTGATCTCCAGCGGTCCTCGAGACAAGAACAGATTGCGCTCGGGGCTGATCCCAGCGAGCATAAAGGAATAAACCAACTGCAAGGTGTATTCAAAGCTACAATACTAACTAGACAACTAGACTACCGGTGTATTCAAAGCTAAAATACTAACTAGACAACTAGACTACATTAACCAACATATCATTATGCATAATAAACAGTATAATTATTATCTCTAAGTGCCTTAAAGACTTCGAACAAAAATTTAAAACATAGACTTGGGGCGAAATTCCCAAGGAATGAATGCCAAATGAAGGAAGTAATGAGTGAAGCCCCCAAGGATATGTTTGATAAAGGATTGGTTGAATTTGAAAATGAAAATTAATACCTATTTCCATACTATATATGACCAATAGTTTAGTTTACAAAACACACATACGGTACTCATATATGAAGTCAAAAGTTACACAGCTTTCTTTGCATGTCTTTGAGAACTTCGGGATCAGTTCTAATATATCTAACGTAACAGTCAGAAGACCATCTACCCAGATCTTTAATCATATGGTCTTCAACGCCTGCTGCGGCTGCAGCTGTGGCTGCCCCAATCCTGAAGGAGTCGCCTGCATATCTAGAATTGTTCAAGCCAATTCGCATGAGTAAGGATCTCAGATGGTGAATAAATTTATCTCTATGCATAGGTCCATGATTGAATTCATCCATAATGAACAAAGGTGAATGTGGAGAGCACGACAAAGATCTTCTGGTCTGCATATATAGACACATGTTATGTACAGGTTTGAAAACATCATTCTCAAATATTGTAATATCCACACCTTGTGAGGATGACTCGGTCTTGGACGTTCTCAACCATAGGACAAAACATTTACATCCAAAGCTAACATAAAAATTTTTTAGAAAAAGTACAGAGTTTGCTTTTTTACAAGTAATTTCACCACATCTAAGAAACCCGAAAAAGGCACAGGAAAACATACATTTCAACATCAGATCTAGAAATGGAGAAAAAGCTCCATTGTCAAGTACATGCCACAGTTGTTACTTGCAGTAAAGGGTAATCTGTTGTTAGAGATATTGTTTTGAGACTTTTTCACCCCTCGCAATACATATGGTAGCTGGTTAAAGTTATTTAGAGAATCTCTATGACCTGCTCTAATATAGTAAAACTTAATACCTGCTAAATACAATTTGATAGTGTCATACTTGAGTTTTAGAACAGATTTACAATGAGTGACAAAATACATAAGCAAAGTTTCATTTATTATTGGAAGACAGTTGGATTGAAATACAATTCCACTCATAGAAATGAAGGTCAGAAAACATTGTAATGCTGTAGGCCCTCTTAGTTCAACTGCTTAAGGATGCGTCCCATAATTGGTTTAACTGCTCCTTCAGTCATTCATTAGCTGCGAATGTTCCAGGCATGGTGTTGGCGTCAGGTCGGCTTTTGGTGCCAGGGTTCAAAACTTCTGCATCTGATAACGAGAGAGAGAGTCAGCAATAGTGTTCTTGACGCCATCAATATGAACAGCATGAATGATATAATGGTTACAGGCTGCATGAAAGGTTAAAGTTCTCATTAGTTTCATAATGCTTTTAACTTTTGAGCGTCCTTTCCTAATAATGTCAACAGTTGCTTGGTTGTCACAATGGAAAAGAATGCGTTTCCTTGGCCAAGTATCACCCCACAGAAGGCAGGCCATAACGATAGGATATAGCTCAAAAAGAGCCATCGATGTGTATTCCTTGGTAATGTTGTCGGGAAAATCTCCTTGAAACCACTTATTTTGGTAAAAACCTCTGGAGGATGTAAGGGTTAGGTCTGTAAACAACTGCATATCCGCAGCCTCTGTCAGGTTATCGTCGATGAAAAAGGACACTCCATTCCAGCTTTTTAAGAAATCTGACCACATAGCAAGGTCGTCCCAACACATACTGTCTAAGTGAACATGGAAATGAAGCGGCTCCACTGTGGTTGATAAAGCTATCAGGTGAGAAATGAAAGATCAACCTGGCAGAACGACCCTGCAGGCAAAATTGAGATGTCCCAGCAGACTGAGCAATTCCCTCATTGTACAGGATTTGCGTGTTTTGAAGGAATTTACGATAGATAAGATGCGATCAATCTTCTCTGGCGGTAAACAGGGATTCCATGTTCAAGGAGTCTAATATTATCCCAAGGTATTCCAGTTCTGTACAAGGTCCTTCAGTTTTCTTCTCTGATAGAGGAATCCCGAGGGTTCTAAATATCCCCAGGAATCCCTCCATCACTTTATGAGCATCATCAAATGGTGGAACCACAACTAGGAAGTCATCCAACAGGTGCAGCACATTTGGTATCTTGTATTTTTTCTCTGCAATCCAACACACAGTGGAAGACAGGGCGTCAAAGATCTTTGGACTTGATCTGCTTCCAAAGACAAGGCGCTTGAAGAAATAGTATTTATCGTCCCACTTAATTCCATGATATGGCCATAACTTATATAATATAGGCATGATCTTGAAGGCATCAGTAATGTTTGATTTAATTAGTGATGCTCCTTTCCCACATAATTTAATTAGTCTAATAGCATCGTCCATTGTAACATAACACAGGGAGAATTCTGACTTATCAATAAGAGTATTCATGCTAAGATTTTCTTCGTCATTGTGTGGTGCTGACATATCAACAATGAGGCACTTTTTCTTAGAGTACTTGCTTTCGGCTATCCCAATAGGGTTAATGCGATAGTGTCGGAAGGGAATTTCTGAAAATGGACCATACAAGTAACCCAGGTTTAGTTCTTTGTTTATGATCTCTGTAACGCTGTCCGAGTTTAATGAAGCTGACTTTAGATTTTTGCATTCCAGAGAATTCTTTGGAAGATCCTGAGAGCCAGTATGAAAGCAAAAACATAAACCATTCATAAGATATTCTGTAAATTGGGTGTTGGGATGAGATAAGAATGTTATTATACTTAAGATGTGAAGCGGCCATAAGACTGAATTGATGATGATATTCGTAGAACCCATTGCTTGGGTAGCGGGTAGCCATGTCAATGATGTCCCTTTCCTACAAATCTAACTCCTCTCATCTTTGGGGGTATGCTCGACACATTATGTTTTTTGTAAATTCCGAAAGCTTGAATGATTACCGATGTTTAGCGACTTCTGCAATCGTTTATCCGGCTTCTTGTTGTCATCTTTTTTGTCCAGGGGAGAGAAATATGGTATCAACAAGGATGCTAAATTGACATCTTTACCTGATGTAAATTGGAGGCGCAGATGAGGCGAGATGGTCTCTACCAGGGGGAGAGATTTCGTCCTTCCTCTTCAATTCCGGGCCCTGTGTTGGCGATCCTGCAGCTGCTGCGGAAATACGGGCAAAGGCTGTGTCTATTGTGAAAGACGACACGGGATTAATTGCGATTGTACTTGAATTCGCCGGAGTTTAGCTTCCTTGTTCATCATTATTCCTTGCAGTCGACGATGGATTTATAGCGGTTGCTTGCAACGAGTTCACTTGTGATATAAGATGTACTACATTTTGTTGCAGCGACAGCACTGTTGAAGATAATTTCAACACGAGATCGATAAGTACACTGTGGTCGCCATTGTTGTTTTGGTACAGTGCATCATGGGATTGCCGATCATTGATGTTTTGGTGTGAAGGATCATGGGAACGTGCACTATCATTTAAAGTTCTATTTATAGAACCTGGGAATTCACTCCCTTGTACATATGAACTAACGCCGATCTTCGTGCGTTAGAGGAGTATGCGATTCCTCGAGAATCCAAAGCATCTTTCAGTCTTGCTGCCGTCCAATTCACTGGCAAGTCTGGATTGTATGGAGTGGGTCGGGACGCTCGCTTAGGCCCCATTACTTCTTGTAAGCACAAGACTCAGTTCACAAAGTTTCGCAAAAGTTACGTAGTTATGTACCTCGGCAAATACACACTTACTGCAATAATCCATAATAGCACACCAGTACAAATAGTAAAGGTAGAAGTAGATTTTTGAATGAAAATAATAGCTTCTTAATAAAGCGTCTTCACAATAGCTAATCTTCTTGTAAACAATGAACATAAATACCAGACTCCCCTCTGTAGGTATCAATTTCCCTGATTACTCTTATCTAATGCATGTAATTAGTAATATGATAACATTGACCAACTTTATAAATAGAAATATTGCCCAACAACATGCTAAGCATATAATTTGATCCACGCAGCTATAATTGTTAAATCACAAGATAGAAATATAATAAGGAAATATTTCAAACAAAAACAGAATATACACAGGTACACAGATTAATTAAAAATTATTTATAAACCATAATTTAACACACTTAAATTTAATGTATGCATATCAAAGGAATTTTTATTTATGGAGGAAATATCAATTAATATGCAATTTTGGTTTATTCTATAAGTTGCTACATGTAAAGACGCAGCAGCCCTTCAAACATTTATATTTTACCCACTGAAATACGGCCTGAATAAATATATATCCCAGTGTACACTTTCGAACCTGTTGAGTTTAATGTCACCATCTTATGATATGCGTACCAAATGGTACGCATATTGGCTTAATACCAGTGATGTCATTGTCCAATTTCTTTGAATAACTGCTCTATTTATTTTAAAAACTGTTAATGCTAATACGTGTACACAAACCAATTTCTATTATTTAAATTCAATATTATTTTAACTTAACAGTTAATGCATCAAGACATTTGCATCCTTATGTTAACAAATATGACTGGAATCAAACGATAATCCACATGTCAAGCAGCCATTATTAAACATTTTGAATTTTTGGTATACCAAAGCCTTATTTATTTTCCGAAAATGTTTTCCCCACAGATTTAAAAAAAAATACATCAGGGCAGGCTATTTTCAGACTGTGGGTGGGGATGAGTATCTATTTAAGTGGCAGGCTGACACAAGCAAGGTTTGTGTCAAATTTTAGCTTCTAATTATTTCCATTTATACAAGACATGACACAGACAGAAAATAAGCATTTTTTAAACAATGACCTTGAACTTCCCCAATTGACCTTGGGTCAAGGTCATGACACACCCTCAAGTTATAAACAATCTTTGTTTGAATTAAAACTTCCACTGTTTCTTCATAAGAAAGATATGGACCGGAACCAATTCCGGTTCCGCAAATGAAGGTGTAGGACATGTCACCACTGGTCTCCGGTGAGTCGTTTTTTCTTGAAGGTTATAAATAAGTACCCCGGAAAAAAGAAACGTTTTTGTGATAACTACTCACTCAAAGAAACCCACAAAACAAAAACAAAAACTTAATTCAGTGTGCTTTTCTTGAGTTTTGACCCCCGGAAAAAAGAAACGTTTTTGTGATAACTACTCACTCAAAGAAACCCACAAAACAAAAACAAAAACTTAATTCAGTGTGCTTTTCTTGAGTTTTGACTTGAGCTCTATACCAGATATACAGGTTTATCGCCGCTATTCTTTTCACATGAACAATGGCGAGCGATAATAAGAACTTCGTGTTCAACCAACCAGTCGAAATGGAAGTTGATAACAAAATAAAACAGATAAAGAACAACCGAACAAAAAAGAGTATGATATTCATCAAGTGAAAGCAATGTTTGAAGGAAAAGACATGGCTGAATGCTTTGCGGTCATGTATATCAATCATAACAAATTGATTGAGTGCGTTCAGGAGGAAATTCTGGGTATTAAAACAAACATAGCGGAAATCGAGGCATCTCTACCAGGAGCAAATGAGGATATCTCAGATATTCTTTTATGTGAACTGTATCCATAATCCATGTCAACCCGTATCCAGTGAAATGGAGTACCCTATAATCAACATTTTGCCAAAAAATGACTAAGTTCAAAAGCTAGTATTTTTTTCATAAATACCGTAATGTCGCGTGTATAACACGCACTTTTTTTCAGCCAAAATTTGATCAAAAGTGGGGGGTGTGTGTTATACATAGGACAAAAATTGTACCCCATTTTTTCAAGCCATGATTCTTGATACCACGGGATTAGTGACTGCCGATATAGCGTGTTATGCAAATTGAATGAGTGTATACTAAATTTACTGCATCAGAAATACCTTATTCTTAATTTTTTCCCCCATGTATTGAAATATTTATCCTCTCTTAACACTATTTCTTGCATCAAACAAGTTTAAATATCGCCAGTGTATTCGCCATTACGTAAGCAGCCACCTGTTGACTCCGCGCGTGGTCAATGTTTGTTTAACAATTTCCGGTGTCAGAAGCATGCACCCCTCTCGTGTCGGGACTTAACAGGGTGTTTTCAAGTGCATGTAGATAAGCAATTATTCTGATTTTATTAAACTTACCTATAATTACTTTGTGTCCCGTTATGCAGTTAAACGTTATTGCTTTACATAGACACTGCTAAAATTAACGTTACATCGATCATTTGTACTTGTCATTGATAATGACGACATATGTACGTTTCTTCACAATGTTTATTTAAACAACAATCATAGGGTTTGACTATAATTAATCAATCAAATCATTTCTGGTTTATGTCTGCAAACATTATTACTTTTAAGCACTAAGCTCGGTTGCCTTTCTTCTCTACGTATGATGATCTTCTACTTCTCCGATGTTGTAAGAAACTCTTTACGAAGTGTCAAATGATATTTGATACCGCCCATGTAAATCATGCCGTCCTTTTTAATTAAAAGTGTAAGAACTTTAACTCTAATATCGCTTAGGCCATGTTCCGGTCACAAAATTACAGTAATTACGCTTGGGTTAAAAAATTATCATTAAACATCGATAGTTATTTGGGAAAATGGCGGCCATCGATTTTCATCGTCTGTGCTATGTTCCGATCTCAAAATTAAAGAAATTGCGCATGGATTATAAAATTAACATGAAACATCGATAGTTTGGGGGAAAATGGCAGCCGTTGATTTTTCGCCATTTTTTGGGTGCGTGTTATATAGGACCTGCTGTTTTTTCGCCATTATTTGGTCAACTTTGGGGGTGCGTATTATACACGAGACATTACGGTAATCAGAAATCAAAATTCTAGCAATATGCACACCTCTAATATAAGTACAATTGATATGCAAAAGAACATCTTCCTATCTTGAAAACTGTAGGATGAGTTATCTGTACAATGAGGGTACCCTATATGCAATATTTTGCTAAAAATGACTTATAAAGTTCAAAAGCTGGTATGTTTTCGATAAATTATCAGAAATCAAAATCCTAGCAATATGCACATCTCTGATATATGTACAATTGATCTGCAAAAGAACAACTTCCTATCTTGAACACTGTAGGAGAATTTATCCGTACAATGAGGGTAACCTTTTGGCAGCCGCCCGCCCGCCATTTTCACCATTTTAATAACTGGACTTTTCCGTTGGAAAACCCGGTTAAAAATGGATCCAGGTGTTATGCAGCATATCCAGTTTCAAGCTGCTCATCGATTACCAAATGGCAAACATGGGAAAAAGAACATCATCATCCGCATGGTTAGCTTAATTAACCGCGATGAGATCCTGGAAGCAGCTCAAAAACTTCCGCCTGGCACAGGTGTAAGCATTTTTCCTGATCTTCCACCCGAAATCAGCGATCTGCTTTCAAAATTATTAAATGAACATTTTGCTCTTTCTTAAGATGAAAGGAAAAAACTGAAGTTAATTTACACCAAAGAATTCCCATTCGTCTCACTCAAAAAGGTCAACAGAGGTTAAATAAACAAACAAGAGGCCCATGGGCCACATCGCTCATCTGAGGAACAATAGGTATGATAAAGTCAGCTTAACGGAGTCATAATACAAACAATCTGGACAATGTACAATAATACATGTAGATCCTGTATAAATAAAATCCATTTTTCCCCCTTGGAACTCGGATAGCCCTGATTGCTGCCATTATTTACAAGAGCAGACTTTAATCACTGCTCCTGCACATATATAGGGACTCAACGTTACGCAGGCAGGAATGACCACACACCTACGCAACTGAACAGGTACCAACGTTAACGCAAGCAGGGATGACAACACACTTGCGCCAAGCATGGAGTACCGCACACTTGCGCTAGAAAGGCCAGAACACCAGCAGGGATGACCATACACTAGTGCTCCGCCGCAACCAGCACCAATACAAGCAGGTATGACAGCACATTTGTATTAATGTGATACAGGGCAGGAATGACCGCACACTCTGTATCATAGGCTAGAAAACACGAAGATTAGATAGAGCAGGGATGTCCACACTCTCAATCTATCCATACCTGTTCAAGGTTACACCCAAACAGTCGCTCATCGAAATGCAATAGACATTGTCCCTATATATGTGCAGGCCTAAAATAATTCATAATATCTAAAAATTGGAAATCAAAGATAAACAAACTAATCCGGCCTTACCCAAAACTACTTATGCAGAACAACTTATATACATTGAATATTTATTATTGTATAAAAATAATCATCACAATAATTGGTTAACAGTGGATGCATTAATTAAAAATAATCAAGAATCAATAAATCAAGGGCAATAACTCAATTCAGTAATACAAAAAGATTCTAATGAAAAAATAGCTGCCTGCTTCAAATTTATAGTCATATCACATGTTGAGTATCGCAGTTCTCAAAAAGATCCTTTACAATTGTTTATATATGGGATATTTAGCTACATCTTACTCTGAATCTTCTTGTGAGGCCGAAGAATTGTCCTGGAGCCAAAGTCTTAACAATTATAAAGAATCATCTTGCTGATTAGTTTCTGAGAAGAAGATTTTTAAAGTTTTACTCTATATATTCCTATGTAAAACTTTCACACCCCCCCCCCCCCAATGTGGCCTCACCCTACCCCCAGGGATCATGATTTTCACAACTTTGAATCTACACTACCTGAGGATGCTTCCACACAAGTGTCAGCTTTCCTGGCTGATTAGTTTCTGAGAAGAAGATTTTTAAAGATTTACTCTATATATTCCTATGTAAAACTTCGACCCCCAATTGTGGCCCCACCCTACCCCCGGGGGTCATGATTTTCACAACTTTGAATCTACACTACCTGAGGATGCTTCCACACAAGTGTCAGCATTCCTGGCTGTTAAGTTTCTGAGAAGAAGATTTTTAAAGATTTACTCTATATATTCCTATGTAAAACTTCGACCCCCGATTGTGCCCTACCCTGCCCCCAGGGATCATGATTTTCACCACTTTGAATCTTCACTGCCTGAGGATGCTTCCACAAAAGTTTCAGTTTTCCTGGCTGATTAGTTTCTGAGAAGAAGATTTTTAAAGATTTACTCTATATATTCCTATGTTAAACTTTGACCCCCCATTGTGGCCCCATCCTACCCCTGGGGGTCATGAATTTCACAACTTTGAATCTACACTACCTGAGGATGCTTCCACACAAGTTTCAGCTTTCCTGGCTGTTTAGTTTCTGAGAAGAAGATTTTTAAAGATTTACTCTATATATTCCTATGTAAAACTTCGACCCCCCATTGTGGCCCCACCCTACCCCTAGGGGTCATGAATTTCACAACTTTGAATCTACACTACCTGAGGATGCTTCCACACAAGTTTCAGCTTTCCTGGCTTTCTGCTTCTTGAGAAGAAGATTTTTGAAAATTTCTCGAAATTTTTCATTAATTTCTAATTATCTCCCCTTGAAAACAGGTGTGGCCCTTAATTTTCACAACTTTGAATCCCCTTTGCCTAAGGATGATTTGTGCCAAGTTTGGTTGAAATTGGCCCTGTAGTTCTTGAGAAGATGTTGAAAATGTGAAAAGTTTACGGAGGGACAAGACGGACAGACGGACGACAGACAAAATGTGATCAGAATAGCTCACTTGAGCTTTCAGCTCAGGTGAGCTAAAAAACCAAAAACAAGAGGCCCAGGGGCCACATCGCTCACCTGAGCAGCAATTGCCTTAATTCTGATCAAATTAGCATTACAGTATCAAAATATCTTGACAACTAAGTACAGTAGATCTTGCTAAAAAAAAAATTAAAATCTGCCAATTTTTATCCACCTCTTTTTTTGGTAAAATACCAAGCCCCTTTTGTTGTTGTACCTGTAAGAAGATTTTTCTCTATTCCTATGTACCCCTCCCATTTCATGGCCCCACTTTTCTCTAGGGAATCATGGTTTCATCAAACTAAAATCTGCATAACCTGTGCTTGCATAACCTGTGCTTTCACACTAAGTACTGAGTTTTGGACCGAAAACTTTCCCAGAATATTTTTAAAGATTTTTTCTATAAATTCCTATGTAAAAATTCAAACCGCCATCACGGTCCCACCCTACCACTAGGGACTGAGATTTTGCAAACTTGAATTTACACTACCCGAGGATGCCTCTACACAAGTTTAAGCTTTTCTGGGCAACAGTCTTTAAAAGGAAGATTTTTAAAGATTTTCTCTATACATCTATGTAAAAATTCATCCCCCATTATGGCCTCACCCGTGGACTATTATTTAAATAAACTTGAATCTATACGATCTGGGGATGCTTCCAACCAAATTTGGGCTTTCCTGACCTAATAGTTTTGTGAAGAAGATTTTTAAAGATTTTCTCTGTATAAAAATTTTTATCCCCCATTGTGGCCCCGTCCTACCTCCAGGGACCATGATTTGAACAAACTTGAATCTACATTATCTGAGGATGCTTACATACTAATTTGAGCCTTCTTGGCCTAATAGTTTTTGAGAAGAAGATTTTTAAAGATTTTCTCTATATATTCCTATGTAAAACTTGATCTCCCTATTGTGGCCCCACCCTACTCCCAGGGACCATGATTTGAACAAACTTGAATCTATGATATCTGAGGATGCTTCCACTCAAATTTGAGCTTCCCTAGCCTAATATTTTTTTAAGAAGAAGATCTTTAAAGATTTTCTCTATATATTCCTATGTAAAACTTGATCCCCCATTGTGGCCCCACCCTACCACCAGGGACCATGATTTGAACAAACTTGAATGTACACTACCTGAGGATGCTTCCACTCTTATTTGAGCTTTCCTGGCCTAATAGTTTTTTAGAAGAAGATTTTTAAAGATTTTCTCAATATATTCCTATGTAAAACTTGATCCCCCAATTGTTGCCCCACCCTACCCAAGGGACCATGATTTGAACAAACTTGAATCTATAATATCTGAGGATACTTCCACTCAAATTTGAGCTTTCCTAGCCTAATATTCTTTTAGAAGAAGATTTTCAAAGATTTTCTCTAAATTTTCCTATGTAAAACTTGATCCCCCTATTGTGGCCCGCCCCTTCTCCCGGGGACCATGATTTGAACAAACTTGAATCTACACTACCTGAGGATGCTTCCATTTTAATTTGAGCATTTCTGGTATTTTCTGATATTTTTTGATAAGAATATATATTTTTAAAGATTTTCTCAATATATTCCTACATGTGTATGTAAAACTTGATCCCCCTATTGTGGCCCCACCCTACCCCCGGGGACCATGATTTGGACAAACTTAAATCTACACTACCTGAGGATCCCTCTATTTTAATTTGAGCTTTTCTGGCCAAATTGTTTTTTGAGAGGAAGATTTTTAAAGATTTTCTCTATATATTCCTATGAAGAAAAAAACAATCCCCAATTATGGCCCCACCATACCACCAGGGACTATGATTTGAACAAATTTGAATCTACACTACCTGAGGATGCGTCCACTCTAATTTCAGCTTTTCTGGCCTAATAGTTTTTGAGAAGAAGATTTAAAAAGATTCTCTCTATATATTCCTATGTAAAACTTGATCCCCCAATTGTGGCCCCACCCTACCCCCGGGGACCAAGATTTGAACAAACTTGAATCTACACTATCTGTGGATGCTCCCATTTTAATTTGAGCTTTTCTGGCCTGATAGGTTTTGAAAAGAAGATTTTTAAAGATTTTCTCTATATATTACTATGTAAAACTTGATCTCCCTCTTGTTGGCCCCTCCCTACCCACGGGGACCATGATTTGAACAAACTTGAATCTACACTACCTGATGATGCCTCCACACAAGTTTAAGCTTTCCAGGCCGAATAGTTTTTGAGAAGAAGATTTTTGAAAAATACCAACAAATTTTCAATAATTCTCAATTATCTCCCCTATTAAGAGGGCGTGGCCCTTCATTTGAACAAACTTGAATCCCCTTCACCTAGTGGTGCTTTGTGCCAAATTTAGTTGAAATCTGCACAGCGGTTCTTGAGAAGAAGATGAAAATGTGAAAAGTTTACAACAACGACGCCGACGACGACAACGACAGACAACGGACAAATTGTGATCAGAAAAGCTCACTTGAGCCTTTGGCTCAGGTGAGCTAAAAAGTGTTTACAAATACTATCGTGATTATTCAAGCGTACATTTTGCTAATGACTGTCGAGTCCATTCACTGGTGCTAATGCTCGTCACATTTGAGTAAGCACAATTATTTGTTTGGGTTATAGTATGTGTTCTTTATACTTTATTTCTATGAAATACTTTAACATGCCCATTGATGTATACATTTACATGCAGATATGTATTGTAAGATGGGGTGACTTCATCCTCTTAAAACACCAGTGATTGGGGGTTGATGGTAAGTGTGATTTTTGTATGGTACAGGAATCGGTAATAATGGGGAGGAAAATTTTGTTCTATAAAGAAAAGCATCAATCTATGCATGACTGCATGTACAACTTATTTTTACACTCTAATACGATGATCTGCCGGTCTCTTGCATGTCTTTTTATTTTATACTGTAAACATGAGTACTATTAAGATTGGTTGTCTGAATCGGGGTTTGGCGTCGGATCATATAAAACGTATAAAAATATTTTGGAAAAATGTCGAAAAAAATGATATTGATTTTCTTGTTGATACTCATAGTTCATCAGAAGTCGAACAATTTTGGGCCAATCAGTGGAGCTATAAAGCATTTTTGGGAGTTGATTTTAATCAACTCTCCTATGCAGTCACTCTGGCAAACCGAAAGTGAAACAGTGTTTGGACCTAAGCACAAATCATCACCGCTGACAAGTCTTAGTTCTTTAATATAATAGAAAAATTCGACGTTATTTTTACTGAAGCATTGTTTTTCAAGGAAACTTATCTATAAACACTTTGAAAATAGTAAGATGTTATATAATACGAACAATTTAGATATTTATGTAGTCTCGTGTATTCCTACGCCAGAGTTTAATATAGTCTCGTTCAACCAGACGCTCGGCTGTCTCCGTAAATCTCCGACAAAGAGAGAGGCTCTCTTGCTTGTCGGAGTTTAACGGAGACAGCCGAGCGTCTGGTTGAACGAGACTGGAGTTCAATATCAATAGTGCTTGGATCCATACAATTTTTAGAATTGTTTTGATTACTAATACAAAGTTTGAAATCTTCTTTGAATATTACACAACATGATTCATATGGGGTTTCTCTAAATTCTTGTCTGAAAAGTCTAATTAAAATTCATAATATAAAAAAGTGCGTAATTTAAATACAGACTAGAAACTAATTGCCACGCAAGATAAGTTGATTTTAAAATATATGATAATCGATAAAATCAACTCCCGTCAGTACTTCAGTACTTTGATTTAACACCTACTCGAGCAGTAGCAGGGGTGTTGCAGTATTATGTTAAAAAATTCTTTTCAATTTGGGGTTCTAGATGTTTTGAAAGATGAATAGGCTAATTTTTTAATTCTTAATATAAAATATTTTAATACAATGTATCAAGCACTTATTTGTTGTGCTATATGGTCCAAATGAAGACACACCTGAATTTTTTGAGATTATCTCCAAACACATTGAAACGCTCGGGAATGAATCTGCTGTTGTTGGGGGAGATTTCAATGTTCCGCTTGACTACTCCCATGATACAAAACTATATAGGAGAAAGAACAATCAAAATGCAAGAGAGATGATTCTACAGATGATTTCTGAGCACAACCTTGTAGATATGTGCAGAGAGTGTAATCCTTCCATTTCATGCTTCCCCTGGCATGGGTCTCAGAGTAAACAGGCCCGACTTGATTACTTTCTTGTCTCCTCTTCCCTTCAGCTTATTACTGTACAGTTAATGCTGATACATATATTGGGTATGCATACCGATCTGATCACTGCCCGGTAGAAGTTTTCTTTTAAATATGTAAATGAACCACACGGAAAAGGTAGTTGGAAATTTAACAGCAGTTTATAGTATGATAAAGAGTATGTGCAACTTATAAAGCAATGTATTAATGACACTCTATCTATGAAACTTTCTCAGACAGTGAAACGATACAATACTCTGTTAACGACCAACTACTCTGGGAAACATTAAAACTGGCTATAAGGGTTCAAACTATAGGTATCACACCTGTAATTGGCCAATCAAAATGAACTTAGTCAATTGTAGTTCCATATATACTTCAAAATTATTTTTTTCCTTGACTGCATTTTTACATTTTCCTTTACTCAGTTTTAAAACTTTTTGTACCACTGAGTAGGATATTTCATGTATTTTGTTAGGTGATGATCTTTTTTCACAGGGACTACTTCTTTCACGGCACATGCAGCAGTTTCCTGGGGAGTGTGCAGTCTGTTTACATACAATGGAAAACACATGGTTTTGAGGGTAGACCTGTTTGGTGCTAGATATTTTGAGAAAATGCAGTATCGCTTGCCCTTTTTATGGTGTTAGCTGATGAGATAGGTAACAAATAACATTTCCTTCGAATATTTTGTCATGAGGAATACAAACTGATTTTTTAGAATTTTTTCCCCTCTATAGTGCTATATAGTGAAAACAATTACCGGTGTGATACCTTATATATCGTATGCATCCTATCAGAAAAGAGAAAGTGAAAACAGGAAAAGATTTGGAAACTCAATTAATTACATTGTATAGGGATGAAAGCGCAGGGATGGTAAATAAAGAAAACAAAGACAACGTTGAAAGTGAACTGAAAAATATACGAAATAAAAAATACAGGGGATGATTATAAGGGCCAAAGTCAGGTGGAATGTGGAAGGGGAGCGATCAACAAATTTCTTCTTGAATTTAAAAAAAAGAAAGAAATTTTATAGAGAAAATGATCACTAAATTAATAGATCATGGTCCAGAATTCACGAACATAGAAAACATAATGAATATCCAAAAATCGTTTTAACGAAAATCTCTACACAGCACGAGACTGCGACATTCGCGAACAACACATGCACAATTTTTTCGACAAACAAAATCTGTATATAAATACACTACAACAGACGAGGCTGAGTCTCTCGAGGGAATAATCATGAAAGATGAATAATTATCAGCACTTCGAAATCTCAAAAACGAAAAATCGCCAGGACTTGATGGATATACCCCCAAGTTTTATAAAAGAAAATTGGTCAGACTTGCACCCGTTTTTACTTGTCTCTAAATTTTGCGCGTCGATCTTGATCTTTCTCAATTACCCAGAGACAAGGTGTAATAACATGCTTACCGAAAGAGGGAAAACACGCGTCCGATTTCACTTTTAAATGTCAATTATAAAATTGCATCTGCGTGTTTAGCAAATAAAATTAAACACTTTCTAGATAAACTTATAAGCGAAACACAAACCGGTTTTTTACAAGGCTATTCCATAGGAGAATTAACACCAGATTTATTTATGATTTAATTGAACGAGCAAACGCCGATAATATACCAGAATACCTAATTCTCTTGGACTTTGAGAAAGCGTTCAATTCTTTAGAGTGGAATTTCATTGTAAAAACAATAGAATTGTTTGGATTTGGTCCATCATTTATTCATTGGTTCACTACATAATATACACAGATATATCATCCGCAGTCTTAAATAATGGCTTTTTTACTGATTTTTTTAAGATTAGCAGAGGAGTTCGCCAAGGGGACCCTCTTTCACCCTACATTTTTATTTTAACGGTGGAACTCTTCAGCGCCTAACAACCCTAACATAAAAGGGATAAATAAAAATAACACCGAATATTTAATTAGCCAATACGCAGATGACGTCAGCATTAACGTTGGCTGATGATCCTGATAGTTTAAAAGCCGCTCTTGACTATATAGATTCTTTTGCGCACTGTTCTAGTCTCAGAGCAAACTTTAATAAAACACAAGCATTATGGAATGGGGTAAAAAGGGGCTGTGGTGAGGAATACCAAACCAACCAACAGCTATACTGGAACCACGAAGGAAAGTTCAAGCTGCTAGGTATCATAATTATATGATTTACAAAAAGTTGATTTTACTGAAGATATTCTTACAAAAAAAATTAGCTCTATGAAAAACTGCTGCATGACTGGGTTTTTAGAAATCTTAGAAATTTTTGGTAAGATATATGTTGTCAAACACTTGCATTACCAATATTAGTACAGTGTATATCTGACCTACCGGACCCAAGAACAAAACAATTTGAAACAAGATATCTGTGAGCCAATGCTCACTAGTGATACCCCCGCTCTGATGTGAATATGCAAAATAAGCAAAGTCGACATTTAACAGACAGCTGGCATCCGATTGGTACAGAAATATATCTCTGACTATATGGCATGCTTAAACAAATAGTGTGTTAAAATTTCAAGCATCTGCGAGAAATAGCTGCTGAGAAATCTTTGAGGAAACTTTCTTTGAAAATTTTAACTAAAATAAACAAAGTACTCATTTAACAGGAAGTTGACGTCCGATTGGTACAAAAATAAATCCCACGATATGGCATGCTTTAACACACACTGTGTAAAAATTTCAAGCATCTGCGATAAATAGCTATGGAGAAATCTTTTGATGAAAATTTGTTTGAAAATTTTAACTAAAATAAACAAAGTCATTATTTAACAGGAAGTTGATGTCCGAATGATACAAAAATATATCCCACAATGTGGCATGCCAAAACAAAAACTGTGTTAAAATTTCAAGCATCTGCGAGAAATAGTTGCTGAGAAATCTTTAACGGGAATTTGTTTGAAAATTTTTGCTAAAAATAAACAAAGTCGTAATTTAACAGGAAGTTGACATCCGATTAGTACAAAAATATATCCCACGATATGGCATGCCTTAACAAACACTGTGTAAAAATTTCAAGCATATGCGATAAATAGTTGCTGAGATAAATGCGACAGAAATTTTTGTTACGGACGGACGGACAGACAGACGGACGGACGGACGGACGCACAAGGGTAAAACAGTATACCCCCTCTCCTTCGGAGCGGGGGTATAAAAATAAAAAAAAAAATATTTATTTTATCTGGGATGGTAAAATTGATAAAATCCACCGAAATATTATGATTAATGACAAGCATAAGGGGGGGTTGAAAGTTCCACATATTCTTTCTTTCACAAAAAGTCTTAAACTTACGTGTGTTAAAAAAGGCTTGGATCCACAATGTAAATCCTCATGGAAAATTTTGATAGCGGATAAACTCGAAGAGAGAAGATACTCAAATATATGGCAACTTCGTAAAAAAGGCTTGTCGACTGCCATGCAAGATTTTAACAATTTAACTTACAGCAGAGCGTAATGCACGCTTGGAGCGAAATTATGCAGCATCCTACCACAGCCCCATCAAAAATTCTACGCCAGCTACTATGGCACAATAATGAAATATTAATTAATAAACAATGTGTTTTTAAATCTTTTTGGATCAAAAAGGGGATATTCTTTATCAATGATCTTATCAATGACGACAGTAGTTTTCTTTCACTTGAAAACTTTCAAGACAAATTCAATATTCATACAAATTTTTTAACCTATAATGGGTTAATATCAGCCATCCCAAAACATTGGAAAGAATTGATAAAGAATGTCCGAGAGAAGAAATATTTGTTAGCAATATTGAAAAATTAAAAAAGGTGCAAAAGGTATCAAAACTTTTTTACCCTATATTTTTATCATCTGTCGCCGAAACTCCTGTAAATGTAAAACACAAATGGGAAGAGAGAATGCCTATAGAAATTGTAGAAAACGAATGGGTTTCCAATTCCAAATTTTTCATAGAATTTTGTGCACTAGCTAACTCTCGTTTACATATATTTAAAATATTAGATACTGAAATGTGTTCCTTTTGCCATGAAACTAAGGAATCAATAAGTCATCTTTTTTATGGTTGTCTGCATGCACGAAACATTTGGATTACAATACAAGAATAACTAAAGAACTTGTGCAATATTAATGTATGTTTTAATGAACAAACAGTAAGCTTTGGATGTATCCATGCCAATCCTGTATTATATAGAGCACTAAATCTATTGATATTGTTAGCAAAAAAGATTTATTTATATTAACAGATGTCAGTATATTTTACCCTCTACACTGTTTGAATACATTAAATGTTTTAGATATGTTCCCATTCATTGAACATACGAAAAAATGAGGTCAAGGATAGTTGGCGGATCATCTCAAAAATATTAGTTACTTGAGTTTCCAATTTCATTCATCTTTTTTTGTTATGATTGCACATGCATAGTTTGGGAATAAATTATAAAAAACAAAAAAACAAAAAAAAGATATGGACAGGACACAACTTTTGCACTTTTACTGCAAGTGACCTTGTCCTTGCCCGAATGACCTTAGGTCAAGGTCATGACACACCCTTAGTTCATAAGCGATCTTTGTGTGAAGTAAGAACATCCAAGGTTTCTCTACAAGAAATATATGGACAGGACACAAATTTTGCAAAGACAGCTGGATGGACGGACAAGATGATTCCTATACAGTGGGACTTCAGATATCTGGACGCTTCAGTTTACGGATGATTTTATTTGGGAACCGATTTTTTATACGTTATTTTGTCTCATTTATCCATAATTCCACATTTGGGTTTTTTTGCGGAAAAACTACAATAGCATAACTCTTTATTTTTTAACCATATGTAATTTAAACCAACTCTAGTTTATTTGCGAAGGTTCATGAAAATCGACCGTCTTGTTCTTTTTAGGGACCATCTCAAAATAGAGGTACATTTACTATAGGAATATATAGCAAACTGTCTTTTCCGCACATCAAAGCAGTTTAAAAAAAATACTACAATAGCTTTTTTTCTCAAATTGTTATATATGATTAGTAATATCATTTCCTACCTTATATGTAAAAAACACAAAATTCTACCGTCTGGTTTTTAGTGGGGGCCATCTCAAAATATTAAAATGCACCAAATATTGCTATATATTTGGATCATCACGAATGATGATTGGTATAATGGATTCATTCCAAAAATGAGGACAATGTCCTCGAGGATAGCATCGTTCTGTATATGAAATTTCAACAGCGGACAATTTTTACTTTTTCTTTTATGTTATTTCTTATAACGTACTCCTACAAGGCTTCATTTTATCATAACGTCATAAAAGTGCAATGGCAATGCTCCCCTACCGCACAACGTAAAAATCGTGTTAAAAATAAAAATTTCCTTTTAAAATCTAAATATTTTTATCTGTATTTTGTTTATTGTGTTCAATTTTATAAATGATATCGAAAAAAATTCAGAAGAAGTATAAATCAACTGTATTATATCAGAATGCGCAAAAACATGCGCAATGCAAACTAAAGTCGGCCTCCTTAAATACAAAACATAGTTCAACTATCAATTTTGCTTCATTTAACCGGACAGTAAAATTTGACTATACCCCACTCAATGCTACAGAAAGTTAACGTCTGTCAATTGAGTTTCACACCTTTTTCAGGTGTTAGACCCTCATGAGTAGCTTGTATAAACACTCTCAAGTCCCAAATCACTTTCAAACTACTGGCAGTGCTTATAGTTAAACAGGATTAGTCATGCCTCACTGCTTGTGGCTTTTGTATCTTCACCTGCAAACCTGTCAAGTGTCATCGCTTTTTAAAACATTCCTTTATTTTAAAAGAAGTATGAGAAAATTATTTTTTAAAAACTGGAAAGTTTTACATATCTTGGTGATTAATCTATTCAAAGAAGTTATCTTAAATGAATTGTCTCATGAATGCTTTGTTGGATAAGTCAAAACAGGAAGTAGACTAGGAAAACAAAATGAAAGCATGTTAACTCATCGTAAGTGCACCAGTGGATCTTGCAATTTTCCAGCTGGTAACAAATAATGTAATTAATCAAATAAACGTTTTTGAAGAATAAAATATAAATTTAGAAAATAAATCATCAATTATTGTGGAAATTGGCGTGTTGTGAAATGTAAAGTAAAATAAATATAACGTAAATAAGCAAATAACGTCGATTATTATTAAAGTTAACGATATAAAGCGGTGTTCCTTAATTGTATTAAGGTGGCTCTATACACCCACAGTTTATTCCAATTTTCAATAGAAGACCACAGAACTTATACTTATCAAATATCAAAATGATGATAGGGATACTATAGGTATTTTTAAATGTTTTTTTCGTTTTTTTGTAAAATATTTTTTAAAAAGATAGCTATTAACAAATTGAGAGAAATGTTTTTGTCATATGATGGATAATTCCTTCAGACACATAAAAAAATATATAACTTTTCTTAACATTCAAAAATGTTATTATTGCAATTTTTTTTAGTATTTCCCCAAAACATAATTTTTCATATTTTCTTACTCTGTTGACAAATCATCTGAAAAAGTTGCTTGATGTTATAAGAAAATGTATTTTAATAAATGTGACATAAAAAATTAAATGAAAATAAACGCAAAAAATATCTTTAATTTTATTTGGTATGAAAGTTCCTCAGGTAAGGGTTATCGTTCCTAAGTCCCAAGGCCCAAACACCTTGGGGACTTTTCATTTCTGAGTTGAAGAAAATTTCCTAAATATAATGTTTGAATGATAAATACAATACGTATTTCATTATAGGCCTGTATAAGTGAATATAATCGCTTTTATGCAAAACTAAGTGAAATAAATAAAGGGGAAAATTGACTTGGCTAATAGGATTTATGACCCCAACCTGAAAGAAATTCAAAGCAACCCTCCCATCCCATTAATGTGGTCAGGAACATCTGTCGATATTAATGTGCATCAAAGTATATAATAATTGAAATACTTTCACTGCTTTAGAATTTTCTTTCACAGTATTCAACAAAAAACATGTTTTAGAAAATTTCGGAAAGATAAAAATTAATTGCTCTCAACGGAAATCGAACTCATGACCTACAGGTTTGTAGTAAACCCACTAACCCACTGCGCTATGGTGTAACATATCAATGAAGGGAAAGAAACTATTTAAAAAATTATACTTGATTTTATTGTTTATTTCGACAAATAATACCACACAACGTCAAGGTGTCACATATTACCACATTACTTGTCAGTAATAAATTTTCCAATTATCAAATTAAATCTATTCATTTAACAAATTTTTCAAAAGAGCGGTCCCCATGCAATTCGCCTCAGTTTAAATCAGCCAGGACCGGAAGTGCATGTATCCTGATTTACTTTTTTGCGTACTGCGTCATCAAAAAGTGGTGTATAGAGCCACCTTAAAAATGTGAATTTCAACAGACAACTTTAATTTGTTGCTACTTGTAGGAAAGGCAAAGAAAACAGCATTAACACTCATTATAAACAAATATTCTATCATTTGTGACATCAATAGACACTTTTCAGATATCCGGACACTTCACCTATCCGGACGATTTGACTTGGGAACGAAAGCGTCCAGATAATTGAGGCTCCACTGTATATCCCCCAAACTTAGTTTGCTGGGGGTATAACAATAGAGTATCAGATCATACAAAACTTTATCATGTTATATCATTTAACAACAAACACATCTATCAAGCAAGTTTGTGAGAGGTATTTTTTTAAAGTATCCTTTATAATGGAGATCAGGCTATGCATCTGAAGATACCTCTGCAGTTTATTAATATTATTGTTAAATCATCTATGCAAGTTTGAAATAGTAATATTACCTATTAAACATGTGACCTGTTCCAAAAAACTAAACCTCATCAATAATCCAAAACCTATGGCTCAGGACTTGCAACAAAAACTTTAACCGGGGGGGCATTTGCCAAGTGCCAGATTAGGGTTCTTGAGATTATAAGATTTAACACTTACAAAATAAAATCTCTTTCTAGCTCTGGATTCTATTTATTTTTGACAATGTGTCTTTTAAAATGCTAAAGACACAACGATATATATACTGTAAACGTATTACATTTGGCTGTGTATTCTATTTAACATTTTTGGCGGAATGTAGCTTCCGCTAAATCAAGTACATCGCTAAATGTCATGCATATATGTATACTAATAGTCACATTCAGTAATACGCATATTCAAGTCCACGCCAATTTGTTCACAATATAGTTTCCACCAAATATTGGACACGCCAAGCATAATAAGTTTACAGTACTTATTTAAGACTCTCTCCCCCTCTCTCTCTCTCTCTGCTTGACAGCTTGAAAACTTTGCATGGACAATGCCTCTGGTTGAACAAGGCTTATATTTAAAATCCTATACACGCTTTCAATAAATCGTGCCCTCTAGCGGAAGGGTTATCTACCTTACTTAGCGATGACGTCAAACGAGGATAAACGTAATTACGTACATGTATGAAAGAATATTATACACGACATAAATTTGCGTGAGTAATATGTTTTGCAACGTTTTGTTGTAAGAAAAAATATAATAATAATCGAAACTGTTAACATTTTCCTTGTAATTGACTAATGAAATCGATAATTACGCTCATTAAATCAATATTATATAATTTATAATCGATTACGAGTCTACTTTCACTTCGCTGATGTAAACAGTAGTTTTCTGCTCAATATTAATTACAGGTGTTATATTGTCATAGATTATTTTTTTAAAAAATGCTTTAATCACAAATGAACCATTAAATTAATTTAAAATTAATAGTACCGATGGTTTAGTATCTTTAAAGCAAATATTGTTAAAAGATGTCATGTTATAAACAGGTATACAAGAAAAAATCGTCGATGTCATGATGAGCGAGTCACAAGTATTGGCGAATCTTACAAGCAACACCATCTGCTCAGAATGTTCCGGATTAACTTTAGATGACATCCCTGGGTCTATTCTTTCAAAAGAACCAGAAAAGTGTAAAAAATCAGAACTAGAATGGTGGATGAAATGCCGAGGATTCTCATATAAAAAGTCGGACACAAAAGCGCAGTTGTGTAATCGGGTCAGGCACTTATCGGCGTGTACAACATTCACAGTAGCGGACCCAGATCCCGGGCATTGTCACTTACTGCAGAAACAAATAAAATGTTCTCACTGTAAAACAAACAAACAAAATGCAGAAAAAAATAAAATTCATAAGGAAGATGAAAAAACGAAAAGTTCTCTTACATGTACTAAACAAGCGCAAGCCTGGAATAGAAGTACGGTCATATTACCGGAAACTTTCTCCCATATCATGATATCTGAACATGCTAAATCATCAGGAAAAAATACACAATATGTAGAAAAACCCATTGAAAAGGGTTATAAATTTTTTTGGGATGGTTACATACATGATGTTACTTGTATGAAAGAAAACAACTCTGTACACATCAAATGTAAATTTTACCGTTCACAGAGGAAAAATGAACAGCCTCATTCTCTCTCAGTCAAACTAAATTCAAATTCTGGCTCTGTTGAGTCAGGGAAGTGCTCCTGTGTTGCTGGTATAACAGGCTTTTGCAATCACATATTTGCTTTGCTTTACACAATTGATCATGCCAAAAAAATGAAGCTGACTGAATTTCCCTTAAATAAGACATGCACCCAAAAGCCTGCAGAATGGTCTAAATGTCGGACGGGTGGAATTTTTTCTGAGCCCATAATGGAGTGCCGTGTCGTGAAACCAAAATATGGCTCTCAGTCTACAGGAATAAAACCTACACTGTATCAATCAACAAGAACAGACATAGAATATCCTAATGGTTCAGATTTAGCAACAGGTTTCAAGACTTTAGGGGGGAACTTGGCATTTTTTTCTGTTTTTAATTGCAATGACACAGATGGAGTTAAGACCAGACTAGGAACAACTGTTCCAGTTGGTAGTGTTTTAAGTTATATCAGCTGTCATTAACAGAGCCAAATTTTCATGTTGCTGAAAATATTGACTGCATTGGTATACCAGAATCTAAGGAAAAACCCCCAGAGGACCCAATACCATTCCCATGGGAAGAAACCTGTGAGCTTGAGGTTCCTATGGATGTCCAAGATGAATTTAAACTAAAATTAAACAATACAGAGGCAACTGAAATCGAGAAAAGTACAAGAACACAAAGTTTATCAGATAGCTGGTTTAACAAACGCAGGAATAGGCTGACAGCCAGTAAATTTGGGCTTGTAATGAAAAGAAAAACAAAAAATAATCAAAGTTTTATTAAAAATACAGTGATTAGCAAAAAAGATCTTTCAAATGTCCCCTCTGTAAGGTACGGAACAGAAAATGAGGAAAAAGCTAAATATAAATATAAGCAGTATATGGAAAGAGCAAGGAATCCAGTACAAATCTACAGCAGTGGTCTTTTTGTAAATCCAAAAATTTGTTGGGCAGGAGCTTCTCCAGATGGAAAGGTATTTGATGCAAAGTATGGCCTAGGCTTGTTGGAAGTCAAGTGTGCTTATAAGCATAGAGATATTTCTGCAGTTGATGCTTGCAGTGACCCAACATTCTACTGTGAACTGAATGGCCAAGGTTTACCATGTTTGAAAAGAAACCACCACTACTATAGCCAAGTGCAAGGTCAACTAGGAATATGTGGTGCTCGCTGGTGTGACTTTGTTGTGTATACTAACAAAGGATTGATTATTGAACGCATTGCTTTTGACATACATTACTGGACAAGTATGATTAACAAATTACATGAGTTTTATGTTTCACAAATTGTCCCTGTGCTCCATCAGACTCGAAGTCTACAAAGTTGTCATTCAGATTCATCCTGAATTTGACATTGAACATTGCAGGTATAATTTGAATAAAAAATAGAATATGTATTTATGTCTTTGTTTATTATTCAATAGCAGTCAGTTGAATTTTCCTGCAATATATACACCAACAAACTGAAACAAGTATCATTAATATATATTATGTACTATCGAAATGCAGCATAAACAGTCTTTCTTAACTACATTACAATGAATTTATATAACAACTTTTGTAATTTAACAAGTATACTTCAGCAGTCATTCACTTATTCCAGTCATTATTAAAAGATAGTTACACATCATTACATGTACAAATGATACTGATTACAGGATATCAAGACACAGAAATAATAGGTTCTTGAAACAAAGTAAGAAGTGCACACACTGTCCAAATTTGATTGATGGATCCCATTAAACTAAGAGGAATAACTTGATCAATCAAAGTACTGAAGTACTGAAAGCCGGACTCTTCTGGTGTGTCTTTCTGCATATTGTGTAGTAAAGACTGAAAATCTCTCTCTCTCTCTCTCTCTCTCTCTCTCTCTCTCTCTCTCTCTCTCTCTCTCTCATGCTTTTAATGTCGGCAAAGCATCAGAGAGCGACCAAATTTTGTAAGCGGCTATAAACAAAAAATAAGTCTGTCTAGTAGAAGTTAAAAAGTTCAACAGTTGCTGCCTTGAATTTTGCAACAAGCATTATATATTCAATCCCCGTTTCTTCATCGTGCAGCAAAGTAGTTCATGAAAATTCATGCGCATTGTATGTGTCCAAAATGCCTAGTAATGTTTTAAAAACACGTTATCAATAAGAAAACTAAAAAAGAGAGACAATTCATTCGAAATTTAAAAAAGAAACAAAATGCCAACACTTTTGACAAAACGTGGCTCTTTGGGTAACTATTTGGTATAGCGGAAGCTTTACCTTGACGCTGTTTGGTTTTTTGTTTATTTGTGCTATTTATAGTAACATTGGCGATTGGCCTGCCTATAGCCAGGACTCTGCTTTCAGCAGAGCCCGGCTAAAAATGTGAAATGATTTGATTTTGTTTATAGCTCTCTCAACATGAATTCGCTCTGCAGCTATGCTTTGTGTCCTTAAAACATCCCCACCTGCCATTTGATCATACATACCTAAAAAAGGTGGAATATTTAGTTTTACATGTACTTCATCTAACAAATCCTGAATGTTAAGGCCTTTGTCAGCCATTATACTATCTCCCTTTTCAAAGGGAAGTTGAAGAAAACCAAAACGTTCTGTAATTTCTGTCTGAAATACAGCCTGTAAATAACTGACTTACAAAACTAACACTCCCTGACGGTGAAATACCTATTAAACCTTTTAATGTATTTGCACTCTTATAGTTGCTGTAAGTCTGTGACTTTAAAAGTAAGGATGATGACATTTCTACCTTTTTTTCAGTACAATCAATAATTACCCTAGTTGAAGGGTATTTTTCCTTAAAAGACTGGGGCATATACTGAAAAACTTGCTTCTTGCTTGGCCAAATATTAAAAGTTCCAAGACGTTGATAACAAAAATTGGCCCAAGATATTAATACATTGCTTACAGTGCTAATTGAAACACCAAATCTGTTCGACAAATCATACTCAAATAATCCAACTTTTACTCTACAAAGAAACATTAAAAGCTGATTCTCTGGAGAAAGTTTCCTAGGTCTACCACTCTTAACATTACATTGAATCTCATCAATATTATCAATATTAGCAGTATTAAGAATCATATTTTCTCCATTTCAACCTGGATTCAAAAAATTTAAGACTTCATTAAATACTGCTCTACTAGAAAATCTAGTGTAAAAATTTACATCTTTGTCATTCAAGTTCTCTATGGCAAATTTTAACAAATTAATGTTCGATTTTAGAGTCAAATTTTCAAGCTTCAGTTTTTCAAATTCTTTCAACATTTTTTCATTTTTTTTCTTTCAGTTTTTTAATTTCATCAGAAAGGAAAAAATTGTCCAATTCATGCTCATTAGCACAAACACTAGCATCATTTAAAATGTTTTCTACTGGTACTTCCGATACACTTCCTTCATCAACAGCTTCAGGACATGTCTCACCGTTGTCATGCAATTTACTGCACTTGGTGTTTGCGACTTTGGTAACATTCTTGGCCTTTTGAAGAGCATTTAACGGTCTTGATCTTTGTTCTTTGTAAATGTGATTAAGGTGTTTCCAACAATTAAACGTAGTCGGCACACATCCGGGCAGTTTGGTTCTTCTTCCACTAAATGGATGGTACTCCAAATTTTCTTTCGTAAAATGAAGTGAACAAACAACAGTGCTGGATGTTACTTTAAATAAATCACTTTCATCTCTTTTAATATTAATTATCCATTGTTTCCTTAATGGATCACCAGCAGGAGGGAAATTGTGGTAGCTGATTTTTCCATGACCTGGAATTATAGGGTATCCATATGTGGTACAGCCAGGAACACAGCAGTTTCTATTACTCTGAAATAAAAAATATTAATTCATTTTTATACATAACTAATACATAACATTAATATATATTCATTATGTTTTAAAATACATCTTAATTACTACAATGTTGTTTTAGTAATTATTAAATTACCGTTACCAGATATGTAAATAACAACTCTGTTGTCACAGAAAATCATTGGTCTCAAACTCAACAGAAGTTCACTTCTTTTTTCACTACATATAGTTCTATCAGATACATAAATTGTCTCAGGTTTTATAAACCTTAAACATAATTTCTAACACTATACTTGCATAAATGAGAATTACAAACACGTACCTACCAAAATTAACATTTGACATGCAAAAATCATGTTTATATTGCTTCTTTCTGTCTTCGACTGAGAAAGATGTTTTGATTCGAATTTCCTCTTCATCGTCACTTGACAACATACGTTGGCATTTATATTGCATTATAATTTAAAATGAGTCGAAATATATATACACCGATAAATAAATAACTTACCAACGTAGATTCTATACTGCAACTGGGCACATTTGGTGAAACAATCGACTCTGACATTGCAATGATGCAGCGTGGCGAGTTATCAAGATTCCTCGTCTGACGTCATAGTTAGGGGAAGTAACCCAAGTGCGCGAATTTTTGAAATTGTGTATAGTAGCTTTGCAAAATCAGACAACTTCTCAAATGCTTTGATATTTATCATATAAGTGTGTACCTGACCAACTTCTGGTGGCCAGTATAAAGTACTACACACACTTAATTGTATTTCTCTTTCATCTATATATTTTTTTTTTTTTTCTATTTTTTTAATTTTGCCATTTACTGTATTTTAGTCTAGCAAGCTTATATACTTTAATAAATGATGCATAAAAGTAGTATAATAAGGACTCTGAGGAGTATTATCAGATACAGGAACATGTATATGGCTTTTTTATATGGCTATATATTCAGAAGAATGAAAAGTTAAAACTTACAGTTTTACGATGTTCATTTGGAATTCCTTTTCTGCAAAATCGTTTCACTGAAATAAAAAAAATTAAAATGAAAAACATCAATCAATTTACAAATGTTTATTCAGTTCATTTGGATATCAATTTTTTTTTTAAATTTAAAAGATTTGTCCAAGGAAATTCCATCATAAGGATTCTTTATCCCATTTTATTGAGTCAAAATTTTAAAAAATGGCAAACACTCTAAAAAAAGTTTTACTTAGTAATCATTTTTTACTTAAAATCATATTAATAAGTAATAGGTAATTACTTAACATTTACTTACAAATTTAAAACAACTAGAAAACTGACCAGTCAGGAAGGGCCCCGCTATGACAATTAATATACAGAAGTGAAAAAAACTTTGAATTCCATCCTCTTTATATCAACAATGATGAAAAATAAGTGCCCGGCATAAGATGTAAAGAACTGCAATATAAAGGATCTCATGATTTGTAGTTGGATATGATTTTCATCCAACAATTAAAGTGTTAAACTGAGGGGTAAAAATATAAGGGTGCAGCTCATGGAATGAGAGTTTAATTTGATTTAAATTTAAATTTAAATTTAATTTAATTTAAAAAATATATATAGGAAAATTATAAGTAACAACTGTATTTTTAAAATTTTAAGATAGTTCTTGAATGTCCAAAAACTCTAAATATTAGTAACCTTGTATCTGCATAAAACAGGGATAACCTCATGTCTTATAAAAAACTAAATTAAATGTGTATTTAAACAGGTGTTTTATAAAAGGCAAGCCTTCAGTGAATGAAATACATTGTATCACCCAGGGTTGACCTCAACTTCAAAACAAACATCAGTTGCAGACAAAGGTGTTCATTAATCTTCATATGACAGATAGAGATAATCCTCTAAATTTTCTGCAGCAGGCAAGATAATTAATCCCAGGGGGTTAATTGTTCAGCTCTCTCATCCTTTTCTTATAAATTTACAATAAGATTTTTTTTCAGAAATGACAGAATGGGGTTATTATCTGATTACCTGTTAAAATTAACAGCATTAAGACAGAAAAAAATAAAATAAATAATTAAAAAATAAAATAGTGAAAAAGGATATATTAATATATATCTTGATTTTAGAATTCAATAAAATTATCATAAATCATTGTGTACGGTATTTTAACCAAAATAAAGTATGAATATTATATTTTAAATCCATATTTCAAAGAATGTACACAATACAAAACATCATTCAAAATTCACCTTAACTTCAAAACAAAGTTCATTTGCAGACACAGGGAGTGCAGTAATTAATCTCAATGTGACAGATAAAGATAAAGCTTAGGATTTTCTTCCTGTGGAAGGTTAATTAATCCCAAAGGACAAATATTGCACAGCTTTCCAAGTATACAATGGTAACATTCTCAGCAGTTATCTCTCTTTGCCCATTCATTCTTATGCATAGTTAAGGAATCTACCCCACCACCCCAGCTCCAAACCAGAAGACATAGAGAACCAAACTTAGCATCAAAATATGTATTTCTGCCTACTGAACTACCATACCAAATTTGAACTTGATTGGGCAACCATAAAAAAAAGTTATTAGAAAAAAAACAGAAAATTTGTGGACGGAAGAGTGACAGACGGACAGACAGAAGGACGGACAGAGTGATTACTATAGGGCACCGCAAATCCTTGCGGGGCCCTAATTACTGAACTTCATGTCAATTACTAAATAAAAATATTTTACTTACATTTACTTAATGTGTAGAAATGTTTTACTAAGTAATTCCTTTTTACTGATTATTGTTATGAAAAAAAGGACAATCATTTACTAAACACAAAACATGATTTACTAAGTAAATTCCTTTACTGATATTTGTTATGATAAAGCAAAAAAAAGACTTACTATATAAGTATATTATGAGAGAGAGAGAGAGAGAGAGAGAGAGAGAGAGAGAGAGAGAGAGAGAGAGAGAGAGAGAGAGAGAGAGTCTGCACACAGACAGGTTGGGCAATACAATAGGAAATTTGAAAGTGACTAGCTTTTCAGAAATGGCATATATCTACTTTGCTTTCAAAAAGGTATAATTGTCCTTGTTTATCAGAATTATATACTTGTCCATGCAAGGTTGTCTTATTGTCTCTGCCTTTAAGAATCTTGATTCGCCATTACCAGCAGAGTGATCATGATCGAGAAGAACTAGATAAATATTGCATCCCACACCTCAGATCTCCAGATTTCCGCATGATTCCGCATTTTTTCCTCATTTTAAATACAGAAAAAATGCAGAGAAAATACGGAGAAAATTAAATAATACGGAAATGCAGAAAAAATCCGTAAATTATCTGGAAAATATACGGAAATAATATGGAGAATTGGACTTAGTATATTTTTCATCTGGGAAAAATATGGAGCTCAGAACTTTTTGTTTTGTTTTTGTTTTGTTTACTTCCTGAGCTTGCCAAAGCTTTACCAGAAATAAGACTTATACAATTTTATACACATTCAGCACAACTTTATAATGAATTGCTGTTATAATTTTGTATATTTGTATAGAGAAAAAATAAATCTAATTAATATTTTCAGATTTAAGTTGTTGAATTGCTGTTATAATTTTGTATATTTGTATAGAGAAAAAATAAATCTAATTAATATTTTCAGATTTAAGTTTAATTCTAAGATAGTCTCAATAAAAATTTCTATTATTACGAAAATAAGATCAACTTTAATTATATGATGTTTCATTACATAAAAGGCAAAATGACCCCCCCCTCCAGACCCCACGTATTATGTGAACACCAACCTGTCTGTTCTTTTGTTATGCTATATTCTTTTTTCCTACGTTCAAATATCAGTTAACTTATATTGGAGTGTCTAAACCGCTCGATGTTGAATCATGAAGATTGAAGAATTTTTTCGTATGCTGTTCAGTGTTTGTTTCTACTTTTACTTTTGTTTCACTATGTTAAGCTTCGCGCGCGCTGATTGGTTGATTAATAGCTAGCCGCCAATTTTCACATTCGATGCTGCCATGTTGTCTGCCATCACCGAGATGGTAAAATGAATGAAAATAAGGGAATAAAGCTGTGCACAAGGTAAAAGAATGATTGACAATGGAGTGTTTACTTTTGGAATATCCACGGCTAAACAGATCATGATTTTCACAACTTTGAATCTACACTGCCTGAGGATGCTTCCACAAAAGTTTCAGCTTTCCTGGCTGATTCGTTTCTGAGAAGAAGATTTTTAAAGATTTAGTCTATATATTTCTATGTAAAATTTTAACACCCCCCCCCCCCCAATGTGGCCTCACCCAACCCCCGGGGGTCATGAATTTCACAACTTTGAATCTACACTACCTGAGGATGCTTCCACACAAGTTTCAGCTTTCCTGGCTGTTTAGTTTCAGAGAAGAAGATTTTTTTAAAGATTTACTCTATATATTCCTATGTAAAACTTCGACCCCCCATTGTGGGTCCACCCTACCCCCGGGGGTCATGAATTTCACAACTTTAAATCTACACTACCTGAGAATGCTTTCACACAAGTTTCAGCTTTCCTGGCTTTCTGGTTCTTGAGAAGAAGATTTTTGAAAATTTCTCGGAATATTTCATTAATTTCTAATTATCTCCCCTTGAAAATGGGCGTGACCCCTAATATTCACAACTTTGAATCCCCTATAACTAAGGATGATTTGTGCCAAGTTTGGTTGAAATTGGCCTAGTAGTTCTTGAGAAAATGTTGAAAATGTGAAAAGTTTACGGACAGACGGACGGACAGACGGACGACAGACAAAATGTGATCAGAATAGCTCACTTGAGCTTTCAGCTCAGGTGAGCTTAAAAAGTGGGGGGCTAAGCCCTCCTATCCCCCCGGTTCCGACGCCTATGGTTTAACAGTTTAAGGCCGTCCCTATGACAATGCTGGGTGTCGAATCAAGCAAAATGCTCGTTATTGACATCGTTTTGATGCATGAACAAATAATTTAAATTCAAAATTTATTTAAACAAGGCCAAATTTAGTGAATTATCATTACATAGTGAATAAGTACATTTTATATGACTTACATTTTTATTACTTAAATAAAAGAATTCATGTTCTACTCACATAGTCAGAGTTAGTAGTGCAAATTTGTAGCTATATTGATTAATAGATCAGTAGATGGAGTAAGTATCCTGGGAGGTCCATGAGTCGTTACCCTAAGAATGTCTTCCACTTTAATCACTTAATGAAAATTTTGACACTAAATTATTAATAGCATATCTAAAGTTCATCTATTTCTTCATAAAACTTTACACTGTATTCATTATTTTTTATTTGATAAACAAATAAGTGAGCAGTCTAAGCACCAATGAAGCGGAAGACGGCCATTTTGAAAACTGGTCCAAGAGTCGTGACGTCAGATATAAACCAAACTAGTGGGTATTGGGTTTTTTTTACCAAAAAAACACGTCTCCCATTCTCCCCAATGATTGTAATAAGGGGCAATTTAATAAGTAAAAAAGAATGATGTCAGCTATATGTTATATATCATCCATATATGATACAAAGTCATTATTGTAAGGAATATTTTCATGATAATAGACCCCGAGATCCAAAAAGGTCAAGGTAAAAAAGTTGGGTTTGGTTCATTTTTTCGATAGATCATCAAACTATGTTTTAAGTTTAAAGTCTCTTTGTCAAAGAATTTTGAAGTTAAAATCTGAAAAAAAAATGATTTTTTTTCTTAATTTGACTTCGAGTTCGGAAAAGGGTCAAGGTAAAAAAAACAAGAGGCCCAGGGGCCACATCGCTCACCTGAGCAACAATTGCCTTAATTCTGATCAAATTAGCATTACAGTATCAAAATATCTTGACAACTGAGTACAGTAGATCTTGCTCAACTCAAAGTTGAGCTTTCCTCGCCTAATAGTTTTTGAGAAGAAGATTTTTAAAGATTTTCTCTATATATTCCTATGTAAAAATTGATCTCTCAATTGTGGCCCCACCCTACCCCCGGGGATCATGATTTGAACAAACTTGAATCTACACTACCTGAGGATGCTTCCATTTCAATTTGAGCTTTTCTGGCCAAATAGTTTTTGAGAAGATTTTTAAAGATTTTCTCTATATATTCTTATGTTAAACAAGATCCCCCTATTGTGGCCCCACCCTACCCCCAGGGACCATGATTTGAACAAACTTGAATCTACACTATCTGAGGATGCTTCCACTCAAATTTGAGCTTTCCTGGCCTAATAGTTTTTGAAAAGAAGACTTTTAAAGATTTTCTCTATATATTCCTATGTAAAACTTGATCCCCCAATTGTGGCCCCACCCTACCCTTGGGAACTATAATTTGAACAAACTTGAATCTATACTACCTGAGGATGCTTCCATTTTAATTTGAGCTGTTCTGGCCTAATAGTTTTTGAGAAGAAGATTTTTAAAGATTTTCTCTATATAATCCTTTGTAAAACATGATCCCCCTATTGTGGCCCCACCCTACCCCCGGGGACCATGATTTGATCAAACTTGAATCTACACTACCTAATGATGCCTCCACACATGTTTAAGCTTTTCAGGCTGAATAGTTTTTGAGAAGAAGACTTTTGAAAAATTCCAACGAATTTTCAATAATTCTCAATTATCTCCCCTTTAAAGAGGGCGTGGCACTTCATTTGAACAAACTTGAGTCCCTTTCACCTAGTGGTGCTTTGTGCCAAATTTGGTTGAAATTTGCTCAGTGGTTCTTGAGAAGAAGATGAAAATGTGAAAAGTTTACAACAACGACGACAACAACGACGACGACAGACAATGGACAAATTGTGATCAGAAAAGCTCACTTGAGCCTTTGGCTCAGGTGAGCTAAAAAAGGTTAAGTTTACAATACAATAAGTTGTTAAAGTTGGTTTCTGGAAGAAGAGACTTCGAAAATTTCCTTAATAAATATTGACAATTGTTTTACTTTTTTAATCTTTAGTTTTTAAGATCTGTGTACAAACATAGAATTGTGAGCAAATCTCTGTATCTTGCTAATAATTCGAAGCTAAACACTCAAATATGGTTAGTAAATAGAAATTGTAAACAATTAAAACACAAGAAACATGCACTATAACAAATAAGGAACACTCGAAATGAATCATATATATACATGTATATACCTACATATTTCCGTCAGCGATATTAAACTCTAGCTATTTAAACTGAATAATCTCGAAATCGAGCATCTCAACAAAACCTATTGCATTAATCTACCATTACGCAAAAGATACTGCCGAATTACCGATAGAATGAATTGTATTTCAGTACTTTTTTATATATCAGATTTTGCTTAATTTGCGCAGGTAAACAGTTAACTGTTTGATATACCGAAGTCTCTGTTTGATTTGATACGTAAAAATCACGAAATACAGACAATAGTTCCCAGGTTACAAAGCATAAATAATGAAAACGAAACGAAAATCAGAACAAGCTAACACCAACGTCATGTGTGAAAACTGTCAACGTATTGAAATATTTAGCCTCAATTTACTTCACAAAATCGGCACCAATATATTTTGCATGTTTCAAAAATTTCCCTTCATACGCAAACTGTTGCACAACCATCATAGTCAGATCGACCCTTTTTCGTATAATGTCATGGCTGCTTTAAACAAAGAACCTCGTTTTAGAAGTATGGAATACGAGTCTTGGTAAAATGGGTATGCAAACCCGGGCCGTGGCAAAATAAAAGCCGGGGCAGATCGACAATCGTCAATTCAAAATACGCATTATTTTGCACAATATTTACAGCGAATACAAATATACTGGTCAATCAAATATCCTGAAATTTTAATGAGATTGGCAGATTAATAACTGCCAATCTTTTGTTTTGCCCAGACCAAGTCTAGCCTACCCATTTTACCGGATGCCGAACGCGAAGCTGAAACACGCCTTTCCTTTATTATTATTTTCGTAATAACTCAGATTTGAAACAGAATTAGCACTTAATTTTTGCAATTTTTATTTTCCTTCCCATAAGGATAATTTATGCTAAACTACGTTGAATTTGCCTCGGTAGTTCTTGAGAAGAAGATTTTTTAAAATGCACCCCCCTTTTTCTACAGTTTCAAGGTTTTCTCCGCTTTGAATACTGATCGGACTTTTATTTCTGCAATTTATATTCGCCCTCCCATACGGATGCTTTGTGCCAAATTTGGTTGAAATTGGATTAGCGGTTTTAGAGAAGAAGTTCAAAATGTAAAAAGTTTACAGACGGACGGACGGACAGACGGACAGACGGACGACGGACAAAATGTGATCAGAATAGCTCACTTGAGCTTTCAGCTCAGGTGAGCTAACAAGATATCTGTGAGCCAATGCTCACTAGTGATACCCCCGCTCTGATGTGAATATGCAAAATAAGCAAAGTCGACATTTAACAGAAAGCTGGCATCCGATTGATACAGAAATATATCCCACAATATAACATGCCTAAACAAACACTGTGTAAAAATTTCAAGCATCTCCGATAAATAGCTGCTGAGAAATCTTTGACGGAAATTTGTTTGAAAATTTTGGCAAAAAATAAACAAAGTCGTCATTTAACAGGAAGTTGACGTCTGATTGGTACAAAAATATATCCCACAATATGGCATGCCTATACAAATACTGTGTAAAAATTTCAAGCATCTGCAATAAACAGTTGCTGAGAAATCTTTGACGAAAATTTGTTTGAAAATTTTGGCTAAAAAATAAGCAAAGTCGTCATTTAACAGGAAGTTGACGTCTGATTGGTACAAAAATATATCCCACGATATGGCATGCCTTAACAAACACTGTGTTAAAATTTCAAGCATCTGCGATAAATAGTTGCTGAGATAAATGCGACAGAAATTTTTGTTACGGACGGACAGACAGACGGACGGACAGACAGACACACAAGGGTAAAACAGTATACCCCCTCTCCTTCGGAGCAGGGGTATAATTAACAACAGTATGTCTCATGGTATTTTAGTTCTTTGTTTATAAGTATCTATCTGTGATACAAGTTTAAAGTCTGTATGTTTCAGGAATCTCATGTTATGATTCGTACAATATGTTTTAGAAAATGAATAAACTTGAGACACAATATTGGTCAAGGTCAAAAATTATGGTGCTGTGCACTCTTACTCAGTACCATCTATCAATGTTTTAGGTTTGAAGTCTTAATGTCAAAAGGTATCTAAGTTACGACCGATGCAAAATTTTATTTTTTTTTTTCTTAATCTGACCTTGAGAAAACAAGGTCAAGGTCAAATATTAATCAATAGTACACCTCAGTGTATTATTATTGTTCTTTGTTTAAAGTTTGAAGTCCATCTGTCAAAGTATATTTAGGAGTTGAACAATGAGGTTTTTTCTAATTTGACCTTGAAATAAATATTTTAGGTCAAGGTCAAAATTTTTGGTAAGGTTCAACTAGGTTATATACCATCTATCTATGATACAAGTTAAAAGTCTGTATGTTGAAGGAGTCTTGTGTTGTGGTCTGGACAATATTTTTTATAAAACGCTAGACCTTGAGGAACAAAAAAGGTCGAGGTCAAAAATTTTGGTCAATCTTGCATGAACAACTAACTCACTGATTTTATGATCAAATGATGCAAACAAAAAAGAGTGATAACTGAATTTGTGTAAGACTACGTAGAAAAGCATATAAACAACAGTGCTGAAGTCTGACCATTCCATTGTGGACATTTTTGTGATATTCGGCTATTTGTGTGATATTGTTAATGTGTGAAATTAAATCAGAGAGCACATACAGAAGACTGTCATAAAAAAGACATCAAGAATGCCTTAAAGATTGCCGTGAATAATTGTAATATGACCAGTGACCTTGCAGGGCTTAATTGTGAACTATATGGCTTGAACTTCGCTCATTGTGAACTTTTGTCCAAGTCCATCTGTGCATGCATGTTGTGATCAAACTGCATTCAAATTTATCAATCTGCAGCAACAAATCATCACCGATTGGTTGAGTACTATTTGTCAAATTTCATTATGGTTTGTTCATCAATTTTGTGTTTATTTCTAAAATTTATAAAATGTGCAAAATTTAAAGTTGATAATTTTAACTTGTGTCCTTTATCTCTAATTTTGCTGCAACTGTTTAAGTTAAACATCTTTGTTAATCACCAGTAGAAGTTATTTGTAAATTGATTAAAAAGCATAGTACATGTATGATCGAGTACCTCATTATTAAATGATACTAAGTGTTTATTAATTGTTTTTATGTTGTAATATCTTAAAGTTGCTATGTTTATCTGTAAGCTTGCGGCAACTGTTTGTCGCTCAGCAAACTCTCTGCAAATTTGACGTTGCATTAAAATTTTGTACAAATTAACGTCATTTTATTAATTAATGGGCCTTATTTTCTGATTTAAGTTGTTAAATATAAAATTATCTGGAATTAATTTAATATCTTCCTAGGTATATCTATTTTTTCCTTATTTTTATATGGTTACTTATATTTTCGTGCATGTTTGAATAGTTTGATTGTTTACAATGTACATATAGTTGTGAGTCATTACGTATTTTGCCATGCATATCCTGCAAAATGTTTAAAAATGCAATGTTGAGGTATGTTATACAACTAATATTTTGGTTGTTGTGAAGGAAACAAGAGAATTTCCTTTCAAGTGTATATAAAAATGTGAAATACGATTTTTCTATCCATTATTTTTTTCTCAGTAAAGCTTTAAATTGCAATTATTACCAACAGATTTTCTATATACTGTAGCTTTTTTAAAGAACTTTCTTATCTGGAAAATTAATTGCAATGCTTATGGTTGCTTGAAGTAAATACTGTTTTCTCTCAAGTGCACATTTGTTGTAAATCCAAGCTAGTCAAATTAGAAACCTTGTACACGTAACATTTTGTTAGCCAGTTTATTTATATGTGTTATGGTATTACAGATTTATTGATTTACACAGTTGTCTGGTGGGTTTTTTTCCCTAAAATTTTCTTAGTTCACAGTTATCAGTGAGTGCATGGAAACAGAATTTTAGACGTTCAATTTTTAAAAACAATGTTACATAATATTTGGAGAATAACATGTCTACAACAAGTAAAAAACAAATGGGTAAACCATATTGGTATGAAATAAGTAAGCTATTTAGATAAGATAAGTATTGCTATTACTTTATTATAGAATATTTTAAAATAAATGAATTTGATTACTTGAAATGAGAATTATTTGGAGTAAATAAATACATGTAACAAGTATTTATATACATTTTAGTAATTGCAAAAAAAAAGTAAATAGTGGGTAATAAATTTGTCTACTACAAGTAATTAAATTACCTATAACAAACCATATTAGATAAACTAATAAAAATTAATGGATGAGATTACTTGAAATGAGAATTATATTGAGTAAATAAACAAGAGGCCCATGGGCAACATCGCTCACCTGAGGAACAATAGGTATGATAAAGTCAGCTTAATGGAGTCATAATACAAACAATCTTGACAATGTACAATAATACATGTAGATCCTGTAAAAATAAAATCCATTTTTCCCCCTGGATATTCTTATGTTTATAATCATTAGTCCATTTTCTAATAGGATGTAACGTGCAAGGGGGTCACTGCCTGTGATCCCCGCAGGCCCGTACCGGAGATAGACTGGGATGGCCCTGATTGCTGCCAATATTTACAAGAGCAGACTTTAATCACCGCTCCTGCACATATATAGGGACTCAACGTTACGCAGGCAGGGATGACAGCACACCTACGCAACTCAACGTTAACGCAAGCAGGGAGTGCCGCACACTGCGCTAGAAAGGCCAGAACACCAGCAGGGATGACCACACACTAGTGCTCCGCCGCAACCACCACCATTACAAGCAGGGATGACCGTATTAATGCGATACAGGGCAGGGATGACTGCATACTCTGTATCGTAGGTTAGAAAACACGAAATTAGATAGAGCAGGGATGTCCACACACTCAATCTATCCCAACCTGTTCAAGTTTAACCCCAAATGTAACTCAATAGACACTGTCCCTATATATGTGCCGGCCTAAAATAATTCATAGTACATGTGTATCTAAAAATTGGAAATCAAAAATTAACAAACTAATCCGTCCTAACCCAAAAATACTTATGCAGAACAACTTAAATACACTGAATATTTATTACTGTATAAAAATAATCATCACAATAAATTAGGAACCGGAGTGAGTTATCTTATCTTAGCACCACGAGGGGTCGCCACAAGATAAAGCGGTCCAACATAAACAGCTGATATGGCATGCCTACACGTTATCAGCATCATAATTATAGTAGATTTTAGACGAGGTACATGTATTAAGAAGACAAAACAAAGGCAATGGCGAAAAATTATGGATCAATGACAATCCCTCAGCTCAAATTAGAATTAGATAAGTTTGGAGCAAAGAAATCGGGACGGAAAAGAGAACTTGTTGAGAGGTAAATATTCACGTTCATACTTCGTCTTGATCTAGCGTGTTTGCATGCGTATTCTATTCATAAACACCTAGATGAGATGAGTGGTGATGTAAATACTCTTTTTAAATTAAGTGTGCTTGTATGAGCGGTCAGAAAACAAACAAGCAGCACAAAAAAACAATGTTTTAGTCTCATTCGAATTTCCTCGCCGATAAACTAGTTTTTACGTTTGCTATCTTTCATTCAAGTTATACTGAGATAATGTGGATTTTATTTAACATATTTAAGAGGTATTTTCTTTGCTGTTTAGAATTAAAATTTGTCATATCTCAAATTTGCATTTACTTAGTGTTTCAAACATTATAATTTACAGACTTGAGGCATATGCGCGTAATGCACATTGCTCTAGAGCAGAACCAGCTGGTCATGATTACACCATGGAATTGCCTGATCCTGATTCCTATCAAGACCTAAATAGCAATAAAAGTTTTCCCGGATCCCCATTGAATGAAATAACAACTTACTTGTCCCAATTCAACAAGAACATTGAATCCAAGGCGAAAAACTTGTATAATGACGAATTTATTAGATACCTCAGGACAACTGAGTACAATTCGCTCTGGTATGTTAGAGGTGCCATAAAAGCAGAAATGTCCAAATCTATTGTGTACATTATAGATATTGAAATCGCTCAAGATGGAAGTGTATCAAAATGCCAATGTGAGTGTGCAGCTGGTATGGGGCCATTTGCACATTGTAAACATGTGTCAACAGCGTTATATGCTTGTGCATGTTTTAAGCAGCACGGCAGTATAAAGACGGAACAAACGTGCACCCAAAGATTACAGACATTCCACAGAGTGAAGCCACATAAAGGTTCTCCGATGAAAGTCGTGAATTTAGATATGCCAGGATGTGATGAAGTCTGTAATTTACCAGAGGGGTTCGATCCAAGGCCAGAGGAATTCCGAAACCATCCAGGATACAAGTCTTGGTTTCAAAATGTATGCTTGTCATTTAAGGGCATAAGTAAAACCCCAATTTATCAAACATTTCCTCCAGCCAATATGACAGGATTTGATATTGACCATGATTTTTTGCAGTATCAAGGAAGTTTTGAATGTCTCCAACAATTGAATGTTACAAAGATTTCGGAAGAAGAAGCCAGGATTCTGAACATGAAAACAGCCGATCAAGCGTTCAGTAATTTGTGGCATGAGGAAAGGTGCAAGCGCATCCATTCATCAGTCTTTGGTAGAATATGCAAGATGACAGAACGAACGAACCCAGAAAAGTTGGGCGAAAGTCTAGTCACTAAGGCTTCGTACATCACCAATCCTGCATGGACAGAAATTTGAAAAAGTGGCAGTAAAAAAATTTGAAGAGATTACTGGACTAACAGTACATCCCACCGGTATATGTGTGAGCCTAGCACACCCTTACTTGGCGTCATCTCCTGATGGGATCATAGACGAGGACACCGTTGTTGAAGTTAAGTGTCCGTATGTTGCTAGAAATAGCATGATTACAAGACAGACAGTTCCATACATCCGTCAAAATGGTACGTTTTCACTGGACACCAATCATGATTACTATTACCAAATTCAAGAACAGTTATTCTGCGCAGAAAAAACAAAAATGTGTGTTCATTGTGTATACTTTTCTTGATATTTTGTTTTTCACAGTTGACAGAAATGACAAATTCATATCAGAGATGTTAAAGAAACTGAATTCCTTTTATGAGAAATGTTTTAAACCTGCACTTTTGGAGAAACGTTATTTCAAGTCATATCAGGAGTACCATCAACTATAACTCTAGTATTAGGAAATTTCAATTTAAAATCTGATGGACAGAAATAATTAACAAGGGATTTGGGTAGCCATATGTCTACTTCTCTCCACTGCTTTGACATAAAAAGAATCCACGTATAGAATACATTTGACACCGTTTTTTCTGAGACATTAAATAATCTGGACAAGTCAAAATTAGTTCTATGTCTACGCAGTTTGATAAGAACGCTCATGATATTTGTAACCTTGTGATAGATGTAGTTCAAACAATATGCGGCTGGACCTAAGGTTCATAATAGACAGTCAGTCAAGGCATTAGTAAACAACGGACGCGACGGTTTGCTATCATAGCGGATATAAGGATTTGCGAATTACTGTGAAATGAAATCGGGTAGAACGTGTGTATGTTAATTCTTACGGTCGGCGGAATATCACCAGTGACCGTTAGATGATGAGGATATTTTGAAAATGGAGGTTTTTAAAGGTAAAACCCCTGTTTACGAGATATCTATACTTACCTGCATCAACTTTTTGCATTTTCCTCGAGCTGCCTACGATCATGCCTGAACTTTTGAGACCACCCCTGTGGTATCATCTAGTGTTTACCCATAATGCACAAGCATACTTCCGTTTCAGTTTTGTGAGGGCCTACACAACTAGGACCCAATGAACAGGGGTGGGTGATGCAGGTAAGTATAGATATCTCGTAAACAGGGGTTTTACCTTTAAAAACCTCCAGTTTACATCAATGTAATAAACGTATTCCATTCTGCTCAAGACGTAAATGTGACTCTCCAATTGAAAAAGCTTGAATTTCACTTACTCTTGATGCTGTTGCCAGAGCCACAAGGAACACTGTCTTCCATGTAAGGTACTTCATATCGCATGAATTCATCGGTTCAAATGGGGAGTCCCACAACTTCCAAAGGACAGTCGGCAAATCCCAATTTGGAAGTAATGGTCGTACATTAGGTTCAGAATTGTATATTCCCTTTATTAACTTTGACAGATCAGTGTTGTTACTGACAGAACTATTACTCCAACCCTTATGCATAGATGCTATCGCCGACCTATAACCCATTAATGTATTTGGCTTACAATTGTGTTCTTCATGCAAATAGATGAAGAAGTCTGCCATATCAGCTACAGTGGCCTCAACTGAATCCTTTTGGTTCTTGGCACACCATTCCTTGTAGATTCAAATTCTAGCATCATACATTTTTCTTGTTGACTGTCTTCGGGAGTTGAAGATAAATGACTTAGCTTTCTCAGAAAATCTATTCTCTGTTCTTTGTTGTTTGAAATTTTCCAAACCGCCAGATGCAGACTTTCTGGACTTGGATGAATGAACTGCCCTCTTCTTTGAGTCAACATGTCTCTTATTATTGGAAGTTCCCTTGGAATGTCGACCAATAGATGTAGTAGGTCTGGAAACCATGACTGTCTTGGTGAAAACTGAGCGATGAGGAGAAGAACACACGACTCCTGTTCCACTTTCCTGAGTACTTTCGGAATTAAAATCTGAGGAGGAAGTGCATACGCAAACATCCCTGTCCAATCTACAGCTAGCGCATCGAACTCCCATGCCAAGGGGTCTGGAAACGGAGAACAAAACACTGTTAGTTTCCGGTTTTCCCTTGTAGCGAATAAATCTATGTTTGGAGTGGAAAAAGACTTGAAAAATCTGCTGAACTATTTCTTGGTTGAGACTCCATTCTGTCATCTTGGGAATTTGTCGCCCTCTGGACAACTGATCTGCTATAACATTCCTTTTCCCTGGAATGTGAGCTGCTTGGGGCTGTACCCCGAGAAGGTGACACCAATGCAGAATCCTCCATGTCATCACGCAAAGGGCTGCAGACTTTGTCCCCCCTTGGCGATTGATGTAAGACACTACTGTTGAATTGTCTGTCCTCAGCAAGACTTGCCTGTGTTTGACATTGTCCCTGAAGTGATGAAGTGCATTCTCCACTGCACTGAGTTCCAACAGATTTATATGTGATGACTGTTCTATCACCGTCCATTTCCCCGACACATGGCGATCCTCTAGGTGGGCTCCCCACCCGTAAGTTGATGCATCTGTCCACAAGGTTAGGTCTGCTCTGAAGCTCAGAATAGACGTCCCTGCCAGAACGTTCCCTCTCTCTATCCACCAGAGAAGATGTGGGATGAGGAAACTGTCGATTTGAATCATATGATCCAGTTCGTCCACATGTGGACGCCACTGGGACAGAAGGCAGAACTGAATGGGACGCATCTTGAGTCTGGCAAGAGGTACCAAATCTATACAGGCTGCCATTAAAGCAAGGACTCTGAAGAATGTACGTGCTGGGATAAAAGATTCCATAACCATGGTAGAAATTGCCCCACGCAGACTGAGAAAACGGTCCAAACTTGGGTAGACCATACCCTGTTGGAGGTTGAATAGTGCTCCAAGATAAGTTATCTGTTGCGTTGGCTGCAGAATTGACTTGGATTGATTTATTACCAGGCCCAAGTCCATCAGCAGAAACAAAGTTCTCCTTAGTTGATGAACTAATGTCATTCGATCTGCATTTTTGAGAAGCCAATCGTCCAGTACATATAAATGGAAATCTGTTGACTTCTTAGATGTGCACCTATTGCCCCCATTAATTTCGTAAACACTCTTGGGGCTGTTGCTAGACCAAAGGGCATTGACCTGAATTGATAATGGATATTGTCTATGCAAAACCTGAGGTATTTCCTGTCTTTTGGATAAATTGGAACATGTAGATATGCATCCTTTAGATCTATTGATGCCACCCAGTCTCCTACATTCAGGGCCTGTATTATTGACATTAGAGATTTCATCTTGAAATGTTGATTTTGGAGAAATATATTTAACGGTTTCAAATTGAGAATCGGACGGTAACCTCCGTCTCGTTTTGGAACAACAAAAAAGGTGCTGTAAAACCCCTGACCTTCCTGGGTCTTGGAAACAATCTCTATAGCATGCTTTCCTAATAAACTTTCTATTTCTTCTAAAATACATTGTCTTTGGACGACATCTTGTACATTTGTTATTCTTACTCCTGTATTTGGAGGATGTTTTATGAACACAAGTTTGAGTTCTTCCTGGACTATTTTTAAAATCCAATCGTCGGATGTAATTTTCATCCACTCCCTGTGGTACAAAATGATCTGACAGCCTACTTTGGCTGTTTTCTGCAACTCGAGTCGAGTCTCTAATTGATCCGTCAAAATTACTTTGGGGGGCGAAACCCCAAACGATCTTGTGCAGAGCCACGAGTTTGACCTCTGAAGGAACCTTTTGAATTGAAATTTCTTCCTCTTCCTATAGTAGTCCTTTCATTCTTTTCTGCAGCAAACTTTCCCTTCTTTGCAAAGGATGACTGCTGTTCCTTCTGTTCCGGGGTGCCCACTGAATCATCTCTCTTTCTTTTCCTTGCAGAACTGAGGGCTGAACCATCTCTCTGCTTTGAACCCCTCAGGTGCTGTGTTTCTTTAGCATCGCGCATACTTTCTGCACTTGCGTGAAGAATATCAAAATACTTCCCACAAAAGAGCTTAGGATTCAGAGTTGTCTGTACAAGTAGTTTGTTTTCAGTTGCTTTGTTTTTAAGAGCCAAATCCTCAATGTGAATGGCTCTGCGGGCTGCAACTGCACCCACTAATATGCGGGAAGTAACATCAGCCATTGACTTGAACACCTGCATGAGTGCTTGTGGGGCCTCTGTTGTGTCCCCATCGGATACAACGTTATCAACGTAGGACGTAATTAGAGAGGCATATGTCAACTCTCTAAGAAGAAGTCGAGATCCTTGATCTATCTTCCATAACTCATTGTTGCGTGAATGCAACATAGGGTTGCGGAAACGGTAAGAATTTTTTTTTCCTTTTTTCCCTGTTGTAGAACTGCTGTCCTCAATGTTGTCATCAAGGCGCAGCTTTGGGCAGTACTTGTCAAAGTCGGAGGAAGTGACTGTATTTTTCATCATCTGATGCTTTTTAAGTCCGAATTGCACCTTTTTGCTGGAATTCTTCATCAACATCTGTTAATGTGTTCAAAATGTACCCATCCATAGGCAAATACTGTTGTGGGGTAGATGATTTTGTCCCAATCAAACGATTTGACATGTATGATTTGAAGTCTCGGCTCTGAGTTTCAGAGGCATCAAGTGAGTTGATGTTCAGTTCTGTAGACACTTTTTTAACAAAATTTTTCCAGTCTACCATGCATGAACCATTAGAGTCTGTGTCATGTGTATGTACTGAACCCAAGACAGAGTTATCAAACTCTGAACAATTGACCTCGTGAACATCAATAACATCAAGTGAATTGCTTGAGACTTGATCAGTTTCACCTCTGTGGCTTACTAGATCATCGTCATCTGATTCTCAGCTGGAGCGTTGATCATCTGACGGTCAAAATCTATCGAACCTGTTACACGCCCTGTCTGAAGGAACGTCAGACGTAATAGCAATAGTCGGTTGTTTATTCGAATCCTGGACCAACTCTTTAATTCTAGCGTCAATCAACCTTTACATGCAATTCTCTTGATATTGCTGCCATTGGGCTTCGTAATTTCCCAACATGAAAGGCGGAAAATTACCTACTTGAGGTGGGACTGAACCCTGTGTCAAGTCGCCGCCATTTTGACTCGTTTCTGTCGGAGAAAGATTTTCTGATGCAGCTACGTTTCCCGCAGAGGAAACTTGACTATCAGAACGATTGTCACTATTCCCCACAGAGGGAACTTCTGGATTTGGCAATGTAGCAGACTTTCTCTCCGCTTCAGATTTCTTTCGCTTGATCATCTTTCTGATCAACGTCTGTTTTTCCTCTGACCACTTACTGCAAACTTCGCATGGAAACGCTTCGTTGCAAACTCTGTGTCTATAGCACTATGAGTGGTCATCCAAAACGGTCATTTCTCTATTACATTTTACGCAAATTTTAAATGAATCAGACATTTTAAGACTGCAGACTTAAGAAAATTTAATCGAAGAAAAGCATGCGGCTTTTCTTCTCGAATGCCCGAACAAAACTGAAACGGAAGTATGCTTGTGCATTATGGGTAAACACTAGATGATACCACAGGGGTGGTCTCAAAAGTTCAGGCATGATCGTAGGCAGCTCGAGGAAAATGCAAAAAGTTGATGCAGGTAGGTATAGATATTGATGTAAACTGAACTTTGCACAAAATTAAATTCGTGAATTCTTTGTTGAGCTGAGAAAATTATGTGATCTGTTTTCAATTACTTTCTTAAATTTTGGTTTGTTTCTTCATATAACAAAACAAATGTTGACTGTGTTTTCGGGCAACATTGATTATATGAGCCCCCTTTGGACGAAAATATTGCCCTCCGCTTCGCGTCCCGCAATATTTCGTCCCTCGGGGGCTAATATAATCAATGTTGCCCTCATCCCCAGTCAATATTTGTATAATATTACAGTATCATAATACACAATACTATACATAACGATATCATGATACAATATCATAACATAAAATATAAAAAAAAAAATGATACAATATCATTAATCGTATCATATAACTTTTTATAATATTAAATATGATATTATATTGTATCATATTAAACAATATTGTTTCATACCATACAATACTATATCATAGGAGTCATTATATATCATTTATCAACAAACACATCTATCTATTGAGCAGGTTTGAGTGAGGTAGGAGATTTCTTTAGCATTCTTGACAATGGAGATCAGGCTCTGCATCTGAAGCAACCTCTGCGTTTCATTTATAATATAGTTAAATGAACTATGCAAGCTATCATCTATAAAAATGTGTGACCTGTTCCAAAAAAATAAACCTCATCCAGCATCCAAAACCTATGGCTCAGATTCAGCATTCAAGCCTGTCAGGTGCATCAGTATACATAAGAAGCATCTCCATTCAAGTTTGGTGAAGTTCAGACCAGTAATAACTAAGATATCATCATCAGAGGGCACTAGCAATTAAAACTTTAACCTGCTCCAGCATCCACAACCTATGGCTCAGATTCAACATCCATGCCTGTCAGGTGCATCTGTATCATAAGACACACCATACATTCAAGTTTGGTGAAGTTAGGACCTGTAATAACTAAGATATATTTTTTAGCATCCCTGATAATGGAGATCAAGCTCTGCATCTGAAGCTTCCTCTGTGATTCATTCATATTACAGTTTAATCAACTATGCCAGTTTGAAATAGTACTATTATCTATTAAACATGTGACCTGTTCCAAAAAACTTAACCATATCCAGCATCTGAAACCTATGGCTCAGACTCAGCATTCAAGCCTGTCAGGTGCATCAGTATCATAAGACGCACCATCAATGGAAGTCTGGTGAAGTTAAGACAAGTAGTAACTAAGATATAATCATCAGAGGGCACCTGTTTCAAAAACTTTAACCAGCTCTAAAAACCTTAACCTCCTCCAGCATCCGAAACCTATGGCTCAGATTCAGCATTCAAGCCTGTCTGGTGCAGACGCACCATCCATGGAAGTCTGGTGAAGTTAGGACAAGTAGTAACTAAGATATAATCATCAGATAGCACCTGCAACAAAAACTTTAACCAGCTCTAAAAACCTTAACCTCCTTCAGCATCTGTAACCTATAGGTGGCAGGGGACAATTTTTTTGATACAATTCATTGTAGCCAAGGGATGCATGTCTTCGGAACTCTGTAGCTAGAATTTCCTCAGTTCCCATTCAGCACAAATACCTTTAATTCACTCTTTATAAGGCCAATCACCAATTTCTGAAGAAAATTACTAATCAAAACCTGTAAAATTCTCTACATACTGGTTTTTATGAGATTTTGACCCTTTCATATTTTGCTAATTTTTCATGATTTTTCAGCTTTTTAGACCTCCCCCAGCTAATTCCCTGCAGAGGGTTGACCTTCCTTACCGCGTGAATGTTGCACTATCACATGTCAGAAACTTACCGGTGTATAGTTTACAATGTCCCATCCACCTACTTTTCGTGTTCTTTTACCTCCCGTCTGTAACTTGCAATTTCACTGTGTAAAGTCAGCACAACAGTCATAGCCGCAGGTTTCGCATTTTACTTCTGATTCTCATGTACCTAACATAAGGGGCCTACATATTGCATATCAATTTCAACAACAGACATCCCTCTAACTAATGATAATCATTAAAAATCATTTCATGAATTTTAGCAACACTCATAAGCCTTCAAGTACAGCAACTCTCAATTTTACAAAAATATTGACAGGTACTTTATTCGAAACTGTCCCTTGCTACCATAGCTCAGATTCAGCACCCAAGCCTGCCTGGTGCATCAGTATCATAAGACACACCTTCAATGCAATTTTGGTGAAGTACGGACCAGCAGTAACTTAGATATTGCTATCAAAGGGCACCTGCAACAACTAGAACTGTCCTAATGGGACTAATACCCCCGCTAGGCTAATTTCAAATGGGACAAATAATTGAATTGAATAATAAAGGTTTGGAACACATACCAAAAAAAAATTCTAGAATTGTAAAAAAAAAAAAAAATTAGTTATAATAACAAAGAAAAATTAAAATCAAAATTGTCAGAATTTCACTGTAAATACATATCTATAACAGTCATACATTTACAAATGTATGTATTTGATGATATATTTTTTTAATTTAATTGATTTAAAGAAAAACCAACAAAATGACAATAACCCCTCCCTTTGCAGTGAATAGAAATACCAGTAGCCAAGCAATGCTCTTCTGCTGATAAAACTTTCAATATTTTTCCAATAAGAGTCTTGACAGATGTAATTAGTTGTTTCAAATTTTCCTCACTTTCTCCTATGGCACAGTGGAACTCCATATCAGAAAATTGATCCCATAGGACTATGATTTTCTTTGATGAACTTGTTAAATTCAATAAACTCCCAAAACATTACCATAATTACCATACTATGTAAAAATATGTAAAAAAAAAAAAGAGAAAATTTAATATTACAAACAATTTTAAAATTGCCAAAACACTACAATCACATCAGTAATTTTGAATTTCATTTAAATTAATGCCCAATAGGGTCACTTCATCAATTTACTTGACAAATAAATTTAAACAACCTCTAAAAATAGTTTAACTTCTTAAATTAATCATTATATTATTTATTTCCTTATAATGATAGACCTTTTGGTTTACATGAAACAGTTTTAAAATAGCCCCAAAACCATCACCCACTTTACAGATTATCAATTTCCCCTAAACACATGCTCCATCTGAACCATGGCTCAGATAATGGCTCCCTTGGGACAAATGAATTCAGCCACACTTGTCTTTGATGTTCTTATTAGCTCCTAAGAATTTATCATTGACAAACAAAAACTTTGCATTGTCAGTTGATAGAATACTTATAAAAAATAAAAAAAAATTTATTAATTAAGACATAAAGACAAAAAACTTCATCTGGATGTATTTATATAAATATATTTTAGAGTGTTTTCTATTAATTAATTAATAAAATCTGTAAGGATTACCTCCCTTACTTTTCAACATTAGTGTACAATATATAGAATAAGGAAAATGAAAACTGTCATAAAATCATTAAATCTTGTCTGATCTTAAAAAAAATTGCAGGTGCACATCTTCAGATGGTGTTCAACATATGTACAAATTTTCAAACTGTTCCATGGAGTAATAAAAAATTCTATAGGGGGGACAAAGTTGCGTCTACAGACAGACGGACAGACGGACAGACGGACGGACAGACAGACGGACAGGGTGAAACCAATATACCCCCCTAAACTTCGTTTGCGGGGGTATAAAAACTTTAACCTGCTCCAAAAACCTTAACCTCCTCCAGCATCCGAAACCTATAGCTCAGATTCAGCACTCAAGCCTGTCTGGTGCATCAGTATCATAAGAAACACCATCCATGCAAGTTTGGTGAAGTACAGACCTGCAGTAACTTAAGCCCCTTTCACAATTGGCGTACGAGCAGAAGCGACTGAATATTCGTGCAACTGATAAAATTAGATATGAATCGTAAACTGTTGTCGAAATAATCGCATTTCAAAAAGGGTATTCGTACGAAATTCGCACAATCTAAGCGAGCGTTGTGCGATGTAATCGCATTAAATCTTGCGATATATCTTGCGTCTTTATGCGACTGTTGTACACTGAAAGCAACAGTTGAAAGATAATGCGATAGGATCGCGCGAAAGACCAGCTGATTGGACAATTGAACGTGCGACAATGCGATTGGACGTTGGATCATGCGTTCCATGGTACGAATGCTCGTGTGAGTCAGAGGGGGTATATATACCGCCAATTTTCGACGCTCTTCAGTAGACATAGTTGAAAGGGAGACAACAAGAGGCCCAAGAAGAAACAGAGATGCAGCAGTATTTATTATTATACCTCAGTATGATTATTCTATTATATTTTTTGGTCTAGAAAGTCACGTGACAGGGCGATTTCATAGGAATGAAAAAGTCAATATGAGCACATGATGTAGACAAGTATGATTAAATCAAAAATATTTAATATTTATGATTCTCTATATATCACAAAACCAACTTCACTATCTATAATTCGAAATTATGAAAGAAAAATGAGAGTAACAGAGAAAATCAAACAATTTTTAGAAATCAACATATTTTGTATACAGTGCTGCTATCCTGAAAGTTGACAAGGATAGGATAGGATAGGATGCAGGATGCACGATACAGGATAGAAATATAAAAGTTAAGTTCTATCCTATACTATCCTATCCTATCCTGCATCCTGTAGCCAATCAGATTTGAGTATAAATTTCAGAGTTATTTTGCGAAACGAAAATTGGCTAAACAATGTATTTTCAATGTCAATTTGATACGTTTTACAAGTTAAACCATTTAAGAATAATTATTATATCAAGAACGCAGTGCATAACATTAATGCGCGCTAAAATGTTGGCGCTACATCTTTGTCAATTCGTACGCAAGTACGGAGTTACTGCGAGAATTCGTTGCAACATTTGACAACGTCAGAAATAGATTTCTGTATTTACTTCATTTAAAGTCTGCAAATCAATAAAAGCTTGAATTTATAAACGACTAATTTGGCATTTTAAAAGATAAACATGTATACAAGAAACAGACATTGCTTCACGTTTCATATAATTTCTTCGATGCCCAATAACAGGGACGCATATTTCTGTCCGATGTTAACCTGAACATATCAAATTAAAAAATATTAGCTAGCTTTAAATGCTTAAGAATTTATACTTTAAAAATAACTCCGAGTGGTTTTACTATAAACGATATAAACTTCCTAAAGGAATTATTTATTTTCAGATCGTGTTTACATTTATCGCCGAACGAATCGCTCGAATAATGAGAATTACGCTCAGTTATATGTGATAGGAAAATAATTTGATAAAAATATGTGACTAAACAGTTCCTCAATAAGTGCATCGAAGTTATTTATATGTTTTTTATGCATAAATATAATTAAATCAAAAATCTAATTTAATTTTATCGTAGCACGGGTAAGTAAGTTATCCCGCTCGATGAATATTCGGTTTTAAGATTTAATTATTCATTTTGAGTACTACATTAATTGATAAAATCATTTTATTTTTAAATTTCGTTTCATTTAACTTTCATTCCTATATTTTGAAAGTATGGGATAGGATAGGATAGGATAGGATAGAGCTTATTTGCAGGATAGGATGCGGGATACAGGATATAGGATAGGATAGGATAGTTTTGTCAACTTTCACGATAGCAGCACTGTAATCATATGTTGTTCGTTTATTGCATTAATGTTCAGGGAATATGAAGATTTATTCCCCCAGAAAAAACTAATTTCCCGCAGGCGATGCCATAGGGAAATATGATTTTTCTTGGAGAAATAAATCTTCATATTTCCCTCACCATAATGCAATAAATTTATATTGTTGAATTGTGGTCTGAAAAAGAGATGCTTATACAGGATATATATACAGGTGCCAAAGCATAGTATATTACTGATAAGTCGTGCCATGATAGTAAAACGTTGCAAGATAACACGAGACATGTTGAGCAACAGTCTCATGGTCGCACAATAGACGCATTAACAACTGCGAATCATCTTACGACCTTTAAAAATCGTGCATCACACTTGCGAGTACACAAAATGTTGTAAAACATTCGTACCATTGTTCGTGCATTGCACTGCGATGATTTGGATCGCATTCGGTCGCGTCTGAATAGTGTGCATGTCCACTATTTTTAGGAGACTTGATGCGAGCACTAAAATGCATGCAACAAATGCGAGAGCTCGTGCAACGTATGCGAGAGCTAGTGCAACGTGTGAGAGAGCTCGTGAGAATCTAAAAAAATTCCGGTCGCAAAGTGTTGTAAAGTGCTCGTGCGCCAATTGTGAAAGGGGCTTTAGATATTGCTATCAAAGGGCACCTGCAACAAAAGCTTTAACCTGGTCCAACAACCTTAACCTCCTCCAGCAACTGAAATTTAGGACTCAGATTCAGCATCCAAGTCTTTCAAGTCCATAAGTAGGTCCAGATGCATCATCCATGCAAGTTTGGTGAAGATAGGACAAGTAATAGCTTAGATACAGGACCTGCAACAAAAACTTTAACCAGGTCCGGACGCCGACGCCGACACCGACGCCGAGGGTATAGCATAAGCTCCCCCTGACTTCGTCTCGGTGAGCTAAAAATGGTACATTGTCTTTAATCAATTAAAAGTTTTACCGTTCTGTTTTTATAAATACATTATCACATGGTTCCATGTATCACTAGTGGGAAGATAACATTGCACAGTAAAATTGAAACCAAATTTGAATGGAAAAACTATTGCAGTAGGTCTGGGGGATGTTTTTTTTTTTTTATTATTTTATTAGTAAAGAGTTGTTAGTGAGAAGTATAAATAAGAAATATTTTATGGTCCTTATCAATCTTACAAGAATAGAATTCCTGGGTTCCTCGCCGGTCAAGCAGTATACTAGTATCGACCAAGGCTGATTTAGGAACTTGACAAAGGTATTAGTGATATAAACATTTGGTATTAATTTCATGTAAATCTGTCAAAATTTGTAGGCATGAGAGCACTTACAAGGTCAATTATGGGATAAAACGGAGTCATTATTGTGGTCAAAGTCCCATAACTCCAACAAAAAGTATCGACCAATGCTGATTTTCGAACTTGACCAAAGTATTGGTGGTACAAACATTTGGTATAAATTAATTGAAAATCCGTCAAAATTTGTAGGCAGAAGAGAGCTTACAAAGTCAATTTTTGGATAAAACGGAGTCATTATCGGGTCAAAGTCCCATAACTCCAACAAAAAGTATCGACCAATGCTGATTTTCAAACTTGACCAAGGTAATAGTGGTATAAACATTTGGTATAAATTTAATGAAAATCCGTCAAAATTTGTAGGCATGAGAGCGCTTACAAAAAAGTGTGACGGACGGAAACACGGACCCACGGACGGATGACCGGCATATCTATGTCCCCGCTCCGCGTTGCAGCGGGTGACAAAAATAAGTAATCTGCAATTATCAATACTACTGTCTATACAATAGGCTGGCACCGGTTGTGTAAATAATCTTGCCCTAAGGCTGAGATCTTTACGGCAATTTCACTTCCTGTGTATATACAAATGTAAAGAGTACCGTTATAAGAGTGATTACAGTTCATTGATTAATTACTGTCCAATTCATTGATTATTGTTAAAAAAAATTTTTAGGAAACGTAAGTATGTCGTATATCGTCATTTTCAAGTCGTACAAATGATTGATCTATTTCTAACAGTGTCTGTGTAAAACAATTGCGTGTAACTGCATTACTGGATACAAAGTAAAAAGGTTTCACCAAATCATAATGCTCTGTTTTGCTAAGCTTTCTGCACTTTAGACCCCCCTTTGAAGTCCGACACGAGACAGGTTCATGCCTCTGACACCGGAAATTGTTAAACAAACATTGACCACGTGCCGAGTCAACAGGTGGCTGGTTAAGTAATGGCGAATACACTGGCGATGGTCAGAGTGGATAATTATTTTAATGCATGGGAACAAAATATTTCTGACAAAGTAAGTTTATTTTTGCATAACACGTGATATCAGGAATTGTTTAAAATGCAAGTGACTTTGTAGATGTTGCTGGTATTTGAAAATATGATGCATAAGTATAAAGTGTAATTGTTTAAATGTTAATCATTAATAATTATTGGTAGCAATATCGGGGACATCAAGGCATCATACACTGATAATGTTACTGCATTTTTTTACGCCATTTTGAAGTGATAAGATCGACCTATGGTCTGAATCGACGTATTGTAGGATTTTGTTAAAATTTTGGCTAATAATGAGCAATTCGACTAGTCGTCCGCATCGACGATTCGTCGGGAAAATAAGGTGTATATATATATATATATATATATATATATATATATATATATATATATATATATTATAACTTATATAGAATTACAGATAACAATTAGCACTGTGATAAGGGGAATAACTCTTGATTGTAAACTGTGCTTGGCAAAATTATAAAATGGATGTTTTGAATCCTATACATTTAAATTATATATTACCAGTGTCATTTATGTCATTTTTATGATGGTGTGATATTGAAAAATTAGGAAATTAAACGAGACTTACCTTGGTAAAGGCGAAGTTTGATTCCAATTATTGGAGTAAATAAAAGGCACTGTAGAGATAAGGTGAAAAGCACTGCGCAGCCGCGAAATCATTACTTCAAAGTTAAAAAAAATTTTGGGTAGATACATGTACATTCCACATATAATTCTGTTCATTTTTGCTCCAACTTACATTACCTGCAGGGTGGGAGGGAGGCACCTTATCTCTACAGTGCCTTTTATTTACTCCAATAATTGGAATCAAACTTCGCCTTTACCAAGATAAGTCTCGTTTAATTTTCTTAATTATTTTTCGTAAATGTCACTTCTGAGATAATGTGAATCTTTAAAGCACAACACCAAAAAAATCTTCTATATGAAACAAACTCTTAAATCAAATTTCAAAACTGCATTTGAATACTTGTCATTATTGACAACAGTTTTAACATAAAACTTTCGGAAGGTTTCAACATTGGACCATCCTACTTTTGTCAAAATATCATCAACAGGAACAAAGTTCCCTTTTGCTTTGGACACAGAAGCAGCTCGAACACTGCGAGCCTTAAAAATAGTGGTATCAACTCCAGCTGCACACATAACAGTTCTAATCCAGCGTGCAATAGTGTCTCTTGATACCTCCTTATGAGGCTGTACATAACTAATGAACAATGAATCACATTCTTTCTTATTCTTGCAGTCCGAAATATATACTCGCATAAAACAACGTAAACACAAAGCCTCCTATCTGGAGGATAAGATTTTAAAACCATGTCAGACATGCTACTGTTAGGTCTACATGTTTTCAAAAGGTCACTAAAAGTGAAAACAAAACTGTTCTTCCTTTTTGTCATATTACTAAGTTTCATACATGAAATAGTTTGTACTCTACTTGCACAAATTAATAGGGATGGGATGATCCACCGCTGCATCACGGTATTTATTTTGACGATATTTGGATCGATACATTTACCATTAATACAATGATACCTAAGCGAACTTTTAAATATCCGAGCTTCATATCGGCTTCTTTAGTCTGCGCACCTAATATGAAAGTACAAAGATGGCGGAAAACCTCGTAAAGTTGTCAAAACTGTTAGGAAGCTAAATCTGGAGTGTGGACAACTTTTTGATTACTTGTTTATGAAAAAGTAGTGTATATGAGACTTAAGTAATTTGTAAATTGTGCAACGCTCATTTTAAATATATCAAAATAACTTTGGACATGTGGTAATACATCGACAGATTGAATTAATTTTTAACCCTTATTCATGTTTTCATTTAGTTGCAATGTATCGTGATATGTATCATATCGCATCTCATGTATCGTGATATGTACCGAATCGGCTAAGTACAGAATCGTCCCAGCCCTACAAATTAAATTTATCAACATAACTAACTTCAATGTCAAATTTTTCAAACTCAAAAATTTAACAGGTGACAATTTTGTCAGGTACTTTTAAACAATAGAGCATCCCATGTATGTACATATCTTGATTTTGATGGTCTCAGGTTAAAAACACCTTTCATAAATCTTATAACCAATGGATGACATCCAACAGAAAAACCATCAAAAATCAAACCAACAGAAGATAAAGCCCCTCGGGCTGTATTAATAGCGCTTTAACCTTAACCTTGGTGAAAAAGATATGCTAAAAATTCAACAACAGTTTCTATAGTTGTACAAAATGGATCAACCGATTTTTCACCACAGTACTGAAACCCTTATAAAACGTTTTATATTGTTTCTTGGTTCCGGACTTCCATGATGCCAATAGGATGGAGGCTGCTTGGCGAGAAATTCCTTGTTTTTGGAACTGCAACCGGACAATCGACATGCCATCAGCACTAACGAGTCCTTCAGAGGATGCTGCACATCCGTGCCCAGAAGAGTCAACAGATTGTCTGTCACTGGTAAAATTACTGCATGATCCACCAATATCTCTAGTACTCGGTTGAACCATGGCTGTGTTGGCCAAACTGGAGCCACAAGAACGCACTCTGCCTGGTCCTGACAAATCTTTCTCACCACACGTCCAATGAGACTGAAAGGAGGATTGATATAACCATACATATTTGTCCAAGAAAAACTAAATGCATTGACATAGCGAGCATCTGGGTCAGGATGCCAAGAACAATATATATCAATTTGCTTATTCAATCGTGTGGCAAATAAATCAATTTCAGGTTGTTCCCATTTTAACATAATTCTGTTGAACACAGATTTACTAAACATCCATTCTATCTGATCATCAAATTTGCGCGACAATTTGTCTGCTGTCAAGTTATCTTTACCAGGTATATGCCACGCACTTAACCACAAGTCCCTTTTCATACACCAGAACCAGATTTCTTTTGCAAGTTTGTCACATTTTATTGAGGTAATACCCCCCATGTTATTGATGTATGATATAGCTGTAGTGTTATCCATAAATAATCTAATATTCTTTTTTGTCACAGCAGAGCAAAACGATTTAAGTCCAAAAAAGCAAGCCAGCAGTTCTAAATAATTGATATGATTTCTAGCTTCCTCAATGGTCCATCTACCCCCTGATTTTAAATCATTCATTACTGCACCCCATCTTAGGTGAGAAGCATCAGAGGTAATAACGATTTCGTATGGTTCTGAATGTACAATTCGTCTTACTGCTGTAGAAATGTTAGAAATCCACCAATCTAACTTCTTTTGTTATAATCATTGAAGCATCATAGTCATACTGTGAGTGTACAAGTGCATCAATCTTTGCCCTTTCCATGTCACGATAAAACAACTGACCAAATTCTACTGCCGAGAAGCTAGCCACTAGCAATCCAATAACTTTGGCAACTTTCCTAATTTTTAGGGCTTTTCGACTTTCGGTCGAAAAGACCTATTGTTTTCGTCTTTTTTTATTAGGGCCTTCCGTCTTCAGCGGAAGACCCTTCTATTATTCTATTGTTTCTTTTTCACTTTTCTTATTAAGGTCTTCCGTTTCCAACGGAAGACCTTATTGTTATTGCTTTGTTTCTTTTTCCCTTTTATTTTTTTTTTTTTTTCTTACGCATTTTTGTACAAGCGATTTCTTGAAAACGACTTGACCGATTTCCGTGAAAATTTCAGATCTTGTAGATATTGATAAAAACCTTATATATAATTTTTTATTTTGATGACGTCATTTCCGTTCGGGAGATATTGACGTTTTAGTGATTTTTAGAGGGTCATTTTGTCTGGCTATCTCCTCCTAAACGAAAAAAGATATTGAATTAAAATTTTCAGGGATTGTACACAAAAGATTGTAGATGTGTTTAAAGGCATTTATGGTTGTCTGGCTTCAAAGGCGTCGAAGCTCGCCTGGACCCGAAAATCGAGTTTGAAAAAACGACGTAATTTTTAATGGTTTTCGTTCTTTATCTCCTTTCCTGAAAATATTTTAACATTATATATAGAGCAAATAAAATTTATATTTACAAGAGCTTTCGTTTGATAACAAGAAAAAGGGGCTGGTCCCTCAAATTAGGGGCCAAAAGGGCTCTAAAGTCTTTCTTCCATAGCACTTTACTGAGAAATATTTTGTAATATGTTTAAGAAGCAAAAATGTTCATCTTTCACTTATAAAACTATACATTATAAAAATTTTATAATGCGTTACGTAATTAGGGGTTTTAAGGGGCCAAAAGTCCAAAACTTTGATCGAATATATCTCAAAAAGGACAAATATTTTGAAAAGCAACATAGAATAAAAGATGCTTAGAATGATGTTTTAAACAATATTCAATCATAAAAATCTCGTTATCTGGCCCCAATAAGGAGATTAGGGGTCAGCCCCTAAAATGTCCTATCCCAGATAGCTCTAAAACGGCAAAGATTTTCTAAACACTTGTTGAACAAAATATGTTTAATATCAAAGGAACTTTCGTATGATGCCAAGAAAAAGGGGCTGGCCCTTCAATTTAGGGGCCAAAACGGCTCTAAAGTCTTTTTTCCATAGCACTTTACTGAGAAATATTTTGTAATATGTTTAAGAAGCAAAAATGTTCATCTTTCACTAATAAAACTAAACATTATAAAAATTTTATAATGCGTTACGTAATTAGGGGTTTTAAGGGGCCAAAAATCCAAAACTTTGATCGAATATATCTCAAAAAGGACAAATATTTTGAAAAGCAACATAGAATAAAAGATGCTTAGAATGATGTTTTAAACAATATTCAATCATAAAAATCTCGTTATCTGGCCCCAATAAGGAGATTAGGGGTCAGCCCCTAAAATGTACTATCCCAGATAGCTCTAAAACGGCAAAGATTTTCTAAACACTTGTTGAACAAAATATGTTTAATATCAAAGGAACTTTCGTATGATACCAAGAAAAAGAGGCTGGCCCTTCAATTTAGGGACCAAAAGGGCTCTAAAGTCTTTCTTCCATAGCACTTTACTGAGAAATATTTTGTAATATGTTTAAGAAGCAAAAATGTTCATCTTTCACTTATAAAACTATACATTATAAAAATTTTATTATGCGTTACGTAATTAAGGGTTTTAAGGGGCCAAAAGTCCAAAACTTTGATCGAATATATCTCAAAAAGGACAAATATTTTGAAAAGCAATATAGAATAAAAGATGCTTAGAATGATGTTTTAAACAATATTCAGTCATAAAAATCTCGTTATCTGGCCCAAATAAGGAGATTAGGGGTCGGCCCCTAAAACGTCATATCCCTGATAGCTCAAAAATGGCAAAAAATTTCTAAACACCTGTTGAACTAAATATGTTTAATATCAAAAGACCTATCTTTTTTATTTTTAGGGGCCAAAAGGGCTCTAAAGTCTTTCTTCCATAGCACTTTACTGAAAAATATTTTGTTATATGTTTAGGAAGCAATAATGTTCATCTCACATTTATTTAACAATATATTATAATTATTTTATCATGTGTTCCGTATTAAGGGGTTTTAATGGGTTTTAAAGAGCCAGAAGTACAAAACTTTGATAACATACGTCAAACAGAACAAATATTTTAAAAAGCATCATTTTGAAAATCAATACAGAATAAAATGCTGAGAATGATGACCCAAACAAAATTCAACCACCATTTTTTTTTTGTTGCCCCGATAAGGAGATAAAGGGTCAAATATCAAAGTCAAGGTCATATTACCTTCAAAAAATCGCACGGAAGACCTCCTCGTTGCTCGCAACGAGATCGTGTCTAGTTGTTATTATTATTAAGGTCTTCCGTTTCCAACGGAAGACCTTATTGTTATTGCTTTGTTTCTTTTTCCCTATTCTTCTATATTATTATTATTTTTTTTTCTTACAAATTTTGTGCACGCGAGATCTCGAAAACTACTCAATTGATTTTCATGAATTTTTGGGATCTAATAGAAGATGATATAAACCGTATTGCAAATTTTTTTTATTGATGACGTCACTTCCGGTTTTGAGATATAGTCGTTTTATCGATTTTCAGAGGGGTATTTTGTCGGCAGTACTCCTCTTAAACTATAGCAGATATAAACTTGAAATTTTCAGCGATGGTAGACGGAAGACTGAAATTGTGCATGAAGGTTTAAAATCATTTCGATCGCTAAAGGTGTCGAAGCTCGCCTGGACCCGAAAATTGGGATAAAAAAAACGTCGTAATTTTTTGTGGTTCTCTTTAATTATCTCTTTTCTGAAAAATATTTTGTTAAGACATGTAATGTAAAAATAGTTTCTATTTACAAGACCTTTCTTTTAAAATAAAGAAAAAGGGGCTGGCCCCTCAAATTAGGGGACCAAAGGGCTCTAAAGTCTTTAATCTGTAGCCCATTACTGAACGATATTTTTTAAAATGTTATAGAAGCAAATATGTTTATGTCACAGTTATGTATCCAAGGAATGTAATGATTTTTCCATGTGTTACGTAATTAAGGGTTTTTAGGGGCCAAAAGTCCAAAATTTTGATCACCCATATCTCAGAAAGGAAAAATATTTTGAAATGCAGAACAGAGGAAAAGTTGTTCAAACTGATGTTTTTAACAATATGCAACCCTCAAAATTTCGTTAAACGGCCCCTATAAGGAGATAAAGGATCGGCCCCTAAAACTTTTTTTCTTATATATCTCCAGAACGGTAACAAATTTCTAAACACTTGTTGAACAAAATGTGGTTAGAATTAAGTGACCTTTTATTTGATATCAAGAAAAAGGGGCTGGCCCCTCAAATTAGGGAACCAAAGGGCTCTAAAGTCTTTTATCTATAGCCCTTTACTGAGGGATATTTTGTAAAATGTTATAGAAGCAAATATGTTTATCTCACAGTTATGTATCCAAGCAATGTAATAATTTTATCATGTGTTACGTAATTAGGGGTTTGTGAGGGCCAAAAGTCCAAAATTTTGATCACCCATATCTCAGAAAGGAAAATATTTTGAAATGCAGTACAGAGGAAAAGTTATTCAAATTGATGTTCTTAACAATATGCAACCCTCAAAATTTCGTTAAACGGCCCCTATAAGGAGATAAGGGATCGGCCCCTTTTTTTCTTATATATCTCCAGAACGGTAACAAATTTCTAAACACTTGTTGAACAAAATGTGGTTAGAATTAAGTGACCTTTTATTTGATATCAAGAAAAAGGGGCTGGCCCCTTAAATTAGGGAACCAAAGGGCTCTAAAGTCTTTTATCTATAGCCCTTTACTGAGGGATATTTTATAAAATGTTATAGAAGCAAATATGTTTATCTCACAGTTATGTTTCTAAGCAATGTAATAATTTTATCATGTGTTATGTAATTAGGGATATTTAGGGGTCAAAAGTCCAAAAATTGATCACCCATATCTCAGAAAGGAAAAATATTTTGAAATGCAGCACAGAAGAAAAGTTGTTCAAAATGATGTTTTTAACAATATGCAACCTTCAAAATTTCGTTAAAGAGCCCCTATAAGGAGATAAGGGATCGGCCCCTAATACCTTCTTTCCCATATATCTTAAGAACGGTAACGAATTTCTAAACATTTGTTGACAAAATGTGTTCAGAATGAAATGACCTTCCATTTGATTTCAAGAACAAGGGGCTGGCTCCTTAAATAAGGGGATCAAAGGGCTCTAAATTCTTTAATCTATAGCCCTTTACTAAGAGCTATTTTGTGAAAGGTTATTTAAGCTGATTTAGGTATAATACGTTTATATATCCTAACAATATATTGATTTTCTCTTGCATTACGTATTAAGGGTTCTTTAGGAGGAGCCAGAGGTAAACAAGTTTAATCTTTTCTATCTTAATTTGAAGAAATGCAAGCATTTAAAAAAGCAATAAAAGAGAAGTTATAAAATGTGATACAATAAAGCATTTGTTCTCCACTCTTTTTTCCATATCATGTTTTTTTCTCGGAAATCAAAGTCGATGATGTAAAATTTCCTTCTAAAAATCGGACGGAAGACCTCCTCGTTGCTCGCAACGAGATCGTGTCTAGTTATTATTCTTTTTTTTTCTTACCGATTTTGTGCAGACGATTTCTCGAAGATGGCTGGGTCGATTTCGCTCAAATTTTCAATATAAACGTGTTTTTATCTAAAGCTGATACATTTTTTTTCATTTTTGAAAAAACACTTCCGGTCAGAAGTTATCGTCCGTTTACGATTTTAAAAAGTCAATTTTGTTGGTCGGGTTTCTTAAAAACGAGTAAAGATAGAGAACTGAAATTTTTAGAGATGATAGATCTACCGTTTTTCTGGTGCACCTCGGTATAGAGAATGTCCGCCGTCACTTTCGGTCGTCACCGGAAGGATATTTCAAAAATTGAATTTTTCGACTTTTTTATTTTTTAATATTTTTCTTTGAAATTTTTACACCTTATAGTGACCCTTTTACTGATTCAGAATATGTAATTAGTTTTAAAATCGATCAAGGCATTATCGAGAAATTAAGCATCAAAGTTCTGAAGCGGAGTCCGAGTAGCACACTCGTTATAGTCGTGGACTATCGAGGTTCAAGCCTCGAGTGCCGCAAAATTTTTTTCTCTTATTTTCGCTTAGATCTACGATTTTATCTTTGAATTGATAAGTTTAATCTTATCTATTCAAAAATTGGACGGAAGACCCACTCGTTGCTCGCAACGAGATCGAATCTAGTTATTATTATTTTTCTCGACAGATTTCTGTCAGCGATTTTTTGAAAACTGGAAGGAATACTAATACAAGTATACATTGGTCTTAAAGCAATTATATCAATTTATGAAATGTAAGGTTTTCGATTTCCGGTTCCGGTACTTCCGGTTTTTACAAGGAAAATTGCAAAATTTGTTTGAAACTCAATTCTTTGTTTATTTTTTAATGTAGAGCATTCAAATTTTAGAATTACCTTTATCATAAATAGTTGTACAAAATTGTAAGCGTAGACAACTTTCCATATCTTACCGTTTTTGAGATATTAAGTCCTAAACTTTAAACAAGAGGCCCATGGGCCACATCGCTCACCTGAGGAACAATAGGTATGATAAAATCAGCTTAATGGATTCATAACACAAACAATCTGGACAATGTACAATAATACATGTAGATCCTGTATAAATAAAATCCATTTTTCCCCCTGCATATTCTTATGTATATAATCATTAGTCCCTTTTCTAACAGGATGAATTTATAGTCATATCATATGTTGAGTATTGCAATTCTCAAAAAGATCCTTAACAATTGTTTATATATGGGATATAAACCTACATCAAACTCTGAACCTTCTTGTGAGGCCGAAGAATTGTCCTGAAGCCAAAGTCTTAACAATTATAAAGAATCATCTGGCTGATTAGTTTCTGAGAAGAAGATTTTTAAAGATTTACTCTATATATTCCTATGTAAAACTTCGACCCTCCATTGTGGCCCCACCCTACACCCAGGGGTCATGATTTTCACAACTTGGAATCTACACTACCTGAGGATGCTTCCACACAAGTTTCAGCTTTCCTAGCTGATCAGTTTCTGAGAAGAAGATTTCTGAAATATTCCAGGAAAACTCACTAGCCCAGGGGCTACTAGTCAGTAAAAAATTACTAGCCCAAAGCTGAAATCAGCTAGCCAAACCATTTTAAGATGCAAAATAAAAATATATGTATAACACAATTACAGCTGTTTAATTCATTTTGAAATAAATTCTTCTCAGAGATAACACATTTTATGTTTAAACTTTATTCATATCAAAATACAGTTCTGAATCCCCTGATTTGCTAGCCCGATGGACTATCAGTTGGTAAAAATGAGCATGCCCAAGTTTTAAACTGACTAGCCCCGGGCGTCGGGCTACCATATATTTCAATCCCTGGATTTACTCTATATATAAATTCCTAAGTAAAACTTTGACCCCCCCAATGTGGTCTCACCCTACCCCTGGGGGTCATGATTTTCACAACTTGGAATCTACACTACCTGAGGTTGCTTCCACACAAGTTTCAGCTTTCCTGGCTGATTAGTTTCTGAGAAGAAGATTTTTAAAGATTTACTCTATATATTCCTATGTAAAACTTTGACCCCCCATTGTGGCCCCACCCTACATCCAGGGGTCATGAATTTCACAACTTTGAATCTACACTACCTGAGGATGCTTCCACACAAGTTTCAGCTTTCCAGGCTGATTAGTTTCTGAGAAGAAGATTTTTAAAGATTTATTCTATATATTCCTATGTAAAGCTTCGACCCTCCATTGTGGCCCCACCCTACTCCCAGGGTCATGATTTTCACAACTTGGAATCTACACTACCTGAGGATGCTTCCACACAAGTTTCAGCTTTCCTGGCTAATTAGTTTCTGAGAAGAAGATTTTTAAAGATTTACTCTATATATTCCTATGTAAAACTTTGACCCCCCCATTGTGGCCCCACCCTACTCCCGGGGGTCATGATTTTCACTACCTGAGGATGCTTCCACACAAGTTTCAGCTTTCCAGGCTGAGTAGTTTCTGAGAAGAAGATTTTTAAAGATTTACTCTATATATTCCTATGTAAAACTTTGACCCCCCATTGTGGCCCCACCCTACACCCAGGGGTCATGATTTTCACACTTTGAATCTACACTACCTGAGGTTGCTTCCACACAAGTTTCAGCTTTCCTGGCTGATTAGTTTCTGAGAAGAAAATTTTTAAAGATTTACTCTATATATTCCTATGTAAAGCTTCGACCCTCCATTGTGGCCCCACCCTACTCCCGGGGGTCATGAATTTCACAACTTGGAATCTACACTACCTGAGGATGCTTCCACACAAGTTTCAGCTTTCCTGGCTGATTAGTTTCTGAGAAGAAGATTTTTAAAGATTTACTCTATATATTCCTATGTAAAACTTTGACCCCCCATTGTGGCCCCACCCTACACCCAGGGGTCATGATTTTCACAACTATGAATCTACACTACCTGAGGATGCTTCCACACAAGTTTCAGCTTTCCAGGCTGATTAGTTTCTGAGAAGAAAATTTTTAAAGATTTATTCTATATATTCCTATGTAAAGCTTCGACCCTCCATTGTGGCCCCATCCTACTCCTGGGGGTCATGATTTTCACAACTTGGAATCTACACTACCTGAGGATGCTTCCACACAAGTTTCAGCTTTCCTGGCTGATGAGTTTCTGAGAAGAAGATTTTTAAAGATTTAATCTATATATTCCTATGTAAAACTTTGACCCCCCATTGTGGCCCCACCCTACACCCAGGGGTCATGATTTTCACAACTTTGAATCTACACTACCTGAGGATGATTCCACACAAGTTTCAGCTTTCCAGGCTGATTAGTTTCTCATAAGAAGATTTTTAAAGATTTACTCTACATATTCCTATGTAAAATTTCGACCCCCCCTTGTGGCCCCACCCTACACCCAGGGGTCATGATTTTCACAACTTTGAATCTACACTACCTGAGGATGCTTCCACACAAGTTTCAGCTTTCCTGGCTGATGAGTTTCTGAGAAGAAGATTTTTAAAGATTTACTCTATATATTCCTATGTAAAACTTTGACCCCCCATTGTGGCCCCACCCTACACCCAGGGGTCATGATTTTCACAACTTGGAATCTACACTACCTGAGGATGCTTCCACACAAGTTACAGCTTTCCAGGCTGATTAGTTTCTGAGAAGAAGATTTTTAAAGACTTACTCTATATATTCCTATGTAAAACTTCGACCCTCCATTGTGGCCCCACCCTACACCCAGGGTCATGATTTTCACAACTTGGAATCTACACTACCTGAGGATGCTTCCACACAATTTTCAGCTTTCCAGGCTGATTAGTTTCTGAGAAGAAGATTTTTTAAAGATTTATTCTATATATTCCTATGTAAAGCTTCGACCCTCCATTGTGGCCCCACCCTACTCCCGTGGGTCATGATTTTCACAACTTGGAATCTACACTACCTGAGGATGCTTCCACACTTCCACTGGCTGATGAGTTTCTGAGAAGAAGATTTTTAAAGATTTACTCTATATATTCCTATGTAAAACTTTGACCCCCCATTGTGGCCCCACCCTACACCCAGGGGTCATGATTTTCACAACTTGGAATCTACACTACCTGAGGATGCTTCCACACAAGTTTCAGCTTTCCAGGCTGATTAGTTTCTGAGAAGAAGATTTTTAAAGATTTACTCTACATATTCCTATGTAAAACTTCGACCCTCCATTGTGGCCCCACCCTACACCCAGGGTCATGATTTTCACAACTTGGAATCTACACTACCTGAGGATGCTTCCACACAATTTTCAGCTTTCCAGGCTGATTAGTTTCTGAGAAGAAGATTTTTTAAAGATTTATTCTATATATTCCTATGTAAAGCTTCGACCCTCCATTGTGGCCCCACCCTACTCCCGGGGGTCATGATTTTCACAACTTGGAATCTACACTACCTGAGGATGCTTCCACACTTCCACTGGCTGATGAGTTTCTGAGAAGAAGATTTTTAAAGATTTACTCTATATATTCCTATGTAAAAGTTTGACCCCCAATTGTGGCCCCACCCTACACCCAGGGGTCATGATTTTCACAACTTGGAATCTACACTACCTGAGGATGCTTCCACACAAGTTTCAGCTTTCCAGGCTGATTAGTTTCTGAGAAGAAGATTTTTAAAGATTTACTCTACATATTCCTATGTAAAATTTCGACCCCCCCTTGTGGCCCCACCCTTACACCCAGGGGTCATGATTTTCACAACTTTGAATCTACACTACCTGAGGATGCTTCCACACAAGTTTCAGCTTTCCTGGCTGATGAGTTTCTGAGAAGAAGATTTTTAAAGATTTACTCTATATATTCCTATGTAAAACTTTGACCCCCCATTGTGGCCCCACCCTACACCCAGGGGTCATGATTTTCACAACTTGGAATCTACACTACCTGAGGATGCTTCCACACAATTTTCAGCTTTCCAGGCTGATTAGTTTCTGAGAAGAAGATTTTTTAAAGATTTACTCTATATATTCCTATGTAAAGCTTCGACCCTCCATTGTGGCCCCACCCTACTCCCGGGGGTCATGATTTTCACAACTTGGAATCTACACTACCTGAGGATGCTTCCACACAAGTTTCAGCTTTCCTGGCTGATTAGTTTCTGAGAAGAAGATTTTTAAAGATTTACTCTATATATTCCTATGTAAAGCTTCGACCCTCCATTGTGGCCCCACCCTACCCCCGGGGGTCATGAATTTCACAACTTTGAATCTACATAACCTGAGGATGCTTCCACACAAGTTTCAGCTTTCCAGGCTGATTAGTTTCTGAGAAGAAGATTTTTAAAGACTTACTCTATATATTCCCATGTAAAACTTCGACCCCCCATTGTGGCCCCACCCTACGCCCGGGGGTCATGAATTTTACAACTTTGAATCTACACTACCTGAGGATGATTCCACACAAGTTTCAGCTTTCCTGGCTTTCTGGTTCTTGAAAAGAAGATTTTTGAAAAATTCTCGAAATTTTTCATTAATTTCTAATTATCTCCCCTTGAAAACGAGTGTGACCCTTAATTTTCACAACTTTGAATCCCCTTTGCATAAGGATGATTTGTGCTAAGTTTGGTTGAAATTGGCCCAGTAGTTCTTGAGAAGATGTTGAAAATGTGAAAAGTTTACGGACGGACGGACAGACGGACGACAGACAAAATGTGATCAGAATAGCTCACTTGAGCTTTCAGCTCAGGTGAGCTAAAAAGGGGGGATGAAAAAAAGAAAAAAATTCAAATGACCTTTAAAAATTTATTTGACGCCTGGATATTATTAAGATAGAAGTAATTAACATATATTCCAAGTTTCATTGAATATTATTGAGTACTTCCGGTTTTATGAGCAAATTAGCCATAACTTTTTACTTATTTTTCTTATATGGTATTGCTGGCATATCAGCGTAACGTACGCAGTTAGTGAAAGCGTTTTATACGTGTTTTGAGTATTTTTATATTTCAAAATATGATGTACATGAATATACTTACATCAAAATTGAATTTTCGGTGTTCTAGACGATCTTTTATGATACAGACGATACAGTATCATTGAGATGGAAGAAAAAAAACCGTAGGACTGACGACATTAAAAATTAAAATACAGTAAACATTAAAATACCCGGTAATTTGTGAAACTAGTAATTTGTGAAACTAGTATTTTTAGCAATGCAATTTTGTTTACGTTTGCATTACTAAGCAGTTGTTTATTCCAACAGCTATATACATATGATCCGAATAGAGAGCTCTAGACGTTGCCTGGTTTGATTTTCCGATTATATATTTGGCCTATAGTCTGTCGATCCCAAAATATTCCTGCAGCACATTTGGACGATTTATAATCGAAAATGTTTACATCTTTTCTCCATTTGGAAGTCACTCAGAAGACCTTGCACAATTTTTCAACACTATCATCCGGGTCTGTTGAAATGCAAAACCCCGTAGACTTCTTTATTTTTAGCCGTGTATTTATACCAGCTAATAAGCTGGAGACGACGTTTTAAAGAAAGAATAATGAGAATGTTTAATGCTTCTAAAAGAGAATCGCGTGAACCCTGAGGTATATATAAATATACAGCAAAAAATGAATCGAGGATATTTTGGGACAGAATATAGTGGTCAATGCATGTACTGTTAATTTTGAGGAAATAAATATTCTTGAATAAATAATCTGATATTGCTAATCTTTCAAAACAAATTAAAAAGGTACATAAAGTATATCGTTTTAGCATGATTAACAAATATATGAGGTAAATAACATTAGATAAGATTTTCCGTTTTCCCTTCCGTTCCGCTTTCCGTTCTGTTTTCCGTTCCGCGTTTTAGCAACACCCATGTATGTATACATGTGAACCCATCTAATCGAAGAGCTGGGTAAAACTAGTACCCGCTAATGAGACATGCAGACCTGTGTTGTGTAAGTAACTTCAGACAAAGATCATTCATTTGTAACATGCATGTATTTCTATGACCTATTCTTCAAATCCACTTGCACTATTTTATTAGGTAAATAACAGCTTTAAGGTGGTGCAGAACACCTGCATATTGTGATGTACATGTATACTTTCTATTGAGATAAACAATAAAGTATATTATTTAAATATTGATTAAATATTTACCCCCCAAATAATGTTACCTAACATTGAAGCGCAATGGGTAGAGCGTTTACATGTCTGTAAGAGCATTGGGGTCCAAGGTGTATTTTGGTAATTTTACAATTGATATAAATGAATTTTCATGTGGAGGGGATGGAGGGGGGGGGAGGGGGGTCTGGACCACTCACTCCCACCCCTTCTCTAAATCTGTGCACACGTTGATGTTCATGTAGGCACACAGAAGCAAATCTAAAACCGGCAACCGCCACGGGGAGGGGGCATAATTTAATTTTTAATTTTGTTTGTAATAATTATATAGACCATTATACTTTCTATGACATAAAATGTTAAGATTATTGATTAACTGAAAATTCACTGCAAACAGTTCTACCCCAAATTGCACATAAAGTGCTGCTCGTGTCACGATGTATATTATCATATGGGAAGGGATCTCATCCTTCAGTTATGAAAATTATAAATTTTAATTGTATTACCAGAGCTTGCATATAGTCTTCATTTTTAATTAAACTGGTAAAAAACAGTGTTATTTAGGGGCAAACACATGGTGCGGGTATTACTGTCTAATGACAGCATCTAGTTTCTTTTGTTCTTTTCTTTAATTTTTTGCATGCCTCTAAAATAGACAACTTTCTTTCGTCGGTAAGAAAAACTATCATCAATTCAGAATCAATAACATTTCCTAAGAGAGTGATTTTAGTACTTGGTGCTAGAACAGATTTTTCATAATTGACTACAAAACCTAGATTTTCTACTAGGGCCAAAGTTCCAGAGACATGATCTGAACACTCTTCCACAGATCTCCCTAACAGTAACGCGTCATCGATATACCCAATAATGACATGTCCTAATCTTCTTAGTGTTGCAAACACAGGTTTCAGTAATTTTGTAACACTATAGTATGCATTACTAAAGTCAACACTAGCAAAACAACAACCTTGAGTTACTAATTCAAGAGCACTTTCAAAAGTGTCCATTTTAAAATGATGATACACAATATTTTTGTTAAACTCTTTTAAGTTTAATAATACTCTATAACTACCATTCCTTTTGGGTGGAAATGAAACCATCACTTAAGTCAGCATATTCAGACAACTCCTCAATTACATTCATTTCTAATAACAATTTAACTTCTTTGTCTATCACAAATGATTCAGCTGCACTAAAACATGTTTCAAAAGGTTTTGAAATTTGTACAGGAGCTATATTATTCTTAAACTCTAAGTGACAACCTTTCACAATATCCAAAATAGTTTTATCTGATGTTAACTGTTCCCATTCAGAAATAAAATTCTTAAGTACATGCACCTGCTCTAAACTTATTTCTAGAGGTACATACCTTCTCAACTACTTCTGGAGGCGACTCTGCAGGCCTCTTTGTTGGTAGTTTTTTGCATCAGATGAGTATGCTGACGAACTAGAGTAGGGTCCATGACCTCTTGCAGCACCTCGTACAAATCGTCCTCTTGCTCGACCTCGAGTTGAACGGCCACGAAATCCTCCTCTAAAGCCAAGTCCAATTTTGTTACTGATTTTAGAACAATCAGTAATGTCTTTGACTGTCTTTGGTACATCATCACCAAACAAATAGTCAGTGTACTTTAAATTATGACTACAAAGGTGAGTATATTCACCTTTCATGTCAGGTTTCATCAACTCCCTGCGTAACATACACAACTGTCTATTAGCATGTCCAAGTAATGCCAATGATTCCATGGCATTTCCCAGCAGATCCAAAATCTCGGGATTATCACACTTGCCGAGTAAATATGTAAGTTTCGTAAGTGCACATGCACCTTTAACTAAAGAAGTTTGAATATTCTGCATCTTCTTGTCAGAAGACTTAGTCATTGGGCTCAAAAAATCCCACACCATTTGGTTTGTCTTGACCGTAACTAACGCAGGACAGTTTTCAGGGCGATTTATCACTTTAAGTAATTCACCATACCGTTCTTCTTCGATTCCCTCGCGGAACCAATCTGTCACAAGATTAGCAAGTTCGTCATCAATAGGTTTATCACACGTTTCTTTGACTTTAAGTTTTTTGCCTGCATTGACATACCTGTTGTCAGTACATGTATCAACATCTTCAGATGTGCGCTTCTTCGAAGCTGTCTCATGTTCACCGGAAGTTCCCGGGTCGTCATTAAAATCGCCGTAATCATCATAGTCATCTTGATACTGATAGTCACAACACATGTTCTCTATTTCGGCCATTCTATCATCTTGTTTCTTTTGATTCTCTTGAAATGTTCTCAATATACTGAGTATCTCGGCATTTGGGGCACTGTCATGTCCACCGCCATTGTTGCTATGATCACTATGCACACGAGAACTCATGGATGCAGAATTCGAAGCAGAACGTGTACTGCTCATCTTCTACGCACCTTTACTTGGGACTTTCTTTTTCCCTTTCGCAGCTTTCTCATCTACGTGAGACTCTACGGCCATATTAGCGTCCGCCATGACGCACGTGGTTTCGGTACAACACCACAAGTTTTTGACCACGTCAAAATCACAATAAGCCAATTGATTTACAAAACTAAATTTCTGACCAGGTCAGAATTTGTTTATATACTATTAAAAGTATATAAATATATTGACCTTGTCAATATAAAAAACCCAATAAGTATAATAAGCAAGAAGCGATCAAGACCACGTCTTGTCACTTTGGCTGCTCGCAGTTCAATGATTTCGCGGCTGCGCAGTGCTATTCACATAATCTCGGAAGTGACATTTACGAAAAATAATTACTTATTGTGATACATGGATTGTTAATATTTCAGAGCTTATAAAGTAATAGATATGTTATTTATACCTACAATAACACCACCATTACAGTTTAATCCAGGCTGCTGAATATCATATGTTTGGAAAGATGAGGGGTGGGTAAATTTTCTCCTGTAAGTTATTAATGATATACTGGTAATTCACCTTTGATTGTCCTTTCCCCTCTCAAAGATGGTAAATTATATTCACTAGTGTTTACAAATCATCATACTATCAACTAATTTTAAAACAATAGAAAAGCTGTCAATGTGACAGAAAACTGGGTTTGTGTGAACAGTATCCATAATCCAGTTGTCAACCCTTAATTGATACTCACTGCCTATACAGAGAAATGGGGTACGCTATATGAGACCAAATAATAAATACGAAATTGATTTTTTGTTTTTATACAAAAATTAATTATATTAATTTTTGATTAACAAATATTTGTTTCGTAGTTAAAAGCTAGATGCTCCCTACCAATCTTTATTTAGTATATTTTTCTCACTACATACAAATGCCACCTGCAATACAGTGCTAGGTAATACTTACAAAGAAAATCATTTTGACATAGTACTGTACAATTCCATTTTTAAAAACAAAAAATATTACTACTTACATACCCTAATTTTTTTTAGATGTTTTTTTGTTTTTGTTTTTTTTATTCAAACTTTCATGTACAAGTTATTCACATCTTCTTATATATTTAGTTTACAATGCATACACATCACATATTCACTTCATTTGAGATTTAGAATATAAGTATAATATATAGACACAGTCATACCGAAGATAAAAAAGCACATGTACAGACAAGTGTATACACCGACAGACAGACATATATATGCACAAACAATCTCGAAAACTTGCTTTTATCACCCATGAAAGTTTGAGTATTTTTAGTTATGAGGTGGGGGGGGGGGGGTGAAAGAGGGTGGAGAAAGAGAGGGGAACACTGTCTATCAAAAACTCATACATATGCAAGAGGATGCATAAAAGTAGACTTATATTTTTTTGCCATTATTTGCTTACAATTTCCTTGCAGCTTTTATAAACACATTTTATAACAAATCGCAAATAGTTTGCCAATACTTTTCATACTCAGCAAATATACAATTCTTCAACAACAGTAGTTTCTCAATAATTATGAATTCTATCAGTGACAGTTCGTTTTAACATGAGCGTCGAGAGGTTTGGGACATTCTTATATTTACGGGCAAAAATAAATTGTTTTACTGTAAGAATTAATATGTTTTGAAGTCTATACATATTTCTGTTTTTGAATTTACCAAAAAGTATAGCTTTTTTATCAAAATTCATCAAAAAATTAAACTTGCTTCTTAACTATTCTTCAAAGTAGAGCTATATTTCTTTGACATGAAAACAGTCCACAAATAAATGTTCTATAGTTTCTATATCTTGATTACAGGCTGGCGAATCAATTATATTCAGTATATTGAGAAAAGGTACTCATTTGTTGGCAAAAATTGCAACCATTGAAATTTGGATTCTTTCGAGGTTTTAAATGGGAGTTCAAAAATATTATTCCATTCTATTTCTGTATAAGCAAATCCACTTTCTGTCCACTTCTTTACTGAACGAATTGATTCTTTTTTGTTATCGATGAGTACATAATACATATCCTTACATCCTTTGCTTTGTTTGTAAAAAATAACTGAGAGAATTTGGAATAAATGGTCCATATTCTACCTTATCATTATTTAAGGCTTTTAATCTTTCAAAAATTGCTCCATTCAAACTCCTATATTCTAGAAAATTGGTCTTAACATTTGAGTCTTCAAGAGTTTCAAGGCTTACAAAATTGCCTTCCTCTGTCATCAAATCTTTAATAAATTTATAACCACAGTTGAAATAATTCTTAATAAAAATTGATAAGTTATTATTTTTAATATTAGGATTAAACCATATATGTTCATTAAGTACTTTTATGTCATTTTGGCCATAGGACATAACAATTTTAACCCAATCTAATAAAACTTCTTACCAAAACTTGTTACTTATCTTATTGCTAATATTGGTAATAAAGTCTGAACCTTTTTCCCATAGGGTTTCTATTTTTAATCCTAATTCTGATTCAAAAAGTTTTACCCACGTTGCATTAGAGTGGATAAGTCTTCTTATCCATGTAGATTTCAATGCACAAACAAATTCCATATAGTCTATCATTTTTAATCCCCCATATATGTAATCTTGAATCATAATGTTTTTCTTTACCTTATGGACCTTGCCTCCCCATAAAAAAATGTAAATTTCTTTCTCAAACTGTTGAAGGTATTCTACACTAGGTTTTGGTATAATTAGGATTAAGTGGTTAAGTTTTGGTATTATCAGAGTTTTAATCACAATCAATCTTCCAACTTTTTTTAGATGTTACCGGAGCCACACATTTTTTTATTGGCCTGAAATATTTGGCCAAAAAACAAGTAAGTCAACAGCTGGTATTTTTTCATAAATTAACAAAAATCTAAATCTAATAAAAAAATGCACAGTATAAGTTCAACATACCAGTAAAAATCTTTTTCAAGCTGTTTGTCTATCTTATTATTCATTTTAAGCATGAATAAACAGCTCCAAACGTTTAATACATTCATTTTAGGTCTAAAACTGGAATTTTTGCTTCAACATTTAAAATGTAAACAAAAGCTTTGCTTACAAAGCAAAGAATTGTAAGCTGAGTCTGTTATTCTCTTATAACTCAACAAATGACACTCAAATTTTGGCTGCCAATAACAAATGCCTTAACAAAGCATTGTAAACATTAAAATCGGAAAAATAATTTTTGACCAAAATTGTGACTGTGCCCCTTAAACGCACTTTGAAGAAGAATAGAATTCCTGGGTCCTCCGCCGGTCAAGCAGTATACTAGTATCGACCAAGGCTGATTTAGGAACTTGACCACGGTATTAGTGATATAAACATTTGGTATAAATTTCATGTAAATCCGACAAAATTTGTAGGCATGAGAGCACTTACAAGGTCAATTATGGGATAAAACGGAGTCATTATTGTGGTCAAAGTCCCATAACTCCAACAAAAAGCATCGACCAATGCTGATTTACGAACTTGACCGAAGTATTAGTGGTACAAACATTTGGTATAAATTAATTGAAAATCCGTCAAAATTTGTAGGCATTAGAGCGCTTACAAGGTCAATTTTTGGATAAAACGGAGTCATTATTGTGGTCAAAGTCCCATAACTCCAACAAAAAGTATCGACCAAAGCTGATTTTCGAACTTGACCGAAGTATTAGTGGTATAAACATTTGGTATAAATTTAATAAAAATCCGTCAAAATTTGTAGGCATGAGAGCGCTTACAAGGTCAATTTTTGGATAAAACAAAGTCATTATTGTGGTCAAAGTCCCATAACTCCAACAAAAAGTATCGACCAATGCTGATTTTCGAACTTGACCAAGGTAATAGTGGTATAAACATTTGGTATAAATTTAATGAAAATCCGTAAAAATTTGTAGGCATGAGAGCGCTTACAAAAAAGTGTGACGGACGGACACACGGATGCACGGACACACGGACGCACGGACACACGGACGCACGGATGGACGCCCGGCATTTCTATGTCCCCGCTCCGCGTTGCGGCGGGGGACAAAAAAAAATTCAATATGGGTACGTGTGCTGTCATCATGGTCATAGAGCAAAATAGGTGTACAGTTTTCTTACATTTTCTGTTCTTGGAAATCCTTTCACCACTTGACAACAGGTTATTCCAGCGAGATGCTCGTCGTGCCAGAATGGATAAGTAGCTGGCCATAAATTTATCGATGGCTTCAGCATGTTGGTCATCGCTACGGTCAAACCCATAGCCATCTACACGGCTGAAACAAAAAAAACAAGTAGCCCATTATTACTGTTGCTTCCAAGGCATACCTAGCTAAGATCTGTGGATGCCCATTTCATAAGCTTCAAAATTCAAGATATACAGTTGATGTCGAGAATTAAATACAAAGTGGGTAAATAATACTCTTTACTTTATCTCCTATTATATCGCCAAGTCCATTAGGTATTCGCTGGTAGAAATTTGTGAAAACAATGCACTGTTATGCACAACATCATTTCTTACCATCTTCTAAACCCCAAATCAAACCAAACAGTTAAACAGCCCAACCGATAATGAACCCAATTTCAACTAGACCTGTTTTTGTCTCCAACAAAAAAGAAGGGCTTTTCGACAGCCCTTTAAATCCCTTGTTTAAATTTTAAATATTTTTTCTCAAAATCTGTATATTATAAAATGAGACTAAATATCAGGAACATATACCCAGACGTTAACATTTAAGAAATAAAATGCCCAAAGAAAGACAACTCCAGAATTTTATATCCAACTACATCGTTTGTTTCTCAAAGAAAAGTTCTAAATATTCATATGTAAGAAAGAACTCAACTATGATTCAAGACTTTTGGTAGGCCAATAGCTCTAATGCCAATCATTCATTAAGCAAAGCGAGATAACTCTTGAAATTGAAATTTTTTGAATTGTGATAAAGTTATCATTTTCAGGCCCTTAAAACCCTTATAAGGAGTCAAAAAGTGCCCCCTCGGACCATATTTTTTAAATTGAACTCTTTATTCTAAACAATAAACTGAAAAGATTTTTAAATTCGGATGAAAGGTAAAAAAGTTACAGCTAAAGGGCTGTTTTGATCGTTGGCCCTTGCAAATCCCTAATTTTTTCGAATTATCTACCCAAAACTTTTTCTGGTCTGCGGATTACGTGTGTCATTGTACAGATGAAATACTGTAACATTGACTTGAAAACTTTTTGAGAAAACGAATGACGCGTAATTTTAGTTTAACACTGAAATTCCCATAGGCAATTTTCATTGACCTATAAAACCGGAAGTAGTCAATATATTTAAATGAAACTTAGAATATATGTTAATTACATTTATTTAAATAATATATAGGCGTTAAATAATTTTTTAAAGGTCATTTGAATTTTTTTGTTTTTTCATCCCCCCTTTTTAAAAGTTTAGAGCTGTATATCTAAAAAACGGTAAGATATAGAAAGTTGCCTACACTTACAATTTTGAACAACTAGTTGTGATAAATGTAGTTCTAAAGTTTGAACGTTCTAGATTGAAAAATAATTGAAATATTGAGTTTTAATCAATTTTTGCAATTTTCCTTTTAAAAACCGGAAGTACCGGAACCGGAAATCTGAAACCTTACATTTCATAGAGTGATAAATTTGCTATAAGACCGTTGCAAAATTGTATCAATATATCTTCGAGTTTTCAAAAAATCGCTGACAGAAATCTGTCGAGAAAAATAATAATAATAACTAGACACGATCTCGTTGCGAGCAACGAGGAGGTCTTCCGTCCGATTTTTAGAAGGAAATTTGACATCATCGACTTTGATTTTCGACAAAAAAACATGATATGGAAAAAAAAGTGGAGAACTAATGCTTTATTGTATCACATTTTATAACTTTTTAAAGACTTTAAATTAAGATAGAAAAGATTAAACTTGTTTACCTCTGTCTCCGTAAGAACCCTTAATACGTAACGCAAGAGAAAATCATTATATTGTTAGGATATATAAACGTATTATACCCAATTCAGCTTAAATAACCTTTCACAAAATAGCTCTTAGTAAAGGGCTATAGATTAAAGAATTTAGAGCCATTTGATCCCCTAATTTAAGGAGCCAGCCCCTTTTTCTTGATATCAAATGAAAGGTCATTTATTTCTGAACAGATTTGTCAACAAATGTTTAGAAATTCGTTACCGTTCTTAAGATATATGGGAAAGAAGGTATTATGAGCCGATCCCTTATCTCCATATAGGGACCGTTTAACGAAATTTTGAAGGTTGCGTATTGTTAAAAACATCATTTTGAACAACTTTTCTTCTGTGCTGCATTTCAAAATATTTTTCCTTTCTGAGATATGGGTGATCAAATTTTGGACTTTTTACCCCTAAATACCCCTAATTACATAACATATGATAAAATCATTACATTGCTTAGATACATCACTGTGAGATAAACATATTTGCTTCTATAACATTTTACAAAATATCCCTCAGTAAAGGGCTATAGATAAAAGACTTTAGAGCCCTTTGGTTCCCTAATTTGAGGGGCCAGCCCCTTTTTCTTGATATCAAATGAAAGGTCACTTAATTCTAAGCATATTTTGTTCAACAAGTGTTTAGAAATTTGTTACCGTTCTGGAGATATATGAGAAAAAAGGTTTTAGGGGCCGATCCCTTATCTCCTTATAGGGGTCGTTTAACGAAATTTTGAGGGTTGCATATTGTTAAAAACATCAGTTTTGAACAACTTTTCTTCTGTACTGCATTTCAAAATATTTTTCCTTTCTGAGATATGGGTGATCAAAATTTTGGACTTTTGGCCCCTAAAAACCCTTAATTACGTAACACGTGGAAAAATCATTACATTGCTTGGATACATAACTGTAAGATAAACATATTTGCTTCTATAACATTTCAAAAAATATCGTTCAGTAAAGGGCTACAGATTAAAGACTTTAGAGCCCTTTGGTCCCCTAATTTGAGGGGCCAGCCCCTTTTTCTTGATTTTAAAAGAAAGGTCTTGTAAATGGAAACTATTTTTACCTTACATGTCTTAACAAAATATTTTTCAGAAAAGAGATAATTAAAGATAACCACAAAAAATTACGACGTTTTTTTATCCCAATTTTGGGGTCCAGGCGAGCTTCGACACTTTTTGCGATCGAAATGATTTTAAACCTTCATGCACAATTTCAGTCTTCCGTCTACCATCGCTGAAAATTTCAAGTTTATATCTGCTATAGTTTAAGAGGAGTACTGCCGACAAAATACCCCTCTGAAAATCGATAAAACGACTATATCTCAAAACCAGAAGTGACGTCATCAATAAAAAAATTTGCAATACGGTTCATATCATCTTCTATTAGATCCCAAAATTTCATGAAAATCAATTGAGTAGTTTTCGAGATCTCGCGTGCACAAAATTTGTAAGAAAAAAAAATAATAATATAGAAGAATAGGGAAAAAGAAACAAAGCAATAACAATAAGGTCTTCCGTTGGAGACGGAAGACCTTAACTAGAACTTTTTTTGTCTTCAACAAAAAGTAAGGGCTTTTCGACAGCCCCATTATCCCTTTTTAATTAAATGTTAAAAAAAGTTATTCTCTTAATTATTTCCAAGTGTTCTAAACGCCTTGGTATCCCCAGTTGCTCAGATAGGAACTTATGAGTAGTGCACTGTGAAAAGAAAGATAACTCCAGAACTTTACAGGTGGCTTATATATTTCTAATTTCCAGAGGAATATTTTCAAAAAATCATATTGAAGTAAGTATTCATTCCCCGGACACCAAATTTGGTATGCCTACAGTATCAATGCTGTTTTTTCATACAGCAAAGCTATATTTATATAAATATATATATATATATCCGTACTTGATTAAATTTGACTCTTATAATCGGATTTAATGTTCCAATAAATATAGGGTAGGAAAGAGTAGACGGGACTTTTTTGCGCATATCCTACTGTACCATTCATTCAACACAGGTATTAGCACTCATCGAGTTCGACTTTCATTTTTTTATCCACTATTAATTTATGAAAATATTTCGAATTTGACAAAATTAGTTTTAAACAACTCATTTTTCAATTCTAATCGGGTATGTCCTTTAGAAAAATCTTGAACCACACACATGTTTAGCAAATAAAACAACAATTGTTTCATTTTTTTATGGGGAGGGGGTGGTGCCGGTAAAAGACATGTATTGTTTGTGGCAGTTGGGCTATACTCTTATTTGTTATAATAGGTAATACTACATATTGATATAAAATGAAAGTTTCCAATTACACTGTACATAGCTTCTATCATGCATTTTGACCTGCGCGATAGTTTAAAACAATTTTCAAAGCATTTAATGTAATTCAACCGATCATTTTTGGAAATAATTTTTCTGGATCCCCGCACGATACGTCCGCCTCCATGTACATTAGAATTACATGTATGTTGACCATATGTAAACATTAACTTAATCGGCTATGTTATGTGACGATAACATTTTTTATCAATGTATTTGCAGAATAAGTAACAAATAACAGCCTATTTGTTGGTTTCCGCACTGGTTATTTGAGATAATATGCCGCCATCTTCTATGCATTCCCCACACCACACACAGTTTCTTTATTTGGTGTTCTGTGTGTATGGCGACAAATTGGTAAATTTGCATTTCTCGCCCCTTGTAGCTTCACCCTGATTACATTTTATCTGGCTAAGTGTAATGTAGTAGTATATTAAGAACACACATCTTTGCAGTGCTTTACATCTTTAGAGAGTTATTTACATACAAAGTAAACTTTTGTATGATTTATATGCAATTATTGTCAATTTTGATGCGTTGGGGGGGGGGGGGGTAGGAAACTACAGAGACACTCAACTTGGGTGTGATACATATGCCTGTCTATACCTTCTATTCTTTCTTGTTGATATATCAATGAATGAATTATAACAAACTACAACAATAGATTTTGAAAAATTCATGCACAATCAAATTTTTAAAATTTTACTGTTCTCTGCACAAGAAATCGGCAATGTGAACAAATTGGCATCCTATTATCCCTACCTTTAATTGTACAGAATATGTATCCTTCTATATTGAAAACAATGCCAAAAGTAAGACTCATAAGAAGTTGTTTACTCAAGAAAAGGGGGGAAAAATTGTATTAATTAATAATTCCGTATGATGTGATAATATTTCAATGATTAGTTTATAATCATAGTACTAGTGTATGCCTGTATACATAAAAAACGATAAGTAATGCTTATATTTATTGGTGAAACCTGGACTGATTATTTATATTTAGATTAAAACATATTTTAGATACTAATCTTCATGCGCGGAAGGGGTCTATAAAGGAGGGGGTCAGGGGGTCTGGACTTTCCTTGGGAAAATTGAAGCTTATTTAATTTACATAGTAAAATTATTGAAAATTGGCCTAGGTCCCCCCTACCGAAAAAAAATTGGCCCCGCTTATGAAGCTCTCTACCATAACTGCATTTTTACACAAAAAGGGTGAATAAAGCCAGGGTTTAAACTATTGGTGGTGAAATACCCCAGGGTTCAAACGCATCAGGTGGAAATGCACCAGGGCAAACAAAATCACTTAGATCTGCGTAACACACTGCATTATTACTAGTCTACTTGAATTTTACGTGTAAAAATAAATACAAACAATTATTTAGTTAGCTAGGGAGAAGTGAACATAGCATTTATTTGTATATAAGAGCATGTACTATTAATCTTTATTTAGACTAGTTTGATGTCGCTAGGATACGTGTTTTCAGATCCTTGATTTGATTGGTTATTAAATATTGAATCTCGAATTTCGAATCTTGAATCTCTTATTTCGAATCTCGTATTTTGAATCTCGTATCTCGAATGATCCTTCTCGGCTTTCGTAAGGATGAGATCCCTTCCCACATGATATTCCTACTCCTTGGGGTAGAATACCTATAAAGTTCTTAAAATATATCTTACCTACCAAAAAAAATTTCCGTAAATCTTGAAATTCCTAATCTGTGGGGGGGGGGGGGGGGGGGGGGTGAACCCTCTATGATGCTATGTGTCTTATGGTTAGGTCTAACTTTGCAAAAACAAGGTTTCGACGCCTATGCATGAGCAGCACTTAATGTGCCATTTGGGGTTGAACTGTCTGCATGTGAATAATGGTCTCTACAATTATTACAAACAAAATTAAATTATGCCCCCTCTCTGCGGCAGTTGCCAGCTTTAGATATCCTTCTGTGTGCCTACATGTACATAATCAGGGAGGGGGTGAACCCTCTATGATGCTTTGTGTCTTATGGTTAGGTCTAACTTTGCAAAAACAAAGTTTCGACGCCTATGCATGAGCAGCACTTAATGTGCCATTTGGGGTTGAACTGTCTGCATGTGAATAATGGTCTCTACAATTATTACAAACAAAATTAAATTATGCCCCCTCTCTGCGGCAGTTGCCAGCTTTCGATTTCCTTCTGTGTGCCTACATGTACATAATCATGTGCACAGATTTAGAAAAGGGGTGCGAGTGAGGGGTCCAGACTCTCTCCTCTCCCACCATGAAAATTCATTTATATCAATAGTAAAATTACCAAAAATACACCTCGGACTCCAATGCCCTTACAGACATGTAATTGCTCTAACCCATTGAGCTTCAATTTAAGGTAAAGTTATTTTGGGGGAAAATATTATGTTTATACTTTATTGTTTATTTCAATAGGAAGTATACATCACAATATGCAGGTGTCTTGCACCACCTTAAAGCTGTTATTTACCTAATAAAATAGTGCAAGGGGTTTTGAAGAATACACAACAAAAGTCTACAGGTCTCAATAGCGTGTACTAGTTTTACCCAGCTCTTCGATTTGATGGATTCATGTGGTGTATACATACATGTATGTGTTTTTCATATGCAGAAACGGATTAGTTTACATGCATAAACATTTTTTTTGTGATGATCAGCTAAAGGGATTCATATTGTGCTCTAATTGGATTATCATTATGATTTTGACCGATATAGGTAAACATAATATACTAGCGGAAAAAAGAAACTGTGCATTATAAAATATAGTATAATTTTCCTATATCTATTGTTTGTATTTATAAAATTTAAAAAATCGATAATGTGGTAATGTTTTTGACAATATCGGATGGTAACTGTCCGGGTGCACAGACTTTTTCATGGTTAGTGAGCACCTGTTGTTTATTGAAGAATTTGTATGCATGAGTTTTACGGGCCAATACTGTTAGGAATAAGAACTATAAAGGATTTGTTCAAACTTTTTTTGTTAAGGAAATCACTTTAGTTTCAACAAAATTTACCCCTATGTCATGCCACGACTCAACGAAAACCAACGTTATCGTGCTGTTGGGATGCTGCAAGCTGGAATGGCACAAAATACTGTAGCAAGACACTTTGGAGTTCATCGGAACACCATCCAGTCATTATGAAGACGTTTTCAAGTATCTGGCAACACTCTGGATCAACCGCACTCTGGGCATCCTCGTGTGATGTCACGTCAACAGGACAACCACATTAGACTTGTGCATCTGAGAAATCGTTTCCAGACAGCAAGTTTGACTGCTCGAACTGTGTGTAATCGTCTGCACGAGCAAAACATTAGACCAAGACGTCCAGTGGTGCACCCAGTACTGCTTCAACATCATTGTAACGCCAGACTAGCGTAGTGCACACAATATCTGCAATTCAGAATACAGGACTGGGCCAACATTCTGTTCACTGATGAATCCAGATTTCATTTGGATAGCAGTGACGGCCGTTCTAGGGTGTATCGTCACGTTGGGGTGCGTTACCAGGACGCTCGTGTTGTGCAACGTCGACAATTTGGTGGAGGTAGCGTTATGGTGTGGTGTGGAATATCAACACGTGGAATGAACCCTCTACAAATTGTCAATGGAAATCTCACCGGCTTATGCTATCGAGATGAAATTATTCAGCGTCATGTGTTACCCTTCATACAGAGACATCAAAATCACATCACTCTGCAGCAAGACAACGCAAGGCCACACGTTGCACGTGTAGTCAGGGACTTGTTTGTTCAACAGAATATCGATGTCTTGCCTTGGCCAGCTGTTTCCCCCGATTTGTCGCCGATCGAGCACGTCTGGGATGAAATGGAAAGACGTTTACGCCGTTTACCAAATCAGCCACATTCCTCAACCATTTCTGAACACTTTAGTGGCATCAATGAGGCGTGGCTGTCAAGCATGCGTGAACGCAAATGGTGGTCACACGCGTAATTAATTTTGTTAATTCAATTTCAAATAACAGTGACTTTCGAGTGTGCTGAAATTGACGTTATTCGACGTTGACATTAATGTGTTATGAGATGTTGTTACAAATACATGCATTAATTAACAGTATTACAAAAAATAAAATTTGTTCATTGTAATTTTTAAATGTTTTTTCGTATATTAAATAATGCACAGTTTCTTTTTACCGCTAGTATACATGTATTGTATTATAGTAGCACAAAACTATGAGATACGGTAAGTATTACTTTCACTTTCTAAATAAGTGATCTCCCTTTGCTCGCATACTGTATCATCATCTTTTAATATTTAAATAAGCTTATTATCGTTACCTATCCTATCGCATTTGTAAAGTTTCTGTCATTTTAATTGCAAAAGTTATTTTTTCATTCGTCAGACTTACACTATTGAGTTGACCCCATATTGACCCTGTAACAATTTCGTATTAAATTTGTGTATAACATGTATAAGTAAGTGTAGAGACTTTATCATCTTCATATGAGTTATAATAGGAAGGAAGGGGTCTTTCTTTCTTAATGTATTATAATGCATCAAATACAATGTAGGCCATGACCCTATGGGATTTTTTTGACCCCATGAAACAGGAAAATACAAAATATCTTCTTATGTCATTTTGATGCATCAAATGGTGTAAAGTACATGACCCCCATGTGTTGTCTTTAACCCCACCCCCCCCCCCCCCCCCTTATGAAATAGGAAATGATGATACACTGTATATTTTGATAACTTTTGAGATCCTCATTCCTAAACCATATAATTTATTCTTGCTCTTTGTGTCATTGTGCATCAAATTGTATGTATGATAGGTTATGCCCCCTTGGAGACACCCTGACATTCTAGAACTAGAAATAATTAAAGTATTTTATCTTATTCCTATGTAGTGTTTGATCCATGTCAGTAATTCCTAGCCTAATGATGACACTGCTTTGTTTAGGAGACTTTACAATTGCCCCAAATAGGTGAATACATGTACATGCAGATAACATTTTGTTAATAAATCTCAAAAATTAAATTAAGCAATTTCAAAAATGTTAATGTGCATAGGTTATGCCCCCTTGGAGACACCCTGACATTCTAGAACTAGAAATAATTAAAGTATTTTATCTTATTCCTATGTAGTGTTTGATCCATGTCGGTAATTCCTAGCCTAATGATGACACTGCTTTGTTTAGGAGACTTTACAATTGCCCCAAATAGGTGAATACATGTACATGCAGATAACATTTTGTTAATAAATCTCAAAAATTAAATTAAGCAATTTCAAAAATGTTAATGTGCATTAGGAGAAAAAAAGCACATGCATATAACATTTTGTTAATAAATCTCAAAAATTAAATTAAGCAATTTTAAAAATGTTAATGTGCATAAGGAGAGAAAAAGCAATCACGAAATGATTTAAAATTTGCTACTGTTCACATGTAAGAATGTAAGAAGACTGAATCTTTCCTAAGAACCAGGTTTGATTTTTTTTTGGGGGGGGGGGGGGGTGGATGTGGAGTATAAACATTTATAATTTGAATCATTTATTGTTATTAATTTTAACTTGTCAATGAATATATTTTACCAGTTTATATTTACATTTTCCAGTGTCTTTGACTGTGATAACACTACCTATCGATTTTGTACCATATAACCCATAATACAAATGACGCCAAATTGAGGCGCCAGCGGGGTTTGCTTATTTATATTTAAATATTTAATCGTGCGATGGCTTAAAATTATATAAATATAAGAAATAAGGAATCATTCTTTGAATATTATGAGGTGATAATTAGGTCGGGGCATGATCAAATCTATCATAAAGCCCTTCGGGCTTTATTGGATTTTATCACGCCCCGACCGAAATTATCACCTCATAATACTCAAAACATAGGTAATCACAGATTACAAAGCTCACTGAGACGAGACATCACCCTTATGAGACTTCACCTTTATGAGACCACCTTTATCATATCAAATGAAAATCATACTTTATGATCTTGGATATTCATGGATTCTGTTTTGACACAATATCGTATATCATCTGTTAAAAAATTGTATGATAATCATATGTTCATATGTTAATCAATACAATAATATAAAATTAAATATTGCATCCTATCATATTTACAACATATATCATATAATACAATAACATACCATAATAAACAATGATGAGATATGATATTGTAACGTATGATATGACAATGTATTGTGTTATATGTTGTTGTATTTGATCACATAATACAATATCATAATATATAAAACAATATAGTATTATATAACAATATCATATTACATAATACATCATAACATTGAAACATATGATATTATATTGTATAATATTATTACTTATTAGGTTAGTTACTGACTCACTACGGAAATATATTGGGTTGATCAATCTCATAGATGGCGAGGCAAAGCCGAGCCTTCTATGAGAGTGATCAACCCAATATATTTCCGTAGTGAGTCAGTGACTAACCTAATAAGTGTTTTGTTTTCTCGAGGACTATCAAAAGACATATTTATTCACAAATAGCGATGATCTACGCAAAGCCATGTACAAGATGCCTAACATCTCCAATTTAACTCATTTAAACTCTTCAAAATTATTAATCTCACCTTTCAAATACTCTTTAAAAATCTTTGCTTCACCCATGTTTACTTACAATGTTTTGTGGCTATTCAATTTTAAATGTTTTCTCCCTTTCCTCTCACAGGCACTTGTTTCTGAAAAAAAAAATTACCTTATAGTATAATAATAACATTATTATACTATAGGGTAAATTTTTTTCTCAGAAACAAGTGCCTGTGTTTCCTCTGCAGAGATTTTAGCAAATTTCGACGCTGCCACTTTGTTCTGCTCCAGACAAAACAATGTGACGTCAATGTGACGTCAAGAATTTCAAAGGGCAACTTCTCCAAATACTTTAAGAATTTACGGCATGCAGTTTATGTATAAGATACAATGAAATGTATAATGAGTAAAAATGAGTAAAAATCATAAAGTGAAGCGTCGACCAATGACGGCCATATTGCCAAATATTAGTTCTCACATAACAAATATACAATATCATACAATAAAATTTCATGTCATAATATATATATATATATATATATATATATATATATATATATATATATATATATATATATATATATATATATATATATATATATATATAATATATATCATATTATAAACAAATATCATATTATACAATATCGTATGATACGATATTATATAATATTACAGTTTCATATTATACAATTTAATGCGATATAATTCTATATTACAGAAACTAATATCATATTATACAATATTATTTTCATGCATTATAACGAATTTTATCATTGGTTCTTTCGATATCGCGTGTCGAAGTATAAAAATGCGGATTGACCTGTACTTTCTAAAAATAAGCTTTAAAAACTCGGATGGACCTGTACTTTCTAAATATAGATAAGGGAAATTTTGCTCTAATGTTAAAATGAATTTGATTGGCTGGCGTGATTCACCCAAACCAATCAAAATTCTCTCCGCATAAACAAACAACAAAGATGGAAGTTGCAGTCGTTTTGCGACAACTAAAGACGCGGAAATCAAGGTTATAATGGAAAATGTTTATGCCAGGAACACTATCACAGGGTAACTGCAACAACCGTTAAGCTTTTTCGGGAATATCTCGAGTCGAAAGGCGAGAGTGGAGACTTCGTAAATTTCGAGTGCGAAAAGCTAGCTAAATTTTACATGGAAGCTAAAACGAAGGATGGAGATATGTAAAAAAAGACTTCGAAAATAATATAACGAATGTAGCCCTTTCACTCGGTCAATCCATAGATATATCGACTTCACAGAAAAGCATATGCTTTTCTGTGAAGTCGATATATCTATGGATCGACCGAGTGAAAGGGCTATATTTGTATAATATCGTATGATACAATATTATAGAATATACAATATTGATCATTTTGCAATATCTTATGTAATAGTATCATGTGATAAAATAATAAATTAATAATACAATATAATATAATACAATATTGTATCATAATATACAATACTATACATAACGATATCATGATACAATATCATAACATAAAATATCAAAAAAATTTATACAATATCATATCGTATCATATAACTTTTTATAATATTACATATGATGTTATATTGTATCATATTAAACAATATTGTTTCATCCCATACAATACTATATCGTAGGAATCATGTTATATCATATATCAAAAAACACATCTATCTATCGAGCAAGTTTGAGTGAGGTAGGAGATTTCTTTAGCATCCTTGATAATGGCTATCAGGCTCTGCATCTGAAGCAACCTCTGCGTTTCATTTATAATATAGTTAAATCAACTATGCAAGCTATCATCTATAAAACATGTGACCTGTTCCAAAAAAACTAAACCTCATCCAGCATCCGAAACCTATGGCTCAGATTCAGCATTCAAGCCTGTCAGGTGCAACAGTATACATAAGACACATCTCCATGCAAGTTTGGTGAAGTTCAGACCAGTAATAACTAAGATATCATCATCAGAGGGCACTAGCAATCAAAACCTTAACCTGCTCCAGCATCCGCAACCTTTGGCTCAGATTCAACATCCATGCCTGTCAGGTGCATCTGTATCATAAGACGCACCATCCATGGAAGTCTGGTGAAATTAGGACAAGTAATAACTAAGATATAATCATCAGAGGGCACCTGTTTCAAAAACTTTAACCAGCTCTAAAAACCTTAACCTCCTCCAGCATCCGAAACCTATGGCTCAGATTCAGCATTCAAGCCTGTCAGGTGCATCTGTATCATAAGACGCACCATCCATGGAAATCTGGTGAAGTTAGAACAAGTAGTAATTAAGATATAATCATCAGAGGGCACCTACAACAAAAACTTTAACAAGCTCTAAAAACCTTGATCTCCAGCATCTGAAACCTATGGCTCAGAATCAGCATTCAAGCCTGTCTGGTGCATCAGTATCATAAGACACACCATCAATGCAAGTTTGGTGAAGTACGGACCTGCAGTAACTTAGATATTGCTATCAAAGGGCACCTGCAACAAAAACTTTAACCTGGTCCAACAACCTTAACCTCCTCCAGCATCTGAAATTTAGGACTCAGATTCAGCATCCAAGTCTTTCAAGTCCATAAGTAGGTCCAGATGCATCATCCATGCAAGTTTGGTGAAGATAGGACAAGTAATAGCCTAGATACAGGACCTGCAACAAAAACTTTAACCAGGTCCGGACGCCGACGCCGAGGGTATAGCATAAGCTCCCCCTGACTTCGTCTCGGTGAGCTAAAAATGATTCCTTATTCCTTATATAAAACTTTTTTAACTTCAAATTATATTTTTATCTTAATGGATCTATCGACAATGAAGAAAAGTGTAAATGTAAGGTTATTTTCATTTCATGCATAAATAAATGCAAGTTTTTTAATTTCATTTTATCTATAGTTTGAGGAGGAATACATGCTTGGATCCAGAAAATTGTCCAGGGGGAGCTTGTCCAAGAGTGTTATCAAAAACTATAAAAAATATAAAGTTCAAAATTCAGGAATGATAGACAAAAGATTGTAGAAATGTATTAAGGCATTAACAATTTTCAGGCACAATAGGCGCTAAAGCTCGGTAGGGCTCGAAAAATGAGATAAAAAAAGCGTTGTGATTTTGTCTGGTTTTGTTAGTTTATCTTTTTTCTCACAAATATTTTGTTAAGACATATAGAAGAAATTTTTTTATATTTACAAGATCTTTCGTTTGACACCTAGAAAAGGGGGCTGGCCCCTCAAATTAGGGACCTAGAGCCCTTTAAAGTTTTCTCTTTATAACTCAAAAGCGGTTAAGATTTCGATATGGCTGTCGACACAAAAGTTGTTCAATATGATTTTATTAATGTCGTTACAATAATATTTTGTTCGGGTATTGCGTAATATGAGTGTAAAAAGCCAGAATTGTTACCATGTATTTGTGTTTTATTTGGCAAATAAACGGGGTATTTGTGCGTATAACTGACATAAAGGGTACCAGTTTACATACGGAAAGTGTTTAAACATTTTAGTTATTTTCTAGTGAAACACATTATGGAAAAAGAACTGTTTCTATGCAATGCATTTGAGTGGCATTTAAAATCTAGCTGTATTCCGAGCTGTGTATGTGAACAATTACGTATCCGATCCCTTGCCCGCAGCCAAGGAAATAGGTCGCTACAAGATATGCGTCTTGCTGTAATGCACACATGTGTTTATTTATGTAGCTGCAAACACAAAACTTCCCATTTTAATGATTTTAATAGTAAATTAAAAAGAGTATACCTTTACCTACTACCACAGACAGTGTACCAGCTTGTATTCGGAAAGTGTTTAAGATCAATTCTATGTAAGAATCAATGATTTATGAAAGGGTCTGGCCATGCATAGTCACCAATTTTCCTTATATTTCATACATGGACACACCTAGGTGTAAAACGCAAAAAACCAATAACAGTTGGTTGCTGGGGGTAACCGTTGCCATGGTAATCGAGGCTAAAGACGGAAAATAGCAAAACTTACCTAATTTGAAGCCATATTAGAAGGTTTTGCCCACTAATGTAAACTATCAAAGACATAAAACAGCCTTTGTCCTATTTTCAATTATTTAGTTATATACGAAAATTAATGGAGAAACCAATACTTTTAAAATGTTACCATGGAAACCGTTACAAAATTGACATCCATTGCTATGGCAAGTAAGGCCAAAAATTGAGAAAAACTTAGAAATTGAAGATTATTTTGAAATGCTTTCATTCCTGATTTTAGAATTTATTTGCAATTGTTTTAGTTGGAACTTGTAAAAATATATCTAAATTTTCATTATGCACCACAAAAACCTTTATTATGCAACAGAGAAGTGTTGTTGCTATGGAAAATTAAGTTGGGTAAAAAATCACACAGAAATTCTTACTTTTTGAAAAGTCCAAAGCAGCGGCAGTTATTTTTAGAAAATTTCAGATTTTTTTCAAGTGTCATTAAAGTTAAGGACATACTTTTTTTTTCTCACCATTTGATTTTATATTTTTATTCATTATAAGTGAATAAAAATCCATTTAAAGATGCCTAATAATATTATAATTTTCCTTATTTTTAAGCTTGTTACCATAGCAACGGTTCTCAATTTTCATATATGAATTCCTAATTGCACAATGATAATAGTGTTTACCAAAAAATCCAAGATTTCCACTTTTTATTCATATAAGTTGAAAAAAAACAGATTTTAAAATTTATGTTTAGTAACCATGGAAATGCTCTAAAAATATGCGTTTCTCCATGAATTTTTTCTTTCTTTTGAAAAATGACAACTATTTTTAATAATATATTCTACCCTGGAAACCCCAAGTTCTGCACATTACTCACAATATGTTGTCAAATAAGCATTAAAATGTCATTTTTACATCTTTACCCTCGGTTACCATGGCAACGGGACCACATAGCAACAAACAGATGGTGTTAGGCTTTTTTACTCACCAAAGGCTATCAAATTGTGAAGTATGAAAAAAATCCGTGACTATGCGTTAGCTGGTATGTAAACAATTATACGTATCCGACCCCTTGCCCGCGGCCGAGGAAATAGGTCGCGGCTGGACTAGCGTGTGGTCTACCGTTATCCAATACACAAGATATGCGCCTTGCTGTAATGCACATGGGTTTATTTATGTAGCTGCAAACACAAAGAATTCAGATTTTAACCATATTACAGAGTAAATAAAAAAGATTATACCATTACCTACCCTACGAAGCAATGCTGTTTTGGTCTCATAATTAAAAAAAATAGATAGTATGACTGTCATTGAAAAAAGGCGTTCTTTGTGATCTAGTCTATGTCATGAAATAGTTTAATTGTGGGAAAATAAAATTCAGTTAACATTGTAAAACCGTAAAAAATTTCAAACCCACCACATTGAGCGTACATTTTCATAACATGGGCCGAGGAGATGCCGCGCCAGTGAACAGCCGATTCGCTGTATGACACATGCTTCTCGTGTTTATACGTTATCACACATTTCAATGCTCATTGATTCGTTGTTATTTTCATTTTCAATTATATTGGTTAACGATGCATCAAACCATTGATTTAAATCATAGTTCGTAAAATAAAAGAAAAACTGCCATCAATGAATATTATACGTTTTACAGTCGTATGATTTGAAATGTAAATAAATTCACTTGAGTCTATTTGTGACATTTTGCTGCTGAGAATTTAATGCATTACCCTACCAATTTCAACAAAATATAGGCAATATTCACATAAGTATCTGTAATCTATGTTAATGTGATACTTCATTTGGCTAACAAAATATTAGAATTTTTTATGAGTTATGAGAGAGAGAGAGAGAGAGAGAGTGTGTGTGTTAAGCAGGGTGTAGTTAGTAAAAGTTTAAATATATTAAATAGGTGTTCGAGATAAGGCAGCTTAAGTAGTACAATGTTAAATGCTTGCGGAAGGTGCGGGCACGATAAAACTAACCATTTTCAAACAAGTTGAAGTTTTATTTACATTCAGGCTGTAAAAGAAAAGGGTCACACTATTGGTATAACCTCTTCTCAATGGTGGTCTTATTCTTGAAAAAGCATACCCATAGCTGATTTTATTTATTTATTAATAAAATTTTATACTGTAAAACGAGAAAATATGGCGCACTACAAAATTTTAGCGCCTTTGGCGTAACTGCCTCTGAGCGCTAAAATTAATAGTGCGCCAATGATTTTCCATATGTATTAAATTTCTTCAAGTTGCAAAACAATAACGTCAGTCCATTTTAAGGCTATATAGAAGTGTTCATTTAAATATCAGATGCTGTCGGTTCTGTTTTTTCAACAATTACACAGGTAAACGGTATGGGTTATCGGGTATAAGTGCCTAAACATGGATTTATTAATTCAGTTTTAATTGCTTTTTAATATCTCTCATTAGCACCTTGAAAATTGGGCTTCTCCCCATGCCACTTCCATTTAGCGCCTCGAGGTGAAAATGTGATTAAGCGTGGCGATCGTTAACGCTAACATTATACATGATTGATCATAATTTCTTTGATCTCTGATTAGTGGATAAAAAGATAACAAGATGATACCTATTTTTTTGTGTTATTTTAATGTAAAATTACTGTTAAAAATATTCTCTCATGGTGATCGAAACACATGGTAAATGTAGCATTCGATTTCACTTTTAGTTACGGGACTCTTCTAGTGTTATCCAAGTCGACACGTTAAATTCAAAGTCCCATAACTCAAATTTGTTTACCAACAAAAATTACACATCATCGCCAATAAATGAAGTTTTCATATCTATCTACTGACGATTTACACAAAAGTAAGTGTATTGTTCTCAACGACAGTTTACCGTGCATGCAAGATAGCAATCAAAGTCGTTGTGTTCACGTGCTTGAGTGAACACAGAACTAAATTTTGGGCGTGATCGTTTATCAAACAACAACATTTTTTGTATTCTTTATTAAAGAAAAAATGCATGCGCTAAAATAAAATTGCGCTAATGTACTGGCACATGCGTTTGCACTAAAATACGTATGCGCCAAATTTTCTCGTTTTACAGTGTATATATTTTTTTTGTTGATTCTGAAAGAATATGTGAGTTTTAAAAAGTTTATGTACATGTACATTCACTGTTAAAGTTTTGATTGGATTCCGACTGTTGAAGATCGAGTAGAGAACACATGGTTAAAAATACTACTTAGTAGATTAATTGTCTAATAAAAATCGAATTGGCTTTAAAATTTGCATATTCAGCCACACTTGAGTAGTTAATACATAAAGATTATATATTTAAATGGATTAAATTAGATTAAAGGGACTTGGACACGATTTGACTTAAAATTTTCAAATTTTATTTTTCCATTTTCAATGTTAATAATGATAAATCTATAAGTTTATAATGCTATGTCAAAATTTGAAACTCAAATATCAAGTTATAAGCAAGATACAGAGTTTATAATTCTTTGTTTTGTAAACAAAGCTCGAATATTGTCATTTTTTACATATTCGTTGTATTGGTGTAAATTTCAATCAAATGTAACTTTCTTTTGTTGATAATAGTATTTAAGAAGATATTGAATAAGTTTAAATTGTTTTTTACATGTCATTTTGTCTAAGAAATGATAATTCTCTCCATTACATTTTATGTAAACAACTATAAGACTCGAGCTTTGTTTACATAACTATCAATTCTTACCTTTGTATCTCGCTTGTAACTTGACTTTAACATTTAATATTTTGGTCAATCATTTAAAATGCACCAATAAACCATTTTATACATAAAAAATAAAAATAAAATTTTTGATCTCAAATCGTGTCCAAGTCCCTTTAATTAAACGTCTGTATGCTGTATTATGTATTTGCAGCTGTCTGATTAGGACTGTTCATCCCCAAAAGAAGCGCTAGGCGATCGCGTATAGAACGTTCTGTAAAGTACAACACCTGATTAGAGTACATGCTTATAAATATATATACATGTGTGTGTGTGTGTGTGTGTGTGTGTGTGTGTGTGTGTGTATATATATATATATATATATATATATATATATATATATATATATATATATATATATCAAAATGTTTTCAGTTAACTAAGCTAAATTGTAGACGTCATGGAGTCAATAGGCAAATCAAATTTGCAAATCAGGCAATAGCAGTTATCCAATGCCTATGATTTTATTGATAATTTTACAAGTTAAATTAATACATGTAAATATGAATTTTAAAGCACTCCCTGCTCCCCTGTTAAAAGCTTCCGTTACCTGCATTCTTTTATCAACGATTGTGCACAAATGTATTCGGAAATGTGCTCAAATTTTGTATCACGGGCCCCGATAAGAAGATGAAAGGATGACCCCTAAAACTTCTTTCCCAAATATATCAAGAACGGTCTCAAATTTCAAACACTGGTTGAAAACTTATTTTGTACAAATTTTATGTGCATGAATGACAATGTTCCTGTAACTTAACAAAAGATGATACTTTTTGAAATCTAAAAGTGTCTGAATTCATCATCAAAATTGATAATGTTAGACGGCCCATGCAGTTAGTTTTTCTAGCCGAGTCTTTCGTTCAACAGTGCATCGGTTGTGAACATTTCAGCGGGGTTTACAACAAGAGGGTAAAACGACCAAGAATTTTGACAGATTTGGCTACAAAGAGTTTAAAAGAGATGGATACTATCTTGCAGGAGATAAAAAATAATTAACCTATGTTTGCCATAAATACAAATTTTTATCATCAGAATATATAAGATTTGGATCCGCCGAATATTTCCATATCCCTTCATTGTTTGGTGCCTGATTTGAAATAACATTTTGAGGTATAATAACTTAAGAAATTTCTTTAAGCTGCATGTTCCGATTTGTCGGCCTTGCTCCTTGCAAACCAAATAATGATCTTATAAAGTTATAGACGTATTTACACAGAATTGTTTTCCTTTTAACGTTAGAAATATTCAAAGTAAATAAAAATAAATTTTGGGCATACAAAAAAACCCCAAAAATACATCATTGGAATATGTTTTAAAAAGGAAACCGTTGGTTTCATCCTCCGAATGATTGGATTTATTCATCCTGCATGTTTTGCAACGATTATAAACAACGTAAACATCAAAACTATTAATGAACAGATGTACACTGCTTTATTTTTGTTTAAATAGTCATGCTGTATATTTTATATGTTATAATAGATCATATAAAAAGGACAGATGTCGAAGTCGAAATACAATCATACTAGCTTCGACGTAAGGGGCCAGTTTAAACGCGAGGCGAAATAACGCAAATCCCTTTATTGTCGATTAATATTTTGTGAATATACAGCAAAACTTGTCTAATCCTTAAAAAAAAATGACCAGATAAGGCAACATCCGGTTTAGAGGACATTGTTGCAAATTAATTTTAGTATTTAATGCAGTTGATCCTGATCGTGTATTCTTGCAAAATTTTCAATTGTTCTGAAATATATTAGATTTCATCGATCTTTTTTACGATACCAATTTTCGTTAAAAAAAATTTTTGGGAAACAATAAATCCATAACAGAATACATACCATGGAAATACTTTTCTAATAAAATCATCGTTATTGATAATTTTTTCAAACATCTGATTTACCTGAAAAGTGCATGCTTAACGGTAAATTGTTAAACAAACATTAACAAGTTAACAGGTGGCTGAAATACCTGATGGCGAGAACTGTTTTGATGCAGAGAAACAATAAATAAATATTAATATAAATGAGAATTTTATTTTTAAAAAGAGCATTTTGACAGAATGATATGCAACTCTGTATGTGAGGCAATACAACGGGGATAACAAACGATATCGGCAGTCTTTCTCTCACAGTATCCTTAATCACGGCCCGAAAAAATGGGGTGAACTATAATCTAATTTTCTAATTTTTGCAAATCATAACAAGACTTTACGGTATAAACTAAAATGAGTTGCTAGTTTGGATCTATATTTACAGTTTAAATCAATAGCAACGACAGAAAAATTGGTCGATAATTGAGCATTAATATCTTGCAGAAAGCCGATCGGTCGATTAGTCGACGGACTACGGGAGATAACTCTCACAAATTAATTGAGCATTAATTTCTCGCAGAAAGCCGATCAATCAATTAGTGGACAGACTACGGGAGACAACTCACACTAATTATAAGCAGTAGGTTTTTTCATTGCGCCGGTCTACAGAATAGACAGGATCCGAATTGCACAAAGATTTTTAAACAAACATGATAAGAAAATGTCAAGGGGCTGAATAATGTCGCCGTATTGGGCAGCATGCCGTAATATTCTGTGTCACAACATCCGGATTTCACCAGTTTCAACATGTACATAATTTTTTCATTGATATACCCGGTATTGCTTAATTGACCGGGAAAACTACTGCAACGTATATTATTGCACACAAACTTAACATAACCATCGCGTTTATTTTATTGAAAATCGGACCGAGAAGCTTTAACATTAAGATTTACATGTGTAAGACACTTTATTTGTCATGTGAATGATCTTGTGCATTAATTATTTTCATTACCTCTTTATTCTATAAAATAGTCACCAATTCCATCCACAACTGTTGTCATTCATTATCACGAGAGTTAAAGAAATTTCAGTGTCGATCTCAACTGTTTTGTTTCCAAGAAATCTACTGATTTTATCATGTGTTACGTAATAAGGTAATAATGTTGTTAGGGGTCAAACAAGATAACTTCATTCACAAATTATCATTTTCCTTCGTAAACATTCACAGGATCCAAAAAAGATTTCCTACGGAGATTTATAATAGGGAATGTTTACATCTTTTCTCAATTCGGAAGTCACTCGGAATATCTCGCACAATTTTTCAACGTTATCATCCGGGCTTTATAATGGCTGATACAATGCAAAATCCCTGTAGACATTCTTTTTTTAGCAGTGTATTGAAACTTGACAAGATAGAGGGGACATTTCAAAAGGGAAATCTTGAGATTTTTTCATACTATTGAATGAACATCGTCTGAATAAGATATATTTACAAATATTGAAAAATTTAAGATAATATGTGGCAAAAATAACTTGGGATAAACTTTAGGTATAATACGTTTATATATCCCAACAATATAATGATTTTCTCCTGCGTTACCTAACTAGGGGTTTTAGAGGCCAGAGGTAAAAAAGTTTAATCTTTTCTATTTCAATTAGAAGAAATGCAAGTATTTAAAAAGCAATATAAGAGAACTTATAAAAAGCATTACAGGAAAGCATTAGTACTTCACTCCTATTTTCATATCATGTTTTGTTGTCGAAAATTAATGTCGATGACGTCATTTCACCTTCTACAAATCGGACGGAAGACCTCCTTGTTGCTCGCAACGAGATCATGTCTGGTTATTTTTCTTTTTTTTTCTTACAAATTTTGTGCCCGCAGTTTCTCAAAAAAAGGCGCCGACGATTTTCATGAAATTTTCAGATCTAATAGATATTGATCTGAACTTAAGGACGTTGTTTACTCAGGGTTTGAGTTCTCAAATCCGAATTGTTAAAAAGTTCAATTTCATGAGTAAAATTTGTTTTAAATATAAAAAGTATTTATGAAATGAATTATTATTAATAAAACAATCGACATTTTTACTAAATTATGGAATAAGGCTCTGACAAAGTTTGACTTTTAGCAAAACAGAGGAAATTTGGACTAAATTTTTCACATTTTGTTTTCCACTGAAATATTTTTGGTAATACTATGATATCTAAGGTTAAGATTTTTTTTGTTAGTCAACATAATTTTGCATAATTTCTGTTGGTTTTATCTTGCTTTTTTGTTTAGATAATCGTATGGCACACACTAAAAAAGTATTGAAAAATGCTTAAAAATGATAAAAGACACCATATCTCAAAATTTTGATCATTGACCTCATATAAATTTTATACCAGCAGAGAAAGGTCAATATACTTAGTTTAATACTATAAATGTTTTAGCATTATCATCATTCGGTTTTTTTGTTATATTGAATCAAAAATGGGTAGTAATTTGAAAACTGATAGAGGAAATTCGGACTAGAAAATCTATAAAAATTGTGAATGAAAACCTAATGCTTTGTATCTATTTAATGTCACTACCATTCATAAACTGTATTTCATTTGTTAAAGAGTTAAGCAATTTGTATTATTTTCACAATTAAAACAATCTGAATCATAGTGTAAAATTTTTATGGATTTTTCTTGAATTTCCCAAAAATATTCAATGGTCATTAACTCAAAAAGTAGGTCATTGACCTACTTATTTGAAAGTGAAGAATAACACCACTATGTAAGGTCTATAACACACAATAGTTGGTTTTTCATTATCATCAGTGGAATTTTTTTTCATTCTGAGTAAACGTATACCTTAATATACATTTTTTTTATTTTGATGACGTCATTTCCGTTCTTAAGATAGTGATGTTTTAGCGATTTTCAGAGGGTCCGCTTGTCCAAGGACCTCCTCCTAAACGGTAAAAGATATTGAGTTCAAACTTTCAGGGACTGTAGACAATAGATTGTAGATATGCCATTGGCATTCATATTTGTCATGCTCAAAAGGCATTAAAGCTTGCCTGGTCCCGAAAATTGAGACTAAAAAAACGTCGTAATTTTTCATGGTTTTCTTTGTTAATCTCTCTTCTGAAAAATATTTTGTAAACACATGTAATGTAAAAAAAGTTTATATTACAAGATCTTTCATTTGATATCAAGAAAAAGGGGCTGGTTTTTCAAATTAGGGGACCAAAAGGCCCTAAAGTCCTTCATCTGTAGCCGTTTACTGAGGGATCTTTTGTGAAATGTTGTAGAAGGAAATATGTGTATCTTACAGTTATGTATCCAAGCAATGTAATGATTTTATCATGTGTTATATGATTAGGGGTTTTTAGTGGCCAAAAGTCCAAAATTTTGATCACCCAAATCTCAAAAAGGAAAAATATTTTGAAATGCAGTACAGAAGAAAAGTTGTTCAAAATGATGTTCTTAACAATAAGCAACCTTCAACATTTCGTTAAACGGCCCCTATAAGGGGATAAGGCATCAGCCCCTAAAACGTTCTCTCCCATATATCTCAAGAACAGTAACGAATTTCTAAATATTTGTTGACAAAATGTGTTTAGAATTAAATGTCCTTTCATTTGATATCAAGAAAAAGGGGCTGGTCCCTTAAATAAGGGAACCAAAGGGCTCTAAAGTCTTTTATCTATAGCCCTTTACAGAGAGATATTTTGTGAAATGTCATAAAAGCATATATAAGTTTATCTTATAGTATCAAAGAAATGTAATGATTTCATCATGTTTTACGTAATTAGAGGTTTTTAGGGGCCAAAAGTCCAAAATTTTGATCACCCACATCACAGAAAGGAAAAATATTTTGAAATGCAGTACAGAAGAAAAGTTGTTCAAAATGATGTTTTTAACCATGTGCAACCTTCAAAATTTCGTTAAACGGCCCTAAAAGGAGATAAGGAATCGGCCCCTAAAACCTTCTTTTTCAGATATTTCAGATATTTTCAATACGGTAACAAATTTCTAAACACTTGTTGAACAAAATGTGTTAAGGATTATATGACCTTTCATTTGATTTCAAAAAAAAGGGGCTGGCCCCTTAACGAAGCCAAGTACAGAACGAGTATGCACGCTTTCGCGCAGTGTTTCATTTGTATTGTGACGTCATCATTTTTGCTTCGTTGACGCCATGGCGTGATAGTTTCAACTGCAGATATTCTGCGAAATTTGTTGAAAATAGCTCGTTTGATGCGTAAAATTGATATTATATTGTGGAATAAACATAAATGTCTCGAAGTATAAGCTGTATTTAGGCTCGGGTTGAAAACGTGAAGAGGGTTCAGCAAGCCTAGCCCTCTGTCACGTTTTCTTAACCCGCCTAAATATCGCTTAATTCATTTATTTCAAGACATTAACCATGTATTTTATATTTAATGACCCTGAATATGTGATGTTATATATTTATTTATTACTTAAATATGTCTGAATGTTTTAATAATACAATAAAGATCACCATTTCCGTCTTTGTCGAGTAAAAAATAGTCATTATCTGACAAACTGGGAAATTGGGCATACAAAAAATAACTTTGATAAGACCCCTGGAACAAACCAGGAGGTAAAGGGTTTTTTTTATTTGAACATTTGATACCTTTTAGCAATAACTTTAATATGTAGAACAGAAAAAGAAATCCCTAGGGCAGAAGTTTAAAAAATGTGCAATATTGGTACATTTCAAGCAAAATCCCATAGGGTCCTATGTTAAAAATTAACAAACTTTGAGATGGCCCCTTAAACAAACGGAGTGGTAAATGTCTTATTTTTTTATCTTAAAATAATAATTATATCAGTAGAAATTCTTGTCAAAAATTTCATTCAAAAATCTAGGGCAGAAAAAATTAGACCTGGCATCGTTAAGTCTTTTATCTATAGCCCTGTACTGAGATCTATTTCATGAAAGGTTAATACAGCTAAATTAGGTATAATACGTTTATATATCTGAACAATATAACGATTTTCTCTTGCATTACCTGATTAGGGTTTTTAGGGACCAGAGGTAAAGAAGTTTAATCTTTTCTTTCTTAATTGGAAGAAATGCATATAAAAGGCGATACAAAAAAGCCTTAGTACTTCACTTCTTTTTCCATATCATGTTTTGTTGTCGAAAGTCAAAGTCGATATTCATATTTCCCTCTAAAAATCGGACGGAAGACCTCCTCGTTGCTCGCAACGAGATCGTAACTAGTTATTTTTTTTTCTTCCGTTTATTGTGCACCCGATTTCTTTGAAACAGATCAGTTGATCTTCATCAAATTTTCAGATATAATACATTTTGGTGTGAACTTGATAGCAAATTTTTTACATTGATGACGTCATATCCGTTGTTGAGATATAGAGATTTTTTCAAGTTTTATATACGTATTTTGTCTGCGGACGTTCTCTTAAATTATAAAAGATATTGCGCTCAAATTTCTACAGTTGGTTGAGGAAAGATTGAAGTTTTGCATGGTTGTTGTTTTATACGTCTAGCGCTAAATGTGCCAAAGCTCGGTAGGGCTCGAAAATTGAGATTTGAAATTCGTCGTTAATTTTCGTGCTTTTCTTCATTTATCTCTTTTCTGGAAAATATTTTGTTAAAACATGTAATGTAAAATTAGTTTAAATTTACAAGACCTTTCAGCTGATATCAAGCAAAAGGGGCTGGCCCCTCAAATTAGGGACCTAGAGGGCTCTAAAGTCTTTTTTCTATAGCTCTTCACCGAGGGACATTTTGTAATAGATTATAGAAGCAAATATGTTTATCTTACAGTTTTGAAGCCCAACAGTATAACAATTTTCTCATGTGTTATGTAATTAGGGATTTTTAGGGATCAAGAGTCCAAATCTTTGATCATCTCTATCTCAAAAAGGAAAAATATTTTGAAATGCAGTATAGAATAAAAGATGCTCCAAATGATGTACTTAACAAAATGCAACCTTTAAAATTTGGTTCAGCAACCCCAATAAGGAGATAAGAAGAAATAAAACGTTTTTTCTGAGATATCTCAAGAATAGTAACAAAGGACTATGTGCGGTATGGTCAAATATCTGCCCCCGATTTCAACCAATTTTTAAATTGTATCGTATAAAAATAAAATCTTCACAAATCATTGTAGAGAGGATTCCTATAACTTTGATGTTGATTTTAGTCATCATTGCTCATTCGCTGTTTATCTATGACGTCACCTAAATGACCCAATTCCCGCAAATTTGCAAATAAATGAAAATATTCTCATTTTTGCTCTATATTTTGCATTCGGAAGTATAGAGCACAGGTCTGCTCAAGTGCGATTTTAACATATGTTTTTCTTCAGATAGTTATACACATTATACTAAAAAATGGTACTTGAGCAAGCCTGCGCTCGATGTTTCCTAGTCGAAAAACCATCGGAAAACACCCATATTTTGCCACAAATCATCAATTTATCAAAATAATGCAATCTTCATGACGTCATTTCTACATTATGACGTCACTGTGGTGATAACCTTTTACACATTTATTTCAACATGATTTTAACTATCTTGTACCTTATTTTTAAAGCTCTTTCTTAAACTTTGATTTTGGGGGCAAAAAATGCATAAAACCGCACTTAGTCCTTTTAAACAATTTTTGAACAAAATGTCTTTACGATTAAAAGATCTTTCATTTGATGCCAAGAAAAAGGGGCTGGCCCCTAATATTATAGGGACCTAGACCTAGGGCTCTAAAGTCTTTTTTTCTAAAGGTCTTTACTGGGGGATATTTTGTAATAGATTATAGAAGCAAATATGTTCATTTTACAGTTATGTAGCCTAATAGTACAATGATTTTTTCATGTGTTACGTAAATAGGGGTCAAAAGTCCAAAACTTTGATCACCTTTATCTCAAAAAGGAAAAATATTTTGAAATGCAGTAAAGAAAAAAAGATGCTCAAAATGATGTACTTAACATCATGCAACCTTCAAAATTTGGTTAGCGACTCCAATAAGGACATAAGGGACCGGGCCCTTAAACATTCATTTTAAGATATCTCAAAAATGGTAAATATCTCAAAAGAATTGTTGAAAATTAGATTTAAAATTAGATGTCCTTCCATTGATACCAAGAAAAAAGGGCTGGCCCCTAAAATAAGGAAACTAGAGGGCTCTTAAGTCTTTTACCTATAGCCCTTTACCGAGGGATATTTTATAATGGATTATAGAATCAAATGAGTTTATCTTACAGTTATGTAGCTTAACTGTATAATGATTTTCTCATGTGTTACGTACAGTACCCACAACATTATTTCTTACAAGATAAACGATAGGATAGCTAGGATTCACGCACGATAGGATAGGATTAACGCACAATAGAACAGTATACACGCACTATAGGATAGTATTGACGCACGATAGAACAGTATACACGTACGATATGATAGGATTGATACACGATATGAAAGGATAAACGATCTTCATGATAGACGTATAATCGCTTTAAACGATCTTCACAAATAAACTGATAATGGCAGAATTTGAGAAAGAACACGTTCGAATAAAGATTTACGTGGAATATCTTTTTAGAAACAATTGCAGAGTTGTTAATCATCGCTGCATCATTTATAGAATGTATAAAAATGATGAATTATTTTTTAAACTACATGTAAAACTATGAGCTTAAATGATCAATAAATATTTTGTACTGTAAACATTGTTTTCATTACCGAACACCCTAGCTGATCGTCATGAATATTTCAGCCCGAGATCAAATAACACGGAAAATAGCGGGTTCAATTATTAAAATCCAACTCTTGTTCAAATCAAATAATTCACAAAAATCTATCATAATTACATTTCTTTCTTTATAAGAAAATGACGCATTAAAAACGAATTATATTACATACAAGTTAAATAAATATTTACGCAGATGCAAATTCTGCGTACGATTTGTTAACATTGTTTTCATTACCACACACTCTAGCCGATTGCCGAGAACATTTCAGCCCAAAATCAAATATCACACGGAAAATAACAGGTTCAACTAAAATACAATTCTGGTTAAATTAAATATAAATTATATCATAAATACATTTGTTTCTGTAAAACATGATGCATAAAAAACAAATTATATTGCATAAAAGTTATTGTTTACGCAGGTATACACTCCGCATACGATTTAATATATTCATATACAGGTAAATATGTTACCTTATTCCTAAGAACTTCGATAGTTTACATTAATTTTTTATTTTCAATGCTAACAGATATGATTTACATGTAATATTGGTTAGTTTTGATCTAAAAAATAAGAAATTAGTATCATATGATAGAATGCTGGATAGGATTTTTTAATTCTTGTTCGATAAATGTTCGTATACAGCGCACTGAACGACTTGCAACTTTTAATTAATCCACTTGCTTATAAAAGGCACGTAACGATTAACACGATAGGATAAAAGGAAAAAAAGTTAATATTGAAAGATAAACCTGATAGGATTAACGCACGATAGGATATGATTAACGCACGATAGAACAGTATACACGCATGAAAGGATAGGATAACGCACGATAGAAAAGTATACACTCACGATACAATAGGATTGATACACGATACGATAGGATTGGATTGTAAAAAATAACGTTGCGGGTACTGTAATAAGGTATATTTAGAGGTCAAAAGTCCAAAACTTTGATCACCTATATTTAAAAAAGGTAAAATATTTTGAAATTAAGTATAGAAGAAAAGATGCTCCAAATGATGTACTTAACGACAAGCAACCATTAAAATTTGGTTCAGCGGCCCTAATAAGGAGATAAGGGACCGGCCCCTAAAATGTTTTTTCACAGATTTCTCAAGAAAGGTGACAAATTTCTAAACACTTGTTGAACAAAGCTCTTAAACCTGAAACAAAATAGTATCTGTCCCTTAGAATGTAGACCCTTTTTTCTGTTTTAAATCATATTTAGCTGTAAAATAACAAAATCAAACATAAATCTCAAGTTTTAAAATCAGACAGAAGACCTCCTCGATGCTCGCAATGAGATCTTGTCTAGTTACATGTATTATTATTCTTCTTTTTCTTCTTTCCCGCTCTAAACTTGTTTCTCAGAGATGGCTGAGAAGAATTGTACAAAATTCTATGATACAATAGGCCTGCATATCTAGTTGTGAACCCTAGTTTGATTTTTCTCATTTGGGGTTTGACAACCACTTTTTGGGGGGGGGGGGTCAAAAGGGGGTGGAGTCTAACATTGAACATTATGGGAAGAATCGTAGACTCTATTGTAAATGGTAACTTAAAAACGGACAAAGATAATAGTATAGGTTTTCATAATCATATATCGACTTTTACTGGCAATATATAGCGTTTATTAGATTTGACCCCTGGGGTCATACCCACCCCACCCCCAGGAATTGGAAATTACCATATATCTCAGAAACTGTTATAATCATGACCCCTAAACCATATATATTCTTGTTCCTTATATCAAGGGGCATCAAATGTTATGTAGGTCATCGGCCCTGTGGGTGGTCCTGACCCTCCTCGAACAGCAAGTCCCTTAATATCTTCAAAACAGTTGAGATCCCCACCCTTAAACCATATATATTCTTGTTCCTTGTGTCAAGGGGAATCAAACGGTATGTAGGTCATGGCCCCGGGGATGGTCGTGACCCCCCCCCCCCCCCCCTTGAACAGGAAGTGCACAAATATCTCGAAAATGGTTGAGATCCCCACCCCTTAACAATATATATTCTTGATCCAAACGGTATGTTGGTAATGGGCCTCAGGGTTAAATTTAATTTTTCAAAACCGTAATGCATATCTATAGAACAGTCCCTATCATATCCCAAGATACGATGTGTCTATCCATTAAATCATAAGAGGAGTTCTAGGATCTATGTTTTTTTTGAGTGATAAACGTCAATTTTCTGCTTCTATTTGACTCCCTGGATGAAATTTAATTTTTCAAAATGGTAATGCACATCTATAGAACAGTCCGTATCATATTCCAAGATACAATGTGTCTATCCATTAAATCATAAGAGGAGTTCTGGGATCTATGGGGTTTTTTTGAGTGACAAAGGTCAATTTTCTGCTTCTTTTGACTCCCTGGATGAAATTTATATTTTTAAAACCTTATTGCACATCTATAGGACAGCCCCAATTATATCCCAAGAGATGACGTAGCTACTCCAAAAGTTGTAAGAGAAGTTCTGGGAACCATCCTTTTTTTGCAAAAAAAGTCATTTTTTGTTGCCCAATGATCCCCATAATACAAAAAAAAATCTGGAACCTGATCACACTTCAATATGACATCCCCAATCATATTCTACAAGATCATTTGGCTACTGCAAAAAAAAAAATGATGTTTTTGAAACCAGTTTTTTTTTTTTTTAAACATCATTTTTTAGCCATTAAATGACCCCCAGAACAAAATTTAAAATTCCGAAACCTTATTGCGCATCTATAGGATACCCTAAAACATATTCCAAGAGATGATTTGTCTACAGTTGAAAATGTAGGAGGAGTTTGAGGAAGAAGGTATTTTGTAAAAAAACAACATTTTTTACCAAATTATTTGACCCCCAGGACTACCAGAGAATTTTTGAAACCTTTTTACAAGACAACATGATACCCCCAATCAAACTCAAAGAGTTCAGTTTGCTAGTTTATAAGATGTAAGAGGAGTTTGAGAAAGAAAAAAGTGACAGACGGACAGACAAACAGAACAGGGTACAACAATATACCCAAACTTTCTTTAGAAAGTGCGGGTATAAAAAAAACCTGCCGATTAAATTTACAACGCAAAACTTGACACTATTTTACAGAACTTATTTGTGTGTTAGAAATGATAAAAGTAGTGATACAAGTAATGCATGATATTATTACTGATCACATACTGGCATTGTTTACTGTAAATTCCTAATTAAACGCGAGGAATTAATATCCGCGTAAAATCGCGAAAAGCCTGTCTCGCGAATTTTAAAATCTCGCTTTTAATTTTCAGACATATAAACTACATGAAACTATGACAAAATTTCGGCATTCACGATTTTATGTTCTCACAATTTGATGGAAAACCGTTGAATCGCGGAATTCAGTACTCGCGTAAAATAAGGAATCTACAGTATTCAATACACACCGAACCCGATAATGAACCTGAACATTAAAAAATATGTTAACTGGAAAACTAAAGTTGGACAGAAAGACCGACAGACAGATGGACTGACGGATGCAGAGGAAAGCTATATAAGTCCCCTCCGGTTAAACCGGTAGAGGACTAAAAATGTTTTAGTACTTCAGTACAAGTGAACATGCTAAATAAATTGCGATGAAATGTCGTGGGAATGCATATTTCCTGAAAAATACACAAAATGCTGTGAATGTTTTAAATCTTTTAGAGCGTTAGAAAAATTGATGATGTTGATTTCTTTTTTTATAAAGTATTGTATGTATAATGTAAACTGACGACACTCATAAAGTACGTGCAACTGTAAATTAGATATTACATCACTCTAATATGACGCAAGAAATACAAAGACTTGTAAAAATTTCACACACCCCCCCCCTTCCCACCCACAAATTAATCTAATAGATGAAAGTTAAAAGTTTATAAAAGTAGTTACTTTTAAAAATAGAAGGTAAACTATCTTACTGTATAATGAGTCTTTGACAAACATTATCTTTATATCTTCCACACCTAGACTTAAACCTGTTAATACATCAGTTGATGGATTAAGATCAACAAAATTCTAATTTCAAACAAAATACACAACTTTGAACCACTTTATGGGGCTAGAGGCAAGTTACTGTAAACATATTATATTTGGCGTGTATGATATTTTGCGGAAATTAGTTTTTGAACAAGTTGGCGTAGATTTGATTTAGCGTATTCTTTAATGTGACTATTCTTATACATACATGCATGGCATTTAGCGATGTTCTTGATTTAGCGGAAGTCGCATTCCGCCAAAAGCGCTAAATAGAATACACAGCCAAATGTAGTACGTTTACAGTAAGTGATATGTGTAGTAAAATGTCAAAGGATTTTTTTTTTTATCAAATATTTGTTCAGAATGATGTGTTTGAAAATATAATTAATCAGTCCAAAACTAGCGCAATTTTTTGTGTGCCATAATTGCAACTTTTTAACATGAAAGGAACTGTGGCTCCCGGCAGGCCGTTCATCCAAATTTTTTTCAGACCAAGAGCTACAGACTGCAGTTCTTAATTATAGACCTTGAGTTTATAATATTGCATTAGTAGCAGACTAGTGTGTAATTAAGGTTCTGCATGTTTTGAAGGTTTTGAACTTTAACTTAAACTATATGCTTCAAATTACTGTATTTGTTCTTTCATGGGAATATACACATGTCCTTTACACACAGTTTTTACAAAAATACTAATCTTATTTCTTAACAAAAGGCCAATTGGCCTTAACGGTCACCTTGAGTAGCATATAACCCATACACAAAGTTGTCGAGGAGTCTCATATATGCATTTAATTAGGTTTCATTCTGGAGTAGAAAAATTATAAATTTGTAATGACGACCACCTCCCTGCCTGAAATCTTTCAAAAAGAACTATGAAACCTATAATTTTGGCAACAAAACTTAAAGATCTTGTCTACAAAATCATGAATTCAGTTTTCCTTTCATGTGTGTGGGAGTAAAGATAATTTTTAAACATTATATGCATTAACACCTATACATCCATTTTGGCCCTGCCCTAGAGTCAAAACCCATACTACAGGGGACATGAAATTTAAAAATTTAGAAGAGGACTTCCTGGTAAACATAATTATGAAGTCAGTTTTTCATACAGATGTGTGAGAATAGAGAAGAAGATTTTCAAACATTATATGCATTAACACTATATTGCCATATTGCCCCCCCCCCCCCCCCCCATTGTCCTGAACCCCTGACCCAGGGGCCATGAATTTCACAATTTTGGTAGAGGGCTTCATCGACATCATAATCATGCACTTAGTGTTTTGCTAAAATGTGTGGGAGTAGAGAAGAGGATTTTCTAAGATAAAATACATTTTTATTATATGGCCATATTGGCCCCACCCTAAAGCCACCCTAAAGCCAGAACCCCTGACCCAGGGGTAATGAATTTCACAAATTTGGTAGAGGGTTTCATGGACATCATAACTATGAAACCAGTTTTTCCTTACATGTGTGGGAGTAGAGAAGAAGATTTTTGAAAATTTGGCTTTTTTTTTTTTTTGGCGTATTTGGCCCCACCTGTGGCGCCCCGAAGGTAGTAGAGCTATGAATTTCACAATTTAGATCCCTTTTACCATAGAGATGCCTAACACCAAAAATGGTAACAATTAGGCCATCATTAAAAATATATATGTTTCCCCTAACATAGATATTTTTAATGATGGCCTAATTGTTACCATTTTTGGTGTTAGGCATCTCTATGGTAAAAGGGATCTAAATTGTGAAATTGGGTAGGTAGGTACATAAATAAATTTTTTTTCTGCCAGGGCAAAATATGAAATACATTATAAATTAAAAATGAAAAAACATAAATCAATCCTTTAATAAATTACAAAACTTACTACAAACAACAGGCCCAGGGGCCACATCGCTCACCTGAGCAACAATTGCCTTAATTCTGATCAAATTAGCATTACAGTATCAAAATATCTTGACAACTAAGTACAGTAGATCTTGCTAAAAACAATTGAAAATCTGCCATTTTTATCCACCTCTTTTTTTTTGGTAAATACCAAGCCCTTTTTGTTGTTGTACCTATAAGAAGATTTATCTCTATTCCTATATACCCCCCCCCCCCCCAATTTCGTGGCCCCACTTTTCTCTAGGGAATCATGGTTTCATCAAACTTAAATCTGCATAACCTGTACTTTCACACTAAGTACTGAGTTTTGGACCGAAAACTTTCCCAGAATATTTTTAAAGATTTTCTCTATATATTCCTATGTAAAATTCAAACCGCCATCATGGCCCTACCCTACCACTAGGGACTGTGATTTTGCAAACTTGAATTTACACTACCCGAGGATGCCTCTACACAAGTTTAAGCTTTTCTGGCCAAATAGTCTTTAAAAAGAAGATTTTTTAAGATTTTCTCTATATATTCCTATGTAAAAAATTCATCCCCCATTGTGGCCTCACCCTACCCCTGGATTATTATTTAAACAAACTTGAATCTATACGATCTGGGGATGCTTCTACTCAAATTTGGGCTTTCCTGGCCTAATAGTTTTGAGAGGAAGATTTTTCAAAAATTTCTCTATATATAAAACTTTATCCCCCAATTGTGGCCCCACCCTACTCCCAGGGACCATGATTTGAACAAACTTGAATCTACATTATCTGAGGATGGTTACCCGCCAATTTGAGCTTTCTTGGCCTAATAGTTTTTAAAAGAAATTTTTTTAAAGATGTTCTCTATATATTCCTGTATAAAAATTTATCCTCCAATTGTGGCCCCACCCTACCCCCGGGGACCATGATTTGAACAAACTTGAATCTACACTATCTGGGGATGCTTCCACTCAAAGGACTATATATGGTTTGAGCCTAAAATGGCCCCCTAAAATGAACATTGTCATTTTACTGTAATTCTTTGTTTTATTTGTACAAATATACATTTGGAGTTTTTTCATAATTTTTATTTTGATTTTAAAGCCCACAATTTAAAAATATGACATTATAAAGTTTACCTTTTCCCGCCATTTTCTCATTTTTAGCATAAAACGGCTTGTTTTGAGGCAGTTTTTCTTTAAGGAAACATTGAGCGACTGCTTGAACAAACAAAATATTTTCACCAAAGATGTATCTCCCCAATAATTATAAGTGACAAAAAGTTCGTTCTTGTTCAAAGAGTCGCTCTATATTTCCCATTCGAAAAAAGATAAGAAAAATGTATATTTTTGATTGATTTTGATTGAATTATAAAAATAGCGTCACTTCTGACGTCATATACAGCCAGTGAGTGCATATAAATCAAATAAATAGGTGAAACACATATTTCATGTCATCTCTTTTATAAAATAACACAACAAATTAATGTACCTGAATCATTTTAAAAATAGCGAATTTTAGGGGCCAAATTTGACTAATATCATATATAGTTCTTTGAGCTTTTCTGGCCTAATAGTATTTGGCAAGAAGATTTTTAAAGATTTCTTTATATATTCCTTTGTAAAACTTGATCCCCCTACTGTGACCCCACCCTACATCCTTGGACCATGATTTGAACAAACTTTAATCTACACTATCTATGGATGCTTTCACTCAAATTTGAGCTTTCCTGGCCTAATAGTTTTAGAGAAGATTTTTTAAGATTTTCTTTTTATACTCCTATGTAAAACTTGATCCCCCTATTGTGGCCATACCCTACCCCCAGGGAACCAAGATTTGAACAAACTTGAATCTACACTATCTGAGGATGCTTCCATTTCAATTTGAGCTTCTCTGGCCAAATAGTTTTTGAGAAGAAGATTTTTAAAGATTTTCTCTATATATTCCTATGTTAAACTTGATCCCCCAATTGTGGCCCCACCCTACCCCCGGAGACCATGATTTGAACAAACTTGAATCTACACTACCTGAAGATGCTTCCATTTTAATTTGAGCTTTTCTGGCCTAATAGTTTTTGAGAAGAATTTTAAAGATTTTCTCTATATATTCCTATGTAAAACATGATCCCCCAATTGTGGCCCCATCCTACCCCCGGGGACCATGATTTGAACAAACTTGAATCTACACTATCTGAGGATGCTCCCATTTTAATTTGAGCTTTTCTGGCCTGATAGTTTTGAGAAGAAGAATTTTAAATATTTTCTCTATATATTCCTTTGTAAAACTTGATCCCCCTCTTGTGGCCCCTCCCTACCCCCGGGGACTATGATTTGAACAAACTTGAATCTACACTACCTGAGGATGCCTCCACACAAGTTTAAGCTTTTCAGGCCGAATAGTTTTTGAGAAGAAGATTTTTGAAAAATACCAACAAATGTTCAATAATTCTCAATTATCTCCCCTTTAAAGAGGGTGTGGCCCTTCATTTGAACAAACTTAAATCCCCTTCACCAAGTGGTGGTTTGTGCCAAATTTGGTTGAAATCTGCCCAGCGGTTCTTGAGAAGAAGATGAAAATGTGAAAACTTTACAACAACAACGACAACAACGACAGACAACAGACAAATTGTGATCAGAAAAGCTCACTTGAGCCTTTGGCTCAGGTGAGCTAAAAATATGACCAGTTGTAAAACAAATTGTTATACTTGTGCTGATGGAATGTAAAACAAATTTAATATCGAATTCACAATTTGATATTGTTCATCTTATACAAACATGTTTGATTCAATGACTAGATGTGCATAAATACATTCATTATCATTTGTGTTGATGTACATGTAAACCCATATTTATATATTTTAATGATCATAATGTACCTTCTTCAAAGTATCAATTAATTTTTCAAAATTTGGTATACAAAATGTCTAAAAGTATATCAAAACAATAATATTTGATAAACCTAAGGTAATGTAATAAATGTAAATATTTGTGAAGTCATATTTAATGATTCTACAAAAGTAAGGTTACACAAAATCACTACAATTGCAGAGAATGTCCTTCTTTGTCAAGGAAATTTTAACCCAAATTTGAAACATAATGCTAGGGAAAAAATATTTAGATACTAAAGATTTATGTTAATTTACCTACATGTAATTTCATTTTAATTATAGTCATAACCAAAACCAACTCGTTTGTTTCTGTTGATTTTAAATTTGACTTAAGGCCAAAAAAAAAAATATGTGTGTTTCCGGTTTCCCGACCGACCCTATTTTTTATGCGCTGACCCTAACACTTTTTATTCCAAATCCAGATTACCAACCGTAATTGGTTTAAACAATAGAGTCTTACAAATCAGAGTTCAAAAAACGCTTGTAACAATTCAATAGAAAACACCAGTTATCAAAGCGTTTTAAAGATTTCTAAGTGCAGATTGACAGTATATATGGATGAAAGTTATCCTTGGTTATTTTAGCTAAATTAATATCAATGCAATAAATGGTTTCATAGGGTAGTGATGTGTTAAAAATTAATATAAAGATGTACAAGAAAACAGCAGAGGCAAATTTTTTTTTTTATATTTCTGGGTGTGCATGGAGACTGCAGACATCGTAAGTCTTTGAATAGGCCCAACAATCATTCACATTATGAATATGATTTTAAAATGCTGCAGTTCAATTGCAAATGAAAGTTTTTAAATTAGTCTTAAACCATTAATTATGTATTCATTTTTGGGGGGGAATTATTGAAAAGATTTAATTCTAAGGCTCTCGTCTGATCAACCAGAATTTCCTCTGTTTCTGAATTCAACACTTACAGTTACGATATTAATGTTTACTGTTATGTCAGTTGACCAGGAAAATAGAACTAATAACCAATTTATGATATATTTGTGGTAATGAGTATTATACTCTGTTAATTTATAGTGGCTGTCATATTTATATTTTCTATTTACATGAAAATAGAATCTTCGTATACATTCCAAATAAACCTTAGATTTAAGAAAGCTTTAATTCTATAACAGTTGTCTCTATCCATGATTGCTCCACCTGTAAAACACATTTTCTTATTGTATAGAAAAATCATATGCTAGGAAAGGGGAAAACTTAATAGCTCATTTAAAAAAAAAAAAAAAAAAAAAAAAAAGCCGACCTACCTACCCTATTTTAAAATTTGATGAAATAGGAAACACACATATTTTTTTTTTGGCCTAAGAGAACTGTTTAAATTTTTCAAAACGTAAAAAGTCTTTCATTTCACATGTACCAACCTAATTTTTGAGAGATTTATTTCTCACTAACAAAAAAGTAGGAAGAAGTTTGACATCAGGGAGAATGTCAATATTTGTTACAGCATAACCTACACTAGGAATGATGATATACACAGATTCAACCTTAATTAAAATTGGATTAAAATTTAAACAAGTTTATAATAAAAAATAAAACAACTTCTAAAAGTTTTAAAAACTTATCCAATCTATTAAATTTAATTTATTTGATGTATTCATTCATTTTAGATGAAATATTTTGTAATTGTGTTAGCTAAATGACAAATAAAACCAGTCTCTGTACTTATGTGTATTTTGGAGGTATAAGTCTAACCTTCTGACTTAATTACAACCATTGTGTATGTAATAGTATGAATATTATGGATATCATATTATTTCAGTATATAGATTGTGTACCGGCATATAGATTTTAAAATAAAACCAACCAAATTTTACACACATTTTAAATACACACCACACACACTTAGATACCCCTGTACCTTTACACACCTGTATACCCCAGGGGCAGTGATTTGGTAAACATTTGTGTGCACGAGTTTTATTGGTCAGATATTTGTTAGGGTTGTTGTGGTTGGTTTGTTAATCTGACTATGATATTTTGCCGCCAAGATTTGTCAATCTTTGTTTGGTCATTCAGAGGGTAGCATGTATATGAACTAGCTGAATCAGACCTACATCATAAAGTTTGACAACAGACTATTTCTCTTTCTGGTAAGTAACATATAAACTAATATCCCATGTAATAAAATATTATGTACTTTTCTATAAATTAGCAAATAAGTAATTTCTAATGAAGCACTTTAACTAATTAGAATGAATGAATGTCATGAAAGAGTATTATAGATTTATTTAGTAAATATTGATTATGAAGTCAGTATTCGATTCTTATTCAAAGGAGTAACTGATTTTCTAATCAGTGTACAGAGTATTTTTATGATGATCAAATATTTGGTCTTAATTGTTCAAAATGAGCAATGTAAATGTATTTAATTCAATAGTATTTTTACTATTCTGTTAATTAAATTACAGATATACATAACATTATAAACTTATCATTAGATGCATAGAGGAAAGCTTATTCCTATAGAATGGTGAGATAATTTCTAATGAATGTGTCTATTATATTTTTAATTGCTACCTATTTTTATGATTATTATGAGAGAAGTGCATATTGTATATACATTTAAATTGTAAGAGTTACCTCCCTTTAATTGCTTTATGTAAATATATTATATGAATTATGATATCGCTGTAATATTATGTGATAATTCAAATCTAGATGGAAATTAAGTAAATTATCATAGCATGAGGATTATTGTTTTATATTTGCAGGGCTCTTTATCATTTCATTAATTTCAACCACCATTATTTGTCACTGTGTCCACAATAAATATGTGAACCCTCAACAGGCGTTATTTTCATACGTAAAACCTGTAACATGTAGAGGATCATTTTAATTTTTAAGATCAATAACTGTATGCAAATGGTTTTATGATTATTTTATCATTAATTTGGAAGAGTTATTAAATAATTACAAGTTACCAACTAATTTTAATATCAACACTTAAAGTAATAAACATCGGTTGTAATTTTCAATGCAGAGTAACGTTAGGCTACATGTTGCATCACTCGTATTTATACCCATAAAAGATAAAACAATCGATTAATCACAATTGTGGTGAACTGAGGCTGTGGAAAGGTCTTTTGGATTAAATGATTATCATTTAAATGTCTCTGGGGTTAATTTATATGATCGTAAACTCAAAATACATTTTCTTTCTGAGGAAATTCCGGCGATTACTGATTATAAAGCGAGTATTTCGCCCATGTTGATGATGGAGGCTTTCAAAATGATTGAAAAACGAATAAGATGTGGGTCTTCTAAAAAAACGATTTTGGGTAAAATTAGGTTTCTTAAAAAAAAATGTCTTTTCAATGTGGTGAAAAAAACAATGCAGTCAGCAGGATTTAATTGAGTCGGTTGCATTAGAGGAAACATAGATATTTTTGTTTTTGGCCTTAGCCTTGTAGTTTTTAAGAAGAAGTTAAAAATGTAAAATTGTTAATGCACGACAGACGATGCACGACGCACGAAAACAGATAGCAATAGGTTACCTGAGTTTGCTTTAAGTTTGACCAAATTACAACCGTTGTGTAGAGGATCATTTTAATTTTTCAATGCAGAGTAGGCTACATGTTGCGTCACCCATATTTACAGTAACCCATAAAAGATAAGACAATCACAAATTATTAATCACAACAGTAGTTAAATGAGACTATGGAAACATTATTTAAATTAATTGATCGTTTTATGTCTTTGGGATCAGTTTACATGATCGTGAATTCAGAATACAGGGCGACTTCAACTTCTTTTTCAGAGGAAATTCCGGCGAAGGTACCGATCATACCAAACCAACCCAACTTCAAAATTTAGGGTCGGGTTAGGGGAAACCAAGATATTTTTTATGATGGCCTAATTCACTTAGAATATCAATCAATGGCATTTTCCCCAAGTTTAGGTTGATTGAGAAAAATGGTGGTATACAGGTTCTAAAAGCTGTAGAAAAAAAATAAGCATCTTAACCCATATTATATTTTTATAGCTTTTCTAGTCCGACAGATAAAAATCTAAAATTCTAAAGAATTTTGAAAAAAATAGACAATTAACCATCAAATTACAAAAATATCATAAGATATTTCAAATTTTGTAATAATGTTTATTTCTTATTTGGTATCTATAAAAGACTTCCACTAAGGTCCACCAGTTTTTCATGTCGGCTCATTTTAGGTCTATTTGGGTATCGATACCACCCCATTTCGCGCAAAAATTAACCCAACCTTTCTTTCTCTTTAGACAAAACAAACCTCCTGAGGGTGTTGTCAGAGTTATGTATCTCATCCATTTCATCTCAAATGCAATGTTAATCACCGAGTTGATTTAAACATAGCTTATATCCTTCCGTAGTCATCCGACAGCCCATCATCTGCTAGAACAGGAAACGTAAGGTAATGCGACGCCTTTCAAAAAACGGTATCGAGTGGTTTCGCCCCGACTACATGTTCGCTCTGGGGATTCGTTGTAGTCATAACTTATGGCGTAAACAGGAATGGACAGCTAATTCTGTTGCTGAGAATATCGGTGCTGACCGTAATGTTAAATTGTACAATTTGTCATGTAAGTTTTATTAATTTCATATGAAATTAAGAAAATAGAGAGTTTTGATAGGTGGTACCAATTCTCAAATAGAAACTTACTTACCATGTTTAATGCACACTCTTTATATTTGCACTTGCCGTTTACATGTTAAAATGACATATATATATTTAGACAATCGATATATAGTTTTCATTTGATTATTTTTATTCAATAATTTGATTTACGTTTCATATATTTTTGTATAAATTGGGCAATGAATAACGCATAAAATATACATACATGCACATGTAGTACAAAGGTATATTTGTATAAGAAATGTCTAGCATTTCAAGCATTTCATCCCCCCCCCCCCCCCAACTTCCACGCAAAATATGTGTGAGCGGGATATTTTGAGATTTAAAACTCACTAAGTGAATTATTGACTTTTATATATTCCTATTTTTAAATTTCATTTTTGGTGAGTAAAAGGTGTTAGCTTAGATAGTTAAACAAAGGTAAATCACAAAAGTATTTTCAGTATTGTTAAAATGTAAATACCAAAATATGATGAAAGCCCCAACTGTCTTTTAGAGTCGTCAAAAGTCCCTAATTTTTTTAAAATATTAGATACTTTATTTATCATACAACCGATGCAAAACACTGACACCAGATTAAATATATTTTATTTTGTAGGTTACATACACCTACTCTTTATTAACTTCAAATTTATATGAAGCCTCGTTCAATATACTAAATACACATATAAGTATACTTGGGTAGTTTATGTTGAGTCCACCATACGTCCGACACATACATCTTTACCTTGGATCTGATAACTTTGGTGAAACATTTACAAATAAACGTGCATACACTTATGGTTTGTATGTACCCTTTCACTTAAATAATTCGAAAAAAAAATAACTTCGGAAACAATTTGTGTAAAAAAAAATTAGACTTGGAATTCATCAATTATTTCCTAGGTCATTTTTGACACAAATCTTAATATGAAAGTAATAAATATATTAATCCGAGCCTCTTCTCTTTTTTCGTTTTTTTTTTTTGCATGAAATATTAAAATTTCGTTATTTTTAGCATCTGTTGTATGGTTGTTCGATGCATGCTTAATATTGTGCAATCCATGGACAAAAAGCTCATTACTGCATTTCATTCGCTATATTTTCTATTTTTAAAAAAATTCACTGATTTTTTTTTCAATGATATAGCAAGAGGAAACCAGAAAATTTAGTAAAAAAATATTTATACTCGAGCCATAATTGACGCATGATCAAAAGAGAAATTCCAAGGGTGTTCAAAGCATGGTTATATCACCGTAGATATCGATAACAAAATAGTTCTGTTGAGTTAATAATTTTGGATGAACATATCCTGTATGCTTCATCAAATATATTTTTCAAATAAAACATTTCAGCAAGTTTTGCTGTGTGATTTGTCACTTAACAGGATTAATATGCCTGAATACTTTACGGTTCTCTCTTTCTCTCTCTCTCTCTCTCTCTCTCTCTCTCTCTCTCTCTCTCACACGCAAAAGCAATTGACAAGTTTATATCTTTTTATCTATCTAAAGAATATCTATCAATCTATATATTATCAAAACCGCTTTGGTTGGATTTTTCCTATAGAGTCACGATCATTTCTGTCAGCTACGTCATGCATAAATTATACACGCCGTCGTTGTGAAAACTTCATGATTGGTCAACTCCTTTTCTTAGGCGGAGTTATCAGTACACGCTCATGCAATGCCAGAGCTGAAGGATTTTCAGAACAGTTCATTTTCCCCTAATATGGAGTCATTATCGACTATCCCATATGTTTAGATTCTGTGCAAAACTCTCTCTCTCTCTCTCTCTCTCTCTCTCTCTCTCTCTCTCTCTCTCTCTCTCTCTCTCTCTCTCTGTAAACGGGCGTTAAACCATAGCCTCAAGCTACGGTCCAGAGTACGGCGTTATAAAAAATATAATATTTAAAAGTTGCATGTGCTAAGCGTTCATTTCATGTAAATACCGTAAATGTATAATGCACATGTATTACCTACTAACTTGCCAGTCGAAGTAATAGATATGAATTCCTTGATTTCTACACATTTCGATCGGCAATCGACAGTCAATAAAAGAATTGAATGATGGTGTGAAAGAACGAGACGGAAGAGGAGAGTGCACGTGTGTCTTCATTAGGCAAGTGTCCGATTCGTTTCTCTTCTGTTGCACTTTCACTTCGGTGTAAATATATATATACTAAAATATCCCCAAACAATTTACTGCAGATTTCTTTATTTTACCTGTCTCTGAACCACCGATCACTAGCTCCATACTGTTTACATACATAAAAATACAACTCTTGATCCGCTTTCCGAGTAAGGTTAAAGGTTGTTTAATAGGAGAAAGCTTGGGGCGAGTAAAGCTACAATTATTAACAGTAGTAAACTAAATGAAGAATTATTTAAATGGATTATTTGCACAAAATGTGGTATGGTATGATGTAAATCTTTTAAAAAATATCGTTATTTTTATGCTCGGTAAATTGCCGTAAAGTTTTTTGTACATGTAAGTATTGTATGCACTGTAGCTTTATATTTACTAACCCAAAATTTCTACATAGAGCTACAGCTATATATGTATGTACCGTATGTATGTTTTATCACAAGTGTACACTTTCGAAAAATAGCCCAATTTCGACAGTCACGAGTACCCATGTGAATTTTTCATTCTTTGATATGTTGTTGTTCTGTCCGTGCATAATTTAGTGTCACTGTGAGTTAACCAGCAACCAATCAGCGGTAAGCTGAATCCACCAATAAAAAAAATTGCGGTAAAGTTGCAGGTATTGTTTATGTATGACGTAGTTGATAGAATTGAACGCGACGCAGTCGGAAAAGTCCAACCAAATCGGTTTTAGTAATATATATTTATCTATCTATCTTCCTTTCTACTGTTTATTATCTGTCTGCACATGTGCATAAGCTCGTTGTCAAGGACTGAAGTCTGGCCTTAACTTAGTCTGATACTAGTGTTTATGGCCAGGCTTACGCCTTTTAGTGAAACGCAGTTTACGCCGGACTAAATTTTGGCGTACGCCCTAAGGCCTAACTTAAGTTTCGTCGTATCTTACGCCTTTTAGTGAAACGGGCCCCAGGGGCCAAACTTTAATCCGGCGTAAATTGCGTTTCACTAAGAGGCGTACGCCTGGCCGTAAATACTAGTATCGGACTAAGTTAAGGCCACACTTACATCCTTGACAACGAGCTTATGCACATGCACAGACAGATGATAAACAATAGAAAGATAGATAGATAGATAGATAGATAGATAGATAGATAGATAGATAGATAGATAGATAGATAGATAGATAGATAGATAGACAGATAGATAGATAGATAGATAGATAGATAGATAGATAGATAGATAGATAGATAGATAGATAGATAGATACTGTTTTTATAGATAGAACGATAGACACTTGTCAATTGTATTTTGTGTGAGAAAGAGAGAGAAAGAGAGATGGTGGGAGGGAGAGAGAGAGAGAGAACCGCAAAGTATTAAGTCATATTGGTTATATTTAATTCAGTACATTGTTGTTAAAAATTAATCCTGTTAGGTGACAAAATCACACAGCAAAACTTGCTGAAATGTTTTATTTGAAGGATATATTTGATGAAGCATATAGGATATGTTCAATTGAAATTATTAACTCAACAGAACTATTTTGTTATCGATATCTACGGTGATTTAACCATGCTTCAAACACCCTTGGAATTTTTCTTTTGATCATGCGTCAATTATGGCCCGAGTATAAATATTTTTTTATTAAATTTTCTGGTTTTCTCTTGCTTAGCTATTTAAAGAAAATTAGCGAACGTGTTTAAACATAGAAAATATAGCAAATTAATGTATGCAGTAATGAGCTATTTAACCATGGATCGGACAATATTAAGCAAGCATCGGACAACCATACAGTACATATTAAAAATGACGAAATTTTCATTTCATGGGGAAAAAACCCCAAGAGGTTCGGATAAATATATTTATTACTTTCATATTTAGATTTTTGTCAGTGTAAAAATAATGAATTCCAAGGCTAATTTTTTTACACATTTTTTTTTAGAAGTTAGGTTTTTTTCGATTTATTTAAGTGAAAGGGTACATTTTCACTTGGTCCTTTCAAATGTGGCTCAACCCTATCCCCGGCGACCATGAACATTTGAACAAACTTGAAACTACACTTCCTGATGATGCTTTCAATTCAATTTGAGCTTTCCTCCCCTGATACTTTTTGAGAAGAAGATTTTAAAGATTTTCTCTATATATTCCTATGTGATACTTGATCCCCCTACTGTGGCCCAACCCTACCTCCGGGGAGCATGATTTGATCAAACTAGAATATACAATACCTCAGGATGCTTCCATTTTAATTTGAACTTTCCAAGCATAATGGTTTTTGAGAAGGAAGTGTAAAGATTTTCTCTATATATTCCTATGTAAAACTTCATCCCTCTATTGTAACCCAACCAAGATTTGAACAAACTTGAAACTACATTTACTGATGATGCTTTCAATTCAATTTGAGCTTTCCTCCCCTGATACTTTTTGAGAAGAAGATTTTAAAGATTTTCTCTATATATTCCTATGTGATACTTGATCCCCCTACTGTGGCCCAACCCTACCTCCGGGGAGCATGATTTGATCAAACTAGAATATACAATACCTCAGAATGCTTCCATTTTAATTTGAACTTTCCAAGCATAATGGTTTTTGAGAAGGAAGTGTAAAGATTTTCTCTATATATTCCTATGTAAAACTTCATCCCTCTATTGTGACCCTACCCTACCCCGGGAACCAAGATTTGAACAAACTTGAAACTACACTTCCTGATGATGCTTTCAATTCAATTTGAGCGGTTCTCCCCTGATACTTTTTGAGGAGAAGATTTTAAAGATTTTCACTATATATTCCTATGTAAAACTTCATCCCTCTATTGTGACCCTACCCTACCCCCGGGAACCAAGATTTGAACAAACTTAAAACTACACCTGCTGAGGATGCTTCTATTTTAATTTGAACTTTCCTAGCATATTGGTTTTTGAGAAGAAAGTTTAAACATTTTCTCTATATATTCCTATGTAAAACTTTATCCCTCTATTGTGACTCTACCCTACCAGCGGGAACCAAGATTTGAACAAACTTGAAACTACACTTCCTGAGGATGCTTCCATTTTAATTTGAGCTTTTGTGACCTGATTTTTTTAAGAAGACAGTTTAAAGATTTTCTCTATATATTCCTATGTAAAACTTCATCCCTCTATTGTGACCCTACCCAACCCCCGGGAACCAAGATTTGAACAAACTTGAAACTACACTTCCTGGTGATGCTCTCAATTCAATTTGAGCTTTCCTCCCCTAATACTTTTTGAGAAGAAGATTTTATAGATTTTTTCTCTATAGTCCTATGTAAAACTTGATCCCCCTAATGTGGCCCTACCCTACCCCCGGGGACCATGATTTGAACAAACTAGAATCTACGCTACCTGAGGATGCTTCCATTTTAATTTGAACTTTCCTAGCATAATGGTTTTTGAGGAGAAGATTTTAAAGATTTTCTCTGTATATTCCTATGAAAAACTTCATCCCTCTATTGTGACCATTCCCTACCCCCAGGAACCAAGAATTGAACAAACTTGAAACTACAATTCCTGATGATGCATTCAATTCAATTTGAGCTTTCCTCCCCCTAATACTTTTTGAGAAGAAGATTTTAAAGATTTTCACTATATATTCCTATATAAAACTTGATCCCCCTACTGTGGCCCAACCCTACCCCTGGGGACCATGATTTGAACAAACTAGATTCTACACTACTTCAAGATGCTTCCAATTATAATTTGAACTTTCATAGCATAATGGTTTTTGAGATGAAAGTTTAAATATTTTCTCTACATATTCCTATGTAAAACTTCATCCCTCTATTGTGACCCTACCCTACCCCCGGGAACCAAGATTTGAACAAACTTGAAACTCCACTTCCTGATGATGCTTTCAATTCAATTTGAGCTTTCCTCCCTTGATACTTTTTGAGAAGAAGATTTTATAGATTTCTCAATATATTCCCATGTTAAACTTGATCCCCCTACTGTGGCCCAACCCTACCCCCGGGGACCATGATTTGAATAAACTAGAATGTAAAATGCCTGAGGATGCTTCCAGTTTAATTTCAACTTTCCTAGCATAATGTTTTTTGAGAAGAAGATTTTAAAGATTTTCTCTATATATTCCTATGTAAAACTTCATCCCTCTATTGTGACCATTCCCTACCCCCGGGAAACAAGATTTGAACAAACTTGAAACCACACTTCCTGATGATGCTTTCAATTCAATTTGAGCTTTCCTCCCCTGATACTTTTTGAGAAGAAGATTGTAAATATTTTCACTATATATTCCTATGTAAAACTTGATCCCCCTACTGTGGCCCAACCCTTCCCCCAGGGACCATGATTTGAACAAACTAGATTCTACACTACTTGAGGATGCTTCCATTATAATTTGAACTTTCATAGCATAATGGTTTTTGAGAAGAAAGTTTAAAGATTTTCTCTATATATTCCTATGTAAAACTTCATCCCTCTATTGTGACCCTACCCTACCCCCGGGAACCAAGATTTGAACAAACTTGAAACTACACTTCCTGATGATGCTTTTAATTCAATTTGAGCTTTCCTCCCCTGATACTTTTTGAGAAGAAGATTTTAAAGATTTTCACTATATCTTCCTATGTAAAACTTAATCCCCCTACTGTGGCCCAACCCTACCCCCGGGGACCATGATTTGAACAAACTAGAATATACAATACCTGAGGATGCTTCCATTTTAATTTGAACTTTCCTAGCGTAATGGTTTTCGAGAAGAAAGTTTAAATATTATCTTTATATATTCCTATGTCAAACTTCATCCCTCTATTGTGACCCTACCCTACCCCCGGGAACCAAGATTTTAACAAACTTGAAACTACACTTCCTGGTGATGCTCTCAATTCAATTTAAGCTTTCCTCCCCTGATACTTTTTGAGAAGGAGATTTTATAGATTTTTTCTATATAGTCCTATGTAAAACTTGATCCCCCTATAGGGCCCTACCCTACCCCCGGGGACCATGATTTGAACAAACTAGAATATACACTACTTGAGGATGCTTCCAATCTAATTTGAGCTTTCCTGGCGTCATTGTTTTTGAGAAAAAAGTTTAAAGATTTTCTCTATATGTTCCTACGTAAAACTTTATCCCCCTACTGTGCCCCAACCTACCCCTGGGGACCATGATTTGAACAAACTAGAATCTACGCTACCTGAGGATGCTTCCATTTTAATTTGAACTTTCCTAGCATAATGGTTTTTGAGAAGAAGATTTTAAAGATTTTCTCTATATGTTCCTATGTAAAACTTGATCCCCCTACTGTGGCCCAACCCTACCCCCGGGGACCATGATTTGAACAAACTAGAATCTACGCTACTTGAGGATGCTTCCATTTTAATTTGAACTTTCCTAGCATAATGGTTTTTGAGAAGAAGATTTTAAAGATTTTCTCTATATATTCCTATGTAAAACTTCATCCCTCTATTGTAACCCTACTTTACCCCCGGGAACCAAGATTTGAACAAACTTGAAACTACACTTCCTGATGATGCTTTCAATTCAATTTGAGCTTTCCTCCGCTGATACTTTTTGAGAAGAAGATTTTATAGATTTTCAATATATATTCCTATGTAAAACTTGATCCCCCTACTGTGGCCCAACCCTACCCCCGGGGACCATGATTTGAACAAACAAGAATATACAATACCTGAGGATGCTTCCATTTTAATTTGAACTTTCCTAGCATAATGGTTTTTGAGAAGAAAGTTTAAATATTTTCTTTATATATTCCTATGTAAAACTTCATCCCTCTATTGTGACCCTACCCTACCCCCGGGAACCAAGATTTGAACAAACTTGAAACTACACTTCCTGGTGATGCTCTCAATTCAATTTGAGCTTTCCTCCCCTGATACTTTTTGAGAAGAAGATTTTAAAGATTTTCACTTTATATTCCTATGTAAAACTTGATCCCCCTACTGTGGCCCAACCCTACCTCCGGGGACCATGATTTGAACAAACTAGAATATACAATACCTGAGGATGCTTCCATTTTAATTTGAACTTTCCTAACATAATGGTTTTTGAGAAGAAAGTTTAAAGATTTTCTCTATATATTCCTATGTAAAACTTCATCCCTCTATTGTGACCCTACCCTACCCCCGGGAACCAAGATTTGAACAAACTTGAAACTACACTTCCTGGTGATGCTCTCAATTCAATTTGAGCTTTCCTCCCCTGATACTTTTTGAGAAGAAGATTTTAAAGATTTTCACTTTATATTCCTATGTAAAACTTGATCCCCCTACTGTGGCCCAACCCTACCTCAGGGGACCATGATTTGAACAAACTAGAATATACAATACCTGAGGATGCTTCCATTTTAATTTGAACTTTCCTAACATAATGGTTTTTGAGAAGAAAGTTTAAAGATTTTCTCTATATATTCCTATGTAAAACTTCATCCCTCTATTGTGACTCTACCCTACCAGCGGGAACCAAGATTTGAACAAACTTGAAACTACACTTCCTGGTGATGCTCTCAATTCAATTTGAGCTTTCCTCCCCTGATACTTTTTGAGAAGAAGATTTTAAAGATTTTCACTATATCTTCCTATGTAAAACTTAATCCCCCTACTGTGGCCCAACCCTACCCCCGGGGACCATGATTTGAACAAACTAGAATATACAATACCTGAGGATGCTTCCATTTTAATTTGAACTTTCCTAGCGTAATGGTTTTCGAGAAGAAAGTTTAAATATTATCTTTATATATTCCTATGTCAAACTTCATCCCTCTATTGTGACCCTACCCTACCCCCGGGAACCAAGATTTGAACAAACTTGAAACTACACTTCCTGGTGATGCTCTCAATTCAATTTAAGCTTTCCTCCCCTGATACTTTTTGAGAAGGAGATTTTATAGATTTTTTCTATATAGTCCTATGTAAAACTTGATCCCCCTATAGGGCCCTACCCTACCCCCGGGGACCATGATTTGAAAAACTAGAATCTACACTACTTGAGGATGCTTCCAATCTAATTTGAGCTTTCCTGGCGTCATTGTTTTTGAGAAAAAAGTTTAAAGATTTTCTCTATATGTTCCTACGTAAAACTTTATCCCCCTACTGTGCCCCAACCTACCCCTGGGGACCATGATTTGAACAAACTAGAATCTACGCTACCTGAGGATGCTTCCATTTTAATTTGAACTTTCCTAGCATAATGGTTTTTGAGAAGAAGATTTTAAAGATTTTCTCTATATGTTCCTATGTAAAACTTGATCCCCCTACTGTGGCCCAACCCTACCCCCGGGGACCATGATTTGAACAAACTAGAATCTACGCTACTTGAGGATGCTTCCATTTTAATTTGAACTTTCCTAGCATAATGGTTTTTGAGAAGAAGATTTTAAAGATTTTCTCTATATATTCCTATGTAAAACTTCATCCCTCTATTGTAACCCTACTTTACCCCCGGGAACCAAGATTTGAACAAACTTGAAACTACACTTCCTGATGATGCTTTCAATTCAATTTGAGCTTTCCTCCGCTGATACTTTTTGAGAAGAAGATTTTATAGATTTTCAATATATATTCCTATGTAAAACTTGATCCCCCTACTGTGGCCCAACCCTACCCCCGGGGACCATGATTTGAACAAACAAGAATATACAATACCTGAGGATGCTTCCATTTTAATTTGAACTTTCCTAGCATAATGGTTTTTGAGAAGAAAGTTTAAATATTTTCTTTATATATTCCTATGTAAAACTTCATCCCTCTATTGTGACCCTACCCTACCCCCGGGAACCAAGATTTGAACAAACTTGAAACTACACTTCCTTGTGATGCTCTCAATTCAATTTGAGCTTTCCTCCCCGGATACTTTTTGAGAAGAAGATTTTATAGATTTTTTCTATATAGTCCTATGTAAAACTTGATCCCCCTAATGTGGCCCAACCCTACCTCCGGGGACCATGATTTGAACAAACTAGAATATACAATACCTGAGGATGCTTCCATTTTAATTTGAACTTTCCTAACATAATGGTTTTTGAGAAGAAGATTTTAAAGATTTTCTCTATATATTCCTATGTAAAACTTCATCCCTCTATTGTAACCCTACTTTACCCCCGGGAACCAAGATTTGAACAAACTTGAAACTACACTTCCTGATGATGCTTTTAATTCAATTTGAGCTTTCCTCCCCCGATACTTTTTGAGAAGAAGATTTTATAGATTTTCACTATATGTTCCTATGTAAAACTTGATCCCCCTACTGTGGCCCAACCCTACCCCCGGGGACCATGATTTGAACAAACTAGAATCTACGCTACTTGAGGATGCTTCCATTTTAATTTGAACTTTCCTAGCATAATGGTTTTTGAGAAGAAGATTTTAAAGATTTTCTCTATATATTCCTATGTAATACTTCATCCCTCTATTGTAACCCTACTTTACCCCCGGGAACCAAGATTTGAACAAACTTGAAACTACACTTCCTGATGATGCTTTCAATTCAATTTGAGCTTTCCTCCCCTGATACTTTTTGAGAAGAAGATTTTATAGATTTTCAATATATATTCCTATGTAAAACTTGATCCCCCTACTGTGGCCCAACCCTACCCCCGGGGACCATGATTTGAACAAACAAGAATATACAATACCTGAGGATGCTTCCATTTTAATTTGAACTTTCCTAGCATAATGGTTTTTTAGAAGAAAGTTTAAATATTTTCTTTATATATTCCTATGTAAAACTTTATCCCTCTATTGTGACCCTACCCTACCCCCGGGAACCAAGATTTGAACAAACTTGAAACTACACTTCCTTGTGATGCTCTCAATTCAATTTGAGCTTTCCTCCCCTGATACTTTTTGAGAAGAAGATTTTATAGATTTTTTCTATATAGTCCTATGTAAAACTTGATCCCCCTAATGTGGCCCTACCCTACCCCCGGGGACCATGATTTGAACAAACTAGAATCTACGTTACTTGAGGATGCTTCCAATCTAAATTGAGCTTTCCTGACGTCATAGTTTTTGAGAAAAAAGTTTAAAGATTTTCTCTATATGTTCCTACGTAAAACTAGATCCCACTTCTGTGCCCCAACCCTACCCCTGGGGACCATGATTTGAACAAACTAGAATCTACGCTACCTGAGGATGCTTCCATTTTAATCAACTTTCCTAGCGTAATGGTTTTTGAGAAGAAGATTTTAAAGATTTTCTCGATATGTTCCTATGTAAAACTTGATCCCACTACTGTGGCCCAACCCTACCCCCGGGGACCATGATTTGAACAAACTAGAATCTACGCTTTCTGAGGATGCTTCCATTTTAATTTGAACTTTCCTAGCATAATGGTTTTTGAGAAGAAGATTTTAAAGATTTTCTCTATATATTCCTATGTAAAACTTCATCCCTCTATTGTAACCCTACTTTACCCCCGGGAACCAAGATTTGAACAAACTTGAAACTACACTTCCTGATGATGCTTTTAATTCAATTTGAGCTTTCCTCCCCTGATACTTTTTGAGAAGAAGATTTTATAGATTTTCACTATATATTCCTATGTAAAACTTAATCCCCCTACTGTGGCCCAACCCTACCCCTGAGGACCATAATTTGAACAAACTAGAATATACAATACCTGAGGATGCTTCCATTTTAATTTGAACTTTCCTAGCATAATGGTTTTTGAGAAGAAAGTTTAAATATTTTCTTTATATATTCCTATGTAAAACTTCATCCCTCTATTGTGACCCTACCCTACCCCCGGGAACCAAGATTTGAACAAACTTGAAACTACACTTCCTGGTGATGCTCTCAATTCAATTTGAGCTTTCCTCCCCTGATACTTTTTGAGAAGAAGATTTTAAAGATTTTCACTTTATATTCCTGTGTAAAACTTGATCCCCCTACTGTGGCCCTACCCTACCCCCGGGGACCATGATTTGGACAAACTAGAATCTACGTTACTTGAGGATGCTTCCAATCTAAATTGAGCTTTCCTGGCGTCATAGTTTTTGAGAAAAAAGTTTAAAGATTTTCTCTATATGTTCCTACGTAAAACTAGATCCCACTTCTGTGCCCCAACCCTACCCCTGGGGACCATGATTTGAACAAACTAGAATCTACGCTACCTGAGGATGCTTCCATTTTAATCAACTTTCCTAGCGTAATGGTTTTTGAGAAGAAGATTTTAAAGATTTTCTCTATATGTTCCTATGTAAAACTTGATCCCACTACTGTGGCCCAACCCTACCCCCGGGGACCATGATTTGAACAAACTAGAATCTACGCTTTCTGAGGATGCTTCCATTTTAATTTGAACTTTCCTAGCATAATGGTTTTTGAGAAGAAGATTTTAAAGATTTTCTCTATATATTCCTATGTAAAACTTCATCCCTCTATTGTAACCCTACTTTACCCCCGGGAACCAAGATTTGAACAAACTTGAAACTACACTTCCTGATGATGCTTTTAATTCAATTTGAGCTTTCCTCCCCCGATACTTTTTGAGAAGAAGATTTTATAGATTTTCACTATATGTTCCTATGTAAAACTTGATCCCCCTACTGTGGCCCAACCCTACCCCCGGGGACCATGATTTGAACAAACTAGAATCTACGCTACTCGAGGATGCTTCCATTTTAATTTGAACTTTCCTAGCATAATGGTTTTTGAGAAGAAGATTTTAAAGATTTTCTCTATATATTCCTATGTAATACTTCATCCCTCTATTGTAACCCTACTTTACCCCCGGGAACCAAGATTTGAACAAACTTGAAACTACACTTCCTGATGATGCTTTCAATTCAATTTGAGCTTTCCTCCCCTGATACTTTTTGAGAAGAAGATTTTATAGATTTTCAATATATATTCCTATGTAAAACTTGATCCCCCTACTGTGGCCCAACCCTACCCCCGGGGACCATGATTTGAACAAACAAGAATATACAATACCTGAGGATGCTTCCATTTTAATTTGAACTTTCCTAGCATAATGGTTTTTTAGAAGAAAGTTTAAATATTTTCTTTATATATTCCTATGTAAAACTTTATCCCTCTATTGTGACCCTACCCTACCCCCGGGAACCAAGATTTGAACAAACTTGAAACTACACTTCCTTGTGATGCTCTCAATTCAATTTGAGCTTTCCTCCCCTGATACTTTTTGAGAAGAAGATTTTATAGATTTTCAATATATATTCCTATGTAAAACTTGATCCCCCTACTGTGGCCCAACCCTACCCCCGGGGACCATGATTTGAACAAACAAGAATATACAATACCTGAGGATGCTTCCATTTTAATTTGAACTTTCCTAGCATAATGGTTTTTTAGAAGAAAGTTTAAATATTTTCTTTATATATTCCTATGTAAAACTTTATCCCTCTATTGTGACCCTACCCTACCCCCGGGAACCAAGATTTGAACAAACTTGAAACTACACTTCCTTGTGATGCTCTCAATTCAATTTGAGCTTTCCTCCCCTGATACTTTTTGAGAAGAAGATTTTATAGATTTTTTCTATATAGTCCTATGTAAAACTTGATCCCCCTAATGTGGCCCTACCCTACCCCCGGGGACCATGATTTGAACAAACTAGAATCTACGTTACTTGAGGATGCTTCCAATCTAAATTGAGCTTTCCTGACGTCATAGTTTTTGAGAAAAAAGTTTAAAGATTTTCTCTATATGTTCCTACGTAAAACTAGATCCCACTTCTGTGCCCCAACCCTACCCCTGGGGACCATGATTTGAACAAACTAGAATCTACGCTACCTGAGGATGCTTCCATTTTAATCAACTTTCCTAGCGTAATGGTTTTTGAGAAGAAGATTTTAAAGATTTTCTCGATATGTTCCTATGTAAAACTTGATCCCACTACTGTGGCCCAACCCTACCCCCGGGGACCATGATTTGAACAAACTAGAATCTACGCTTTCTGAGGATGCTTCCATTTTAATTTGAACTTTCCTAGCATAATGGTTTTTGAGAAGAAGATTTTAAAGATTTTCTCTATATATTCCTATGTAAAACTTCATCCCTCTATTGTAACCCTACTTTACCCCCGGGAACCAAGATTTGAACAAACTTGAAACTACACTTCCTGATGATGCTTTTAATTCAATTTGAGCTTTCCTCCCCTGATACTTTTTGAGAAGAAGATTTTATAGATTTTCACTATATATTCCTATGTAAAACTTAATCCCCCTACTGTGGCCCAACCCTACCCCTGAGGACCATAATTTGAACAAACTAGAATATACAATACCTGAGGATGCTTCCATTTTAATTTGAACTTTCCTAGCATAATGGTTTTTGAGAAGAAAGTTTAAATATTTTCTTTATATATTCCTATGTAAAACTTCATCCCTCTATTGTGACCCTACCCTACCCCCGGGAACCAAGATTTGAACAAACTTGAAACTACACTTCCTGGTGATGCTCTCAATTCAATTTGAGCTTTCCTCCCCTGATACTTTTTGAGAAGAAGATTTTAAAGATTTTCACTTTATATTCCTATGTAAAACTTGATCCCCCTACTGTGGCCCTACCCTACCCCCGGGGACCATGATTTGGACAAACTAGAATCTACGTTACTTGAGGATGCTTCCAATCTAAATTGAGCTTTCCTGGCGTCATAGTTTTTGAGAAAAAAGTTTAAAGATTTTCTCTATATGTTCCTACGTAAAACTAGATCCCACTTCTGTGCCCCAACCCTACCCCTGGGGACCATGATTTGAACAAACTAGAATCTACGCTACCTGAGGATGCTTCCATTTTAATCAACTTTCCTAGCGTAATGGTTTTTGAGAAGAAGATTTTAAAGATTTTCTCTATATGTTCCTATGTAAAACTTGATCCCACTACTGTGGCCCAACCCTACCCCCGGGGACCATGATTTGAACAAACTAGAATCTACGCTTTCTGAGGATGCTTCCATTTTAATTTGAACTTTCCTAGCATAATGGTTTTTGAGAAGAAGATTTTAAAGATTTTCTCTATATATTCCTATGTAAAACTTCATCCCTCTATTGTAACCCTACTTTACCCCCGGGAACCAAGATTTGAACAAACTTGAAACTACACTTCCTGATGATGCTTTCAATTCAATTTGAGCTTTCCTCCCCTGATACTTTTTGAGAAGAAGATTTTATAGATTTTCAATATATATTCCTATGTAAAACTTGATCCCCCTACTGTGGCCCAACCCTACCCCCGGGGACCATGATTTGAACAAACAAGAATATACAATACCTGAGGATGCTTCCATTTTAATTTGAACTTTCCTAGCATAATGGTTTTTTAGAAGAAAGTTTAAATATTTTCTTTATATATTCCTATGTAAAACTTTATCCCTCTATTGTGACCCTACCCTACCCCCGGGAACCAAGATTTGAACAAACTTGAAACTACACTTCCTTGTGATGCTCTCAATTCAATTTGAGCTTTCCTCCCCTGATACTTTTTGAGAAGAAGATTTTATAGATTTTTTCTATATAGTCCTATGTAAAACTTGATCCCCCTAATGTGGCCCTACCCTACCCCCGGGGACCATGATTTGAACAAACTAGAATCTACGTTACTTGAGGATGCTTCCAATCTAAATTGAGCTTTCCTGACGTCATAGTTTTTGAGAAAAAAGTTTAAAGATTTTCTCTATATGTTCCTACGTAAAACTAGATCCCACTTCTGTGCCCCAACCCTACCCCTGGGGACCATGATTTGAACAAACTAGAATCTACGCTACCTGAGGATGCTTCCATTTTAATCAACTTTCCTAGCGTAATGGTTTTTGAGAAGAAGATTTTAAAGATTTTCTCGATATGTTCCTATGTAAAACTTGATCCCACTACTGTGGCCCAACCCTACCCCCGGGGACCATGATTTGAACAAACTAGAATCTACGCTTTCTGAGGATGCTTCCATTTTAATTTGAACTTTCCTAGCATAATGGTTTTTGAGAAGAAGATTTTAAAGATTTTCTCTATATATTCCTATGTAAAACTTCATCCCTCTATTGTAACCCTACTTTACCCCCGGGAACCAAGATTTGAACAAACTTGAAACTACACTTCCTGATGATGCTTTTAATTCAATTTGAGCTTTCCTCCCCTGATACTTTTTGAGAAGAAGATTTTAAAGATTTTCACTATATATTCCTATGTAAAACTTAATCCCCCTACTGTGGCCCAACCCTACCCCTGAGGACCATAATTTGAACAAACTAGAATATACAATACCTGAGGATGCTTCCATTTTAATTTGAACTTTCCTAGCATAATGGTTTTTGAGAAGAAAGTTTAAATATTTTCTTTATATATTCCTATGTAAAACTTCATCCCTCTATTGTGACCCTACCCTACCCCCGGGAACCAAGATTTGAACAAACTTGAAACTACACTTCCTGGTGATGCTCTCAATTCAATTTGAGCTTTCCTCCCCTGATACTTTTTGAGAAGAAGATTTTAAAGATTTTCACTTTATATTCCTGTGTAAAACTTGATCCCCCTACTGTGGCCCTACCCTACCCCCGGGGACCATGATTTGGACAAACTAGAATCTACGTTACTTGAGGATGCTTCCAATCTAAATTGAGCTTTCCTGGCGTCATAGTTTTTGAGAAAAAAGTTTAAAGATTTTCTCTATATGTTCCTACGTAAAACTAGATCCCACTTCTGTGCCCCAACCCTACCCCTGGGGACCATGATTTGAACAAACTAGAATCTACGCTACCTGAGGATGCTTCCATTTTAATCAACTTTCCTAGCGTAATGGTTTTTGAGAAGAAGATTTTAAAGATTTTCTCTATATGTTCCTATGTAAAACTTGATCCCACTACTGTGGCCCAACCCTACCCCCGGGGACCATGATTTGAACAAACTAGAATCTACGCTTTCTGAGGATGCTTCCATTTTAATTTGAACTTTCCTAGCATAATGGTTTTTGAGAAGAAGATTTTAAAGATTTTCTCTATATATTCCTATGTAAAACTTCATCCCTCTATTGTAACCCTACTTTACCCCCGGGAACCAAGATTTGAACAAACTTGAAACTACACTTCCTGATGATGCTTTTAATTCAATTTGAGCTTTCCTCCCCCGATACTTTTTGAGAAGAAGATTTTATAGATTTTCACTATATGTTCCTATGTAAAACTTGATCCCCCTACTGTGGCCCAACCCTACCCCCGGGGACCATGATTTGAACAAACTAGAATCTACGCTACTCGAGGATGCTTCCATTTTAATTTGAACTTTCCTAGCATAATGGTTTTTGAGAAGAAGATTTTAAAGATTTTCTCTATATATTCCTATGTAATACTTCATCCCTCTATTGTAACCCTACTTTACCCCCGGGAACCAAGATTTGAACAAACTTGAAACTACACTTCCTGATGATGCTTTCAATTCAATTTGAGCTTTCCTCCCCTGATACTTTTTGAGAAGAAGATTTTATAGATTTTCAATATATATTCCTATGTAAAACTTGATCCCCCTACTGTGGCCCAACCCTACCCCCGGGGACCATGATTTGAACAAACAAGAATATACAATACCTGAGGATGCTTCCATTTTAATTTGAACTTTCCTAGCATAATGGTTTTTTAGAAGAAAGTTTAAATATTTTCTTTATATATTCCTATGTAAAACTTTATCCCTCTATTGTGACCCTACCCTACCCCCGGGAACCAAGATTTGAACAAACTTGAAACTACACTTCCTTGTGATGCTCTCAATTCAATTTGAGCTTTCCTCCCCTGATACTTTTTGAGAAGAAGATTTTATAGATTTTCAATATATATTCCTATGTAAAACTTGATCCCCCTACTGTGGCCCAACCCTACCCCCGGGGACCATGATTTGAACAAACAAGAATATACAATACCTGAGGATGCTTCCATTTTAATTTGAACTTTCCTAGCATAATGGTTTTTTAGAAGAAAGTTTAAATATTTTCTTTATATATTCCTATGTAAAACTTTATCCCTCTATTGTGACCCTACCCTACCCCCGGGAACCAAGATTTGAACAAACTTGAAACTACACTTCCTTGTGATGCTCTCAATTCAATTTGAGCTTTCCTCCCCTGATACTTTTTGAGAAGAAGATTTTATAGATTTTTTCTATATAGTCCTATGTAAAACTTGATCCCCCTAATGTGGCCCTACCCTACCCCCGGGGACCATGATTTGAACAAACTAGAATCTACGTTACTTGAGGATGCTTCCAATCTAAATTGAGCTTTCCTGACGTCATAGTTTTTGAGAAAAAAGTTTAAAGATTTTCTCTATATGTTCCTACGTAAAACTAGATCCCACTTCTGTGCCCCAACCCTACCCCTGGGGACCATGATTTGAACAAACTAGAATCTACGCTACCTGAGGATGCTTCCATTTTAATCAACTTTCCTAGCGTAATGGTTTTTGAGAAGAAGATTTTAAAGATTTTCTCGATATGTTCCTATGTAAAACTTGATCCCACTACTGTGGCCCAACCCTACCCCCGGGGACCATGATTTGAACAAACTAGAATCTACGCTTTCTGAGGATGCTTCCATTTTAATTTGAACTTTCCTAGCATAATGGTTTTTGAGAAGAAGATTTTAAAGATTTTCTCTATATATTCCTATGTAAAACTTCATCCCTCTATTGTAACCCTACTTTACCCCCGGGAACCAAGATTTGAACAAACTTGAAACTACACTTCCTGATGATGCTTTTAATTCAATTTGAGCTTTCCTCCCCTGATACTTTTTGAGAAGAAGATTTTATAGATTTTCACTATATATTCCTATGTAAAACTTAATCCCCCTACTGTGGCCCAACCCTACCCCTGAGGACCATAATTTGAACAAACTAGAATATACAATACCTGAGGATGCTTCCATTTTAATTTGAACTTTCCTAGCATAATGGTTTTTGAGAAGAAAGTTTAAATATTTTCTTTATATATTCCTATGTAAAACTTCATCCCTCTATTGTGACCCTACCCTACCCCCGGGAACCAAGATTTGAACAAACTTGAAACTACACTTCCTGGTGATGCTCTCAATTCAATTTGAGCTTTCCTCCCCTGATACTTTTTGAGAAGAAGATTTTAAAGATTTTCACTTTATATTCCTATGTAAAACTTGATCCCCCTACTGTGGCCCTACCCTACCCCCGGGGACCATGATTTGGACAAACTAGAATCTACGTTACTTGAGGATGCTTCCAATCTAAATTGAGCTTTCCTGGCGTCATAGTTTTTGAGAAAAAAGTTTAAAGATTTTCTCTATATGTTCCTACGTAAAACTAGATCCCACTTCTGTGCCCCAACCCTACCCCTGGGGACCATGATTTGAACAAACTAGAATCTACGCTACCTGAGGATGCTTCCATTTTAATCAACTTTCCTAGCGTAATGGTTTTTGAGAAGAAGATTTTAAAGATTTTCTCTATATGTTCCTATGTAAAACTTGATCCCACTACTGTGGCCCAACCCTACCCCCGGGGACCATGATTTGAACAAACTAGAATCTACGCTTTCTGAGGATGCTTCCATTTTAATTTGAACTTTCCTAGCATAATGGTTTTTGAGAAGAAGATTTTAAAGATTTTCTCTATATATTCCTATGTAAAACTTCATCCCTCTATTGTAACCCTACTTTACCCCCGGGAACCAAGATTTGAACAAACTTGAAACTACACTTCCTGATGATGCTTTTAATTCAATTTGAGCTTTCCTCCCCCGATACTTTTTGAGAAGAAGATTTTATAGATTTTCACTATATGTTCCTATGTAAAACTTGATCCCCCTACTGTGGCCCAACCCTACCCCCGGGGACCATGATTTGAACAAACTAGAATCTACGCTACTCGAGGATGCTTCCATTTTAATTTGAACTTTCCTAGCATAATGGTTTTTGAGAAGAAGATTTTAAAGATTTTCTCTATATATTCCTATGTAATACTTCATCCCTCTATTGTAACCCTACTTTACCCCCGGGAACCAAGATTTGAACAAACTTGAAACTACACTTCCTGATGATGCTTTCAATTCAATTTGAGCTTTCCTCCCCTGATACTTTTTGAGAAGAAGATTTTATAGATTTTCAATATATATTCCTATGTAAAACTTGATCCCCCTACTGTGGCCCAACCCTACCCCCGGGGACCATGATTTGAACAAACAAGAATATACAATACCTGAGGATGCTTCCATTTTAATTTGAACTTTCCTAGCATAATGGTTTTTTAGAAGAAAGTTTAAATATTTTCTTTATATATTCCTATGTAAAACTTTATCCCTCTATTGTGACCCTACCCTACCCCCGGGAACCAAGATTTGAACAAACTTGAAACTACACTTCCTTGTGATGCTCTCAATTCAATTTGAGCTTTCCTCCCCTGATACTTTTTGAGAAGAAGATTTTATAGATTTTTTCTATATAGTCCTATGTAAAACTTGATCCCCCTAATGTGGCCCTACCCTACCCCCGGGGACCATGATTTGAACAAACTAGAATCTACGTTACTTGAGGATGCTTCCAATCTAAATTGAGCTTTCCTGACGTCATAGTTTTTGAGAAAAAAGTTTAAAGATTTTCTCTATATGTTCCTACGTAAAACTAGATCCCACTTCTGTGCCCCAACCCTACCCCTGGGGACCATGATTTGAACAAACTAGAATCTACGCTACCTGAGGATGCTTCCATTTTAATCAACTTTCCTAGCGTAATGGTTTTTGAGAAGAAGATTTTAAAGATTTTCTCGATATGTTCCTATGTAAAACTTGATCCCACTACTGTGGCCCAACCCTACCCCCGGGGACCATGATTTGAACAAACTAGAATCTACGCTTTCTGAGGATGCTTCCATTTTAATTTGAACTTTCCTAGCATAATGGTTTTTGAGAAGAAGATTTTAAAGATTTTCTCTATATATTCCTATGTAAAACTTCATCCCTCTATTGTAACCCTACTTTACCCCCGGGAACCAAGATTTGAACAAACTTGAAACTACACTTCCTGATGATGCTTTTAATTCAATTTGAGCTTTCCTCCCCTGATACTTTTTGAGAAGAAGATTTTATAGATTTTCACTATATATTCCTATGTAAAACTTAATCCCCCTACTGTGGCCCAACCCTACCCCTGGGGACCATAATTTGAACAAACTAGAATATACAATACCTGAGGATGCTTCCATTTTAATTTGAACTTTCCTAGCATAATGGTTTTTGAGAAGAAAGTTTAAATATTTTCTTTATATATTCCTATGTAAAACTTCATCCCTCTATTGTGACCCTACCCTACCCCCGGGAACCAAGATTTGAACAAACTTGAAACTACACTTCCTGGTGATGCTCTCAATTCAATTTGAGCTTTCCTCCCCTGATACTTTTTGAGAAGAAGATTTTAAAGATTTTCACTTTATATTCCTATGTAAAACTTGATCCCCCTACTGTGGCCCAACCCTACCTCCGGGGACCATGATTTGAACAAACTAGAATATACAATACCTGAGGATGCTTCCATTTTAATTTGAACTTTCCTAGCGTAATGGTTTTCGAGAAGAAAGTTTAAATATTTTCTTTATATATTCCTATGTCAAACTTCATCCCTCTATTGTGACCCTACCCTACCCCCGGGAACCAAGATTTGAACAAACTTGAAACTACACTTCCTGGTGATGCTCTCAATTCAATTTGAGCTTACCTCCCCTGATACTTTTTGAGAAGAAGATTTTATAGATTTTTTCTATATAGTCCTATGTAAAACTTGATCCCCCTAATGTGGCCCTACCCTACCCCCGGGGACCATGATTTGAACAAACTAGAATCTACGCTACTTGAGGATGCTTCCAATCTAATTTGAGCTTTCCTGGCGTCATAGTTTTTGAGAAAAAAGTTTAAAGATTTTCTCTATATGTTCCTACGTAAAACTAGATCCCACTACTGTGGCCCAACCCTACCGCTGGGGACCATGATTTGAACAAACTAGAATCTACGCTACCTGGGGATGCTTCCATTTTAATCAACTTTCCTAGCGTAATGGTTTTTGAGAAGAAGATTTTAAAGATTTTCTCTATATGTTCCTATGTAAAACTTGATCACCCTACTGTGGCCCAACCCTACCCCCGGGGACCATGATTTGAACAAACTAGAATCTACGCTCTCTGAGGATGCTTCCATTTTAATTTGAACTTTCCTAGCATAATGGTTTTTGAGAAGAAGATTTTAAAGATTTTCTCTATATATTCCTATGTAAAACTTCATCCCTCTATTGTAACCCTACTTTACCCCCGGGAACCAAGATTTGAACAAACTTGAAACTACACTTCCTGATGATGCTTTTAATTCAATTTGAGCTTTCCTCCCCTGATACTTTTTGAGAAGAAGATTTTATAGATTTTCACTATATATTCCTATGTAAAACTTCATCCCCCTAATGTGGCCCAACCCTACCCCCGGGGACCATGATTTGAACAAACTAGAATATACAATACCTGAGGATGCTTCCATTTTAATTTGAACTTTCCTAGCATAATGGTTTTTTAGAAGAAAGTTTAAATATTTTCTTTATATATTCCTATGTAAAACTTCATCCCTCTATTGTGACCCTACCCTACCCCCGGGAACCAAGATTTGAACAAACTTGAAACTACACTTCCTTGTGATGCTCTCAATTCAATTTGAGCTTTCCTCCCCGGATACTTTTTGAGAAGAAGATTTTATAGATTTTTTCTATATAGTCCTATGTAAAACTTGATCCCCCTAATGTGGCCCTACCCTACCCCCGGGGACCATGATTTTAACAAACTAGAATCTACGCTACTTGAGGATGCTTCCAATCTAATTTGAGCTTTCCTGGCGTCATAGTTTTTGAGAAAAAAGTTTAAAGATTTTCTCTATATGTTCCTACGTAAAACTAGATCCCACTACTGTGCCCCAACCCTACCCCTGGGGACCATGATTTGAACAAACTAGAATCTACGCTACCTGAGGATGCTTCCATTTTAATCAACTTTCCTAGCGTAATGGTTTTTGAGAAGAAGATTTTAAAGATTTTCTCTATATGTTCCTATGTAAAACTTGATCCCACTACTGTGGCCCAACCCTACCCCCGGGGACCATGATTTGAACAAACTAGAATCTACGCTTTCTGAGGATGCTTCCATTTTAATTTGAACTTTCCTAACATAATGGTTTTTGAGAAGAAGATTTTAAAGATTTTCTCTATATATTCCTATGTAAAACTTCATCCCTCTATTGTAACCCTACTTTACCCCCGGGAACCAAGATTTGAACAAACTTGAAACTACACTTCCTGATGATGCTTTTAATTCAATTTGAGCTTTCCTCCCCTGATACTTTTTGAGAAGAAGATTTTATAGATTTTCACTATATATTCCTATGTAAAACTTGATCCCCCTAATGTGGCCCAACCCTACCCCCGGGGACCATGATTTGAACAAACTAGAATCTACGCTTTCTGAGGATGCTTCCATTTTAATTTGAACTTTCCTTACATAATGGTTTTTGAGAAGAAGATTTTAAAGATTTTCTTTATATATTCCTATGTAAAACTTCATCCCTCTATTGTAACCCTACTTTACCCCCGGGAACCAAGATTTGAACAAACTTGAAACTACACTTCCTGATGATGCTTTCAATTCAATTTGAGCTTTCCTCCCCTGATACTTTTTGAGAAGAAGATTTTATAGATTTTCACTATATATTCCTATGTAAAACTTGATCCCCCTACTGTGGCCCAACCCTACCCCCGGGGACCATAATTTGAACAAACTAGAATATACAATACCTGAGGATGCTTCCATTTTAATTTGAACTTTCTTAGCATAATGGTTTTTTAGAAGAAAGTTTAAATATTTTGTTTATATATTCCTATGTAAAACTTCATCCCTCTATTGTGACCCTACCCTACCCCCGGAAACCAAGATTTGAACAAACTTGAAACTACACTTCCTTGTGATGCTCTCAATTCAATTTGAGCTTTCCTCCCCTGATACTTTTTGAGAAGAAGATTTTATAGATTTTTTCTATATAGTCCTATGTAAAACTTGATCCCCCTAATGTGGCCCTACCCTACCCCCGGGGACCATGATTTGAACAAACTAGAATCTACGCTACTTGAGGATGCTTCCAATCTAATTTGAGCTTTCCTGGCGTCATAGTTTTTGAGAAAAAAGTTTAAAGATTTTCTCTATATGTTCCTATGTAAAACTTGTTCTCACTACTGTGGCCATACCCTACCCCCGGGGACCATGATTTGAACAAACTAGAATCTACGCTACCTGAGGATGCTTCCATTTTATTTTGAATTTTCCTAGCATAATTGTTTTTGAGAAGAAGATTTTAAAGATTTTCTCTATGTATTCCTATGTAAAACTTCATCCCTCTGTTGTGACCATTTCCTACCCCCGGGAACCAAGATTTGAACAAACTTGAAACTACAATTCCTGATGATGCTTTCAATTCAATTTGAGCTTTCCTCCCCTGATACTTTTTGAGAAGAAGATTTTAAAGATTTTCACTATACATTCCTATATAAAACTTGATCCCCCTACTGTGGCCCAACCCTACCCCTGGGGACCATGATTTGAACAATCTAGATTCTACACTACTTCAAAATGCTTCCAATTATATTTTAAACTTTTATAGCATAATGGTTTTTGAGAAGAAAGTTTAAACATTTTCTCTACATATTCCTATGTAAAACTTCATCCCTCTATTGTAACCCTACTTTACCCCCGGGAACCAAGATTTGAACAAACTTGAAACTACACTTCCTGATGATGCTTTCAATTCAATTTGAGCTTTCCTCCCTTGATATTTTTTGAGAAGAAGATTTTATAGATTTCTCAATATATTCCTATATTAAACTTGATCCTCCTACTGTGGCCCAACCCTACCCCCGGGGACCATGATTTGAACAAACTATAATATACAATACCTGAGGATGCTTCCATTTTAATTTGAACTTTCCTAGCATAATAGTTTTTGAGAAGAAAGTTTAAATATTTTCTTTATATATTCCTATGTCAAACTTCATCCCTCTATTGTGACCCTACCCTACCCCCAGGAACCAAGATTTGAATAAACTTGAAACTACACTTCCTTGTGATAATCTCAATTCAATTTGAGCTTTCCTCCCCTGATACTTTTTGAGAAGAAGATTTTATAGATTTCTCAATATATTCCTATGTAAAACTTGATCCCCCTACTGTGGCCCAACCCTACCCCCGGGGACCATGATTTGAACAAACTAGAATCTACGCTTTCTGAGGATGCTTCCATTTTAATTTGAACTTTCCTAGCATAATGGTTTTTGAGAAGAAGATTTTAAAGATTTTCTCTATATATTCCTATGTAAAACTTCATCCCTCTATTGTAACCCTACTTTACCCCCGGGAACCAAGATTTGAACAAACTTGAAACTACACTTCCTGATGATGCTTTTAATTCAATTTGAGCTTTCCTCCCCTGATACTTTTTGAGAAGAAGATTTTATAGATTTTCACTATATATTCCTATGTAAAACTTAATCCCCCTACTGTGGCCCAACCCTACCCCCGGGGACCATAATTTGAACAAACTAGAATATACAATACCTGAGGATGCTTCCATTTTAATTTGAACTTTCCTAGCATAATGGTTTTTGAGAAGAAAGTTTAAATATTTTCTTTATATATTCCTATGTAAAACTTCATCCCTCTATTGTGACCCTACCCTACCCCCGGGAACCAAGATTTGAACAAACTTGAAACTACACTTCCTGATGATGCTTTTAATTCAATTTGAGCTTTCCTCCCCTGATACTTTTTGAGAAGAAGATTTTAAAGATTTTCACTTTATATTCCTATGTAAAACTTAATCCCCCTACTGTGGCCCAACCCTACCCCCGGGGACCATGATTTGAACAAACTAGAATATACAATACCTGAGGATGCTTCAATTTTAATTTGAACTTTCCTAGGGTGATGGTTTTCGAGAAGAAAGTTTAAATATTTTCTTTATATATTCCTATGTAAAACTTCATCCCTCTATTGTGACCCTACCCTACCCCCGGGAACCAAGATTTGAACAAACTTGAAACTACACTTCCTGGTGATGCTCTCAATTCAATTTGAGCTTTCCTCCCCTGATACTTTTTGAGAAGAAGATTTTAAAGATTTTCACTTGATATTCCTATGTAAAACTTGATCCCCCTACTGTGGCCCAACCCTACCCCCGGGGACCATGATTTGAACAAACTAGAATATACAATACCTGAGGATGCTTCCATTTTAATTTGAACTTTCCTAGCGTAATGGTTTTCGAGGAGAAAGTTTAAATATTTTCTTTATATATTCCTATGTCAAACTTCATCCCTCTATTGTGACCCTAACCTACCCCCGGGATCCAAGATTTGAACAAACTTGAAACTACACTTCCTGGTGATGCTCTCAATTCAATTTGAGCTTTCCTCCCCTGATACTTTTTGAGAAGAAGATTTTATAGATTTTTTCTATATAGTCCTATGTAAAACTTGATCCCCCTAATGTGGCCCTACCCTACCCCCGGGGACCATGATTTGAACAAACTAGAATCTACGCTACTTGAGGATGCTTCCAATCTAATTTGAGCTTTCCTGGCGTCATAGTTTTTGAGAAAAAAGTTTAAAGATTTTCTCTATATGTTCCTACGTAAAACTAGATCCCACTACTGTGGCCCAACCCTACCGCTGGGGACCATGATTTGAACAAACTAGAATCTACGCTACCTGAGGATGCTTCCATTTTAATCAACTTTCCTAGCATAATGGTTTTTGAGAAGAAAGTTTAAATATTTTCTTTATATATTCCTATGTAAAACTTCATCCCTCTATTGTGACCCTACCCTACCCCCGGGAACCAAGATTTTAACAAACTTGAAACTACACTTCCAGATGATGCTTTTAATTCAATTTGAGCTTTCCTCCCCTGATACTTTTTGAGAAGAAGATTTTAAAGATTTTCACTTTATATTCCTATGTAAAACTTAATCCCCCTACTGTGGCCCAACCCTACCCCCGGGGACCATGATTTGAACAAACTAGAATATACAATACCTGAGGATGCTTCCATTTTAATTTGAACTTTCCTAGCGTGATGGTTTTCGAGAAGAAAGTTTAAATATTTTCTTTATATATTCCTATGTAAAACTTCATCCCTCTATTGTGACCCTACCCTACCCCCGGGAACCAAGATTTGAACAAACTTGAAACTACACTTCCTGGTGATGCATTCAATTCAATTTGAGCTTTCCTCCCCTGATACTTTTTGAGAAGAAGATTTTAAAGATTTTCACTTTATATTCCTATGTAAAACTTGATCCCCCTACTGTGGCCCAACCCTACCTCCGGGGACCATGATTTGAACAAACTAGAATATACAATACCTGAGGATGCTTCCATTTTAATTTGAACTTTCCTAGCGTAATGGTTTTTGAGAAGAAGATTTTATAGATTTTTTCTATATAGTCCTATGTAAAACTTGATCCCCCTAATGTGGCCCTACCCTACCCCCGGGGACCATGATTTGAACAAACTAGAATCTACGCTACTTGAGGATGCTTCCAATCTAATTTGAGCTTTCCTGGCGTCATAGTTTTTGAGAAAAAAGTTTAAAGATTTTCTCTATATGTTCCTACGTAAAACTAGATCCCACTACTGTGCCCCAACCCTACCCCTGGGGACCATGATTTGAACAAACTAGAATCTACGCTACCTGAGGATGCTTCCATTTTAATCAACTTTCCTAGCGTAATGGTTTTTGAGAAGAAGATTTTAAAGATTTTCTCTATATGTTCCTATGTAAAACTTGATCACCCTACTGTGGCCCAACCCTACCCCCGGGGACCATGATTTGAACAAACTAGAATCTACCCTCTCTGAGGATGCTTCCATTTTAATTTGAACTTTCCTAGCATAATGGTTTTTGAGAAGAAGATTTTAAAGATTTTCTCTATATATTCCTATGTAAAACTTCATCCCTCTATTGTAACCCTACTTTACCCCCGGGAACCAAGATTTGAACAAACTTGAAACTACACTTCCTGATGATGCTTTTAATTCAATTTGAGCTTTCCTCCCCTGATACTTTTTGAGAAGAAGATTTTATAGATTTTCAATATATATTCCTATGTAAAACTTGATCCCCCTAATGTGGCCCAACCCTACCCCCGGGGACCATGATTTGAACAAACTAGAATATACAATACCTGAGGATGCTTCCATTTTAATTTGAACTTTCCCAGCATAATGGTTTTTTAGAAGAAAGTTTAAATATTTTCTTTATATATTCCTATGTAAAACTTCATCCCTCTATTGTGACCCTACCCTACCCCCGGGAACCAAGATTTGAACAGACTTGAAACTACACTTCCTTGTGATGCTCTCAATTCAATTTGAGCTTTCCTCCCCTGATACTTTTTGAGAAGAAGATTTTATAGATTTTTTCTATATAGTCCTATGTAAAACTTGATCCCCCTAATGTGGCCCTACCCTACCCCCGGGGACCATGATTTGAACAAACTAAAATCTACGCTACTTGAGGATGCTTCCAATCTAATTTGAGCTTTCCTGGCGTCATAGTTTTTGAGAAAAAAGTTTAAAGATTTTCTCTATATGTTCCTACGTAAAACTAGATCCCACTACTGTGCCCCAACCCTACCCCTGGGGACCATGATTTGAACAAACTAGAATCTACGCTACCTGAGGATGCTTCCATTTTAATCAACTTTCCTAGCATAATGGTTTTTGAGAAGAAAGTTTAAATATTTTCTTTATATATTCCTATGTAAAACTTCATCCCTCTATTGTGACCCTACCCTACCCCCGGGAACCAAGATTTGAACAAACTTGAAACTACACTTCCTGATGATGCTTTTAATTCAATTTGAGCTTTCCTCCCCTGATACTTTTTGAGAAGAAGATTTTAAAGATTTTCACTTTATATTCCTATGTAAAACTTAATCCCCCTACTGTGGCCCAACCCTACCCCCGGGGACCATGATTTGAACAAACTAGAATATACAATACCTGAGGATGCTTCCATTTTAATTTGAACTTTCCTAGCGTGATGGTTTTCGAGAAGAAAGTTTAAATATTTTCTTTATATATTCCTATGTAAAACTTCATCCCTCTATTGTGACCCTACCCTACCCCCGGGAACCAAGATTTGAACAAACTTGAAACTACACTTCCTGGTGATGCTCTCAATTCAATTTGAGCTTTCCTCCCCGGATACTTTTTGAGAAGAAGATTTTAAAGATTTTCACTTTATATTCCTATGTAAAACTTGATCCCCCTACTGTGGCCCAACCCTACCCCCGGGGACCATGATTTGAACAAACTAGAATATACAATACCTGAGGATGCTTCCATTTTAATTTGAACTTTCCTAGCGTAATGGTTTTCGAGAAGAAAGTTTAAATATTTTCTTTATATATTCCTATGTCAAACTTCATCCCTCTATTGTGACCCTACCCTACCCCCGGGAACCAAGATTTGAACAAACTTGAAACTACACTTCCTGGTGATGCTTTCAATTTAATTTGAGCTTACCTCCCCTGGTACTTTTTGAGAAGAAGATTTTATAGATTTTTTCCATATAGTCTTATGTAAAACTTGATCCCCCTAATGTGGCCCTACCCTACCCCCGGGGACCATGATTTGAACAAACTAGAATCTACGCTACTTGAGGATGCTTCCAATCTAATTTGAGCTTTCCTGGTGTCATAGTTTTTTAGAAGAAAGTTTAAAGATTTTCTCTATATGTTCCTACGTAAAACTAGATCCCACTACTGTGCCCCAACCCTACCCCTGGGGACCATGATTTGAACAAACTAGAATCTACGCTACCTGAGGATGCTTCCATTTTAATCAACTTTCCTAGCGTAATGGTTTTTGAGAAGAAGATTTTAAAGATTTTCTCTATATGTTCCTATGTAAAACTTGATCCCCCTACTGTGGCCCAACCCTACCCCCGGGGACCATGATTTGAACAAACTAGAATCTACGCTCTCTGAGGATGCTTCCATTTTAATTTGAACTTTCCTAGCATAATGGTTTTTGCGAAGAAGATTTTAAAGATTTTCTCTATATATTCCTATGTAAAACTTCATCCCTCTATTGTAACCCTACTTTACCCCCGGGAACCAAGATTTGAACAAACTTGAAACTACACCTGCTGAGGATGCTTTTAATTCAATTTGAGCTTTCCTCCCCTGATACTTTTTGAGAAGAAGATTTTATAGATTTTCAATATATATTCCTATGTAAAACTTGATCCCCCTAATGTGGCCCAACCCTACCCCCGGGGACCATGATTTGAACAAACTAGAATATACAATACCTGAGGATGCTTCCATTTTAATTTGAACTTTCCCAGCATAATGGTTTTTTAGAAGAAAGTTTAAATATTTTTTTTATATATTCCTATGTAAAACTTCATCCCTCTATTGTGACCCTACCCAACCCCCGGGAACCAAGATTTGAACAAACTTGAAACTACACTTCCTTGTGATGCTCTCAATTCAATTTGAGCTTTCCTCCCCTGATACTTTTTGAGAAGAAGATTTTATAGATTTTTTCTATATAGTCCTATGTAAAACTTGATCCCCCTAATGTGGCCCTACCCTACCCCCGGGGACCATGATTTGAACAAACTAGAATCTACGCTACTTGAGGATGCTTCCAATCTAATTTGAGCTTTCCTGGCGTCATAGTTTTTGAGAAAAAAGTTTAAAGATTTTCTCTATATGTTCCTACGTAAAACTAGATCCCACTACTGTGCCCCAACCCTACCCCTGGGGACCATGATTTGAACAAACTAGAATCTACGCTACCTGAGGATGCTTCCATTTTAATCAACTTTCCTAGCGTAATGGTTTTTGAGAAGAAGATTTTAAAGATTTTCTCTATATGTTCCTATGTAAAACTTGATCCCACTACTGTGGCCCAACCCTACCCCCGGGGACCATGATTTGAACAAACTAGAATCTACGCTTTCTGAGAATGCTTCCATTTTAATTTGAACTTTCCTAACATAATGGTTTTTGAGAAGAAGATTTTAAAGATTTTCTCTATATATTCCTATGTAAAACTTCATCCCTCTATTGTAACCCTACTTTACCCCCGGGAACCAAGATTTGAACAAACTTGAAACTACACTTCCTGATGATGCTTTTAATTCAATTTGAGCTTTCCTCCCCTGATACTTTTTGAGAAGAAGATTTTATAGATTTTCACTATATATTCCTATGTAAAACTTGATCCCCCTAATGTGGCCCTACCCTACCCCCGGGGACCATGATTTGAACAAACTAGAATCTACGCTACTTGAGGATGCTTCCAATCTAATTTGAGCTTTCCTGGCGTCATAGTTTTTGAGAAAAAAGTTTAAAGATTTTCTCTATATGTTCCTACGTAAAACTAGATCCCACTACTGTGCCCCAACCATACCCCTGGGGACCATGATTTGAACAAACTAGAATCTACGCTACCTGAGGATGCTTCCATTTTAATCAACTTTCCTAGCGTAATGGTTTTTGAGAAGAAGATTTTAAAGATTTTCTCTATATATTCCTATGTAAAACTTCATCCCTCTATTGTAACCCTACTTTACCCCCGGGAACCAAGATTTGAACAAACTTGAAACTACACTTCCTGATGATGCTTTTAATTCAATTTGAGCTTTCCTCCCCTGATACTTTTTGAGAAGAAGATTTTATAGATTTTCACTATATATTCCTATGTAAAACTTGATCCCCCTAATGTGGCCCAACCCTACCCCCGGGGACCATGATTTGAACAAACTAGAATCTACACTTTCTGAGGATGCTTCCATTTTAATTTGAACTTTCCTTACATAATGGTTTTTGAGAAGAAGATTTTAAAGATTTTCTCTATATATTCCTATGTAAAACTTCATCCCTCTATTGTAACCCTACTTTACCCCCGGGAACCAAGATTTGAACAAACTTGAAACTACACTTCCTGATGATGCTTTCAATTCAATTTGAGCTTTCCTCCCCTGATACTTTTTGAGAAGAAGATTTTATAGATTTTCACTATATATTCCTATGTAAAACTTGATCCCCCTACTGTGGCCCAACCCTACCCCCGGGGACCATAATTTGAACAAACTAGAATATACAATACCTGAGGATGCTTCCATTTTAATTTGAACTTTCTTAGCATAATGGTTTTTGAGAAGAAAGTTTAAATATTTTCTTTATTCATTCCTATGTAAAACTTCATCCCTCTATTGTGACCCTACCCTACCCCCGGGAACCAAGATTTGAACAAACTTGAAACTACACTTCCTTGTGATACTCTCAATTCAATTTGAGCTTTCCTCCCCTGATACTTTTTGAGAAGAAGATTTTATAGATTTTTTCTATATAGTCCTATGTAAAACTTGATCCCCCTAATGTGGCCCTACCCTACCCCCGGGGACCATGATTTGAACAAACTAGAATCTACGCTACTTGAGGATGCTTCCAATCTAATTTGAGCTTTCCTGGCGTCATAGTTTTTGAGAAAAAAGTTTAAAGATTTTCTCTATATGTTCCTATGTAAAACTTGTTCTCACTACTGTGGCCCTACCCTACCCCCAGGGACCATGATTTGAACAAACTAGAATATACAATACCTGAGGATGCTTCCATTTTATTTTGAATTTTCCTAGCATAATTGTTTTTGAGAAGAAGATTTTAAAGATTTTCTCTATGTATTCCTATGTAAAACTTCATCCCTCTGTTGTGACCATTTCGTACCCCCGGGAACCAAGATTTGAACAAACTTGAAACTACAATTCCTGATGATGCTTTCAATTCAATTTGAGCTTTCCTCCCCTGATACTTTTTGAGAAGAAGATTTTAAAGATTTTCACTATACATTCCTATATGAAACTTGATTCCCCTACTGTGGCCCAACCCTACCCCCGGGGACCATGATTTGAACAATCTAGATTCTACACTACTTCAAGATGCTTCCAATTATATTTTAAACTTTTATAGCATAATGGTTTTTGAGAAGAAAGTTTAAAGATTTTCTCTACATATTCCTATGTAAAACTTCATCCCTCTATTGTGACCCTACCCTACCCCCGGGAACCAAGATTTGAACAAACTTGAAACTCCACTTCCTGATGATGCTTTCAATTCAATTTGAGCTTTCCTCCCTTGATATTTTTTGAGAAGAAGATTTTATAGATTTCTCAATATATTCCTATATTTAACTTGATCCTCCTACTGTGGCCCAACCCTACCCCCGGGGACCATGATTTGAACAAACTATAATATACAATACCTGAGGATGCTTCCATTTTAATTTGAACTTTCCTAGCATAATGGTTTTTGAGAAGAAAGTTTAAATATTTTCTTTATATATTCCTATGTCAAACTTCATCCCTCTATTGTGACCCTACCCTACCCCCGGGAACCAAGATTTGAATAAACTTGAAACTACACTTCCTTGTGATGCTCTCAATTCAATTTGAGCTTTCCTCCCCTGATACTTTTTGAGAAGAAGATTTTATAGATTTCTCAATATATTCCTATGTAAAACTTGATCCCCCTACTGTGGCCCAACCCTACCCCCGGGGACCATGATTTGAACAAACTAGAATGTAAAATGCCTGAGGATGCTTCCAGTTTTATTTTAACTTTCCTAGCATAATGTTTTTTGAGAAGAAGATTTTAAAGATTTTCTCTATATATTCCTATGTAAAACTTCATCCCTCTATTGTGACCATTCCCTACCCCCGGGAAACAAGATTTGAACAAACTTGAAACCACACTTCCTGATGATGCTTGCAATTCAATTTGAGCTTTCCTCACCTGATACTTTTTGAGAAGAAGATTGTAAATATTTTCTCTATATATTCCTATGTAAAAATTGATCCCCCTACTGTGGCCCAACCCTACCCCCGGGGACCATGATTTGAACAAACTAGAATATACAATACCTGAGGATGCTTCCATTTTAATTTGAACTTTCCTAGCATAATTGTTTTTTAGAAGAAAGTTTAAATATTTTCTCTATATATTCCTATGTAAAACTTCATCCCTCTATTGTGACCCTACCCTACCCCCGGGAACCAAGATTTGAACAAACTTGAAACTACACTTCCTGGTGATGCTCTCAATTCAATTTGAGCTTTCCTCCCCTGATTATTTTTGAGAAGAAGATTTTATAGATTTTTTCTATATAGTCCTATGTAAAACTTGATCCACCTATAGGGTTTTACCCTACCCCCGGGGACCATGATTTGAACAAACTAGAATCTACACTACTTGAGGATGCTTCCAATCTAATTTGAGCTTTCCTGGCGTCATAGTTTTTGAGAAAAAAGTTTAAAGATTTTCTCTATATGTTCCTATGTAAAACTTGATCCCCCTACTGTGGCCCAACCCTACCCCCGGGGACCATGATTTGAACAAACTAGAATCTACGCTACCTGAGGATGCTTCCATTTTATTTTGAACTTTCCTAACATAATGGTTTTTGAGAAGAAGATTTTAAAAAATTTCTGTATATATTCCTATGTTAAACTTCATCCCTCTATTGTGACCATTCCCTACCCTCGGGAACAGAGATTTGAACAAACTTGAAACTACAATTCCTGATGATGCTTTCAATTCAATTTGAGCTTTCCTCCCCTGATACCTTTTGAGAAGAAGATTTTAAAGATTTTCACTATATATTCCTATATAAAAATTTATCCCCCTACTGTGGCCCAACCCTATCTCTGGGGACCATGATTTGAACAAACTAGAATCTACACTACTTGAGGATGCTTCCAATCTAATTTGAGCTTTCCTGGCGTCATAGTTTTTGAGAAAAAAGTTTAAAGATTTTCTCTATATGTTCCTATGTAAAACTTGATCCCCCTACTGTGGCCCAACCCTACCCCCGGGGACCATGATTTGAACAAACTAGAATCTACGCTTTCTGAGGATGCTTCCATTTTAATTTGAACTTTCCTTACATAATGGTTTTTGAGAAGAAGATTTTAAAGATTTTCTCTATATATTCCTATGTAAAACTTCATCCCTCTATTGTAACCCTACTTTACCCCCGGGAACCAAGATTTGAACAAACTTGAAACTACATTTCCTGATGATGCTTTCAATTCAATTTGAGCTTTCCTCCCTTGATACTTTTTGAGAAGAAGATTTTATAGATTTCTCAATATATTCCTATGTAAAACTTGATCCCCCTACTGTGTCCCAACCCTACCCCCGGGGACCATGATTTGAATAAACTAGAATCTACACTTCTTGAGGATGCCTTCATTTTAATTTGAACTTTCCTAGCATAATGATTTTTGAGAAGAAGATTTTAAAGATTTTCTCTATATATTCCTATATAAAACTTGATCCCCCTACTGTGGCCCAACCCTACCCCTGGGGACCATGATTTGAACTAACTAGATTCTACACTACTTGAACATGCTTCCAATTATAATTTGAACTTTCATAGCATAATGGTTTTTGAGAAGAAAGTTTAAAGATTTTCTATATATATATTCCTATATTAAACTTGACCCCCCTACTGTGGCCCAACCCTACCCCCGGGGACCATGATTTGAACAAACTAGAATGTAAAATACCTGAGGATGCTTCCAGTTTAATTTGAACTTTCCTAGCATAATGTTTTTTGAGAAGAAGATTGTAAATATTTTCTCTATATATTCCTATGTAAATCTTCATCCCTCTATTGTGACCATTCCCTACCCCCGGGAAACAAGATTTGAACAAACTTGAAACCACATTTCCTGATGATGCTTGCAATTCAATTTGAGCTTTCCTCACCTTATACTTTTTGAGAAGAAGATTGTAAATATTTTCTCTATATATTCCTATGTAAAACTTGATCCCCCTACTGTGGCCCAACCCTACCCCCGGGGACCATGATTTGAACAAACTAGAATATACAATACCTGAGGATGCTTCCATTTTAATTTGAACTTTCCTAGCATAATGGTTTTTGAGAAGAAAGTTTAAATATTTTCACTATATATTCTTATGTAAAACTTGATGCATCTATTAAGACCCTACCCTACCCCCGGGACCCAAGATTTGAACAAACTTGAAACTACACTTCCTGGTGATGCTTTCAATTCAATTTGAGCTTTCCTCCCCTGATACTTTTTGAGAGGAAGCTTTTATAGATTTCTCAATATATTCCTATGTTAAACTTGACCCCCCTACTGTGGCCCAATCCTACCCCCGGGGACCCTGATTTGAACAAACTAGAATATACAATACCTGAGGATGCTTCAATTTTAATTTGAACTTTCCTAGCATAATGGTTTTTGAGAAGAGGATTTTAAAGATTTCCTCTATATATTCCTATGTACAACTTCATCCCTCTATTGTGATCATTCCCTACCCCCGGGAACCAATATTTGAACAAACTTGAAACTACACTTCCTGATGATGCTTTCAATTCAATTTGAGCTTTCCTCCCCTGATACTTTTTGAGAAGAAGATTGTAAATATTTTCACTATATATTCCTATGTAAAACTTGATCCCCCTACTGTGGCCCAACCCTACCCCCGGGAACCATGATTTGAACAAACTAGAATATACAATACCTGAGGATGCTTCAATTTTAATTTGAACTTTCCTAGCATAATGGTTTTTGAGAAGAAGATTTTAAAGATTTTCTCTATATATTCTTATGTAAAACTTGATCCCTCTATTGAGACCGTACCCTACCCCCGGGACCATGATTTGAACAAACTTGAAACTACACTTCCTGATGATGCTTTCAATTCAATTTGAGCTTTCCTCCCCTGATACTGTTTGAGAAGAAGATTGTAAATATTTTCACTATATATTCCTATGTAAATTTTGATCCCCCTACTGTGGCCCAACCCTACCCCCGGGAACCATGATTTGAACAAACTAGAATATACAATACCTGAGGATGCTTCAATTTTAATTTGAACTTTCCTAGCATAATGGTTTTTGAGAAGAAGATTTTAAAGATTTTCTCTATATATTCTTATGTAAAACTTGATCCCTCTATTGAGACCGTACCCTACCCCCGGGACCATGATTTGAACAAACTTGAAACTACACTTCCTGATGATGCTTTCAATTCAATTTGAGCTTTCCTCCCCTGATACTTTTTGAGAAGAAGATTGTAAATATTTTCACTATATATTCCTATGTAAAACTTGATCCCCCTACTGTGGCCCAACTCTACCACCGGGAACCATGATTTGAACAAACTAGAATATACAATACCTGAGGATGCTTCAATTTTAATTTGAACTTTCCTAGCATAATGGTTTTTGAGAAGAAGATTTTAAAGATTTTCTCTATATATTCTTATGTAAAACTTGATCCCTGTATTGAGACCGTACCCTACCCCCGGGACCATGATTTGAACAAACTTGAAACTACACTTCCTGATGATGCTTTCAATTCAATTTGAGCTTTCCTCCCCTGATACTTTTTGAGAAGATGATTGTAAATATTTTCTCTATATATTCCTATGAAAAACTTAATCCCCCTACTGTGGCCCAACCCTACCCCCGGGAACCATGATTTGAACAAACTAGAATATACAATACCTGAGGATGCTTCAATTTTAATTTGAACTGTCCTAGCATAATGGTTTTTGAGAAGAAAATTTTAAAGATTTTCTCTATATATTCCTATGTACAACTTCATCCCTCTATTATGACCATTCCCTATCCCCGGGGACCAATATTTGAACAAACTTGAAACTACACTTCCTGATGATGCTTTCAATTCAATTTGAGCTTTCCTCCCCTGATACTTTTTGAGAAGAAGATTTTAAAGATTTTCACTATATATTCCTATGTAAAACTTGATCACCCTACTGTGGCCCAACCCTACCCCCGGGGACAAACTAGATTCTCCACTACTTGAGGATGCTTCCAATCTAATTTGAGCTTTCCTAGCATAATGGTTTTTAATAAGAAAGTTTAAAGATTTTCTCTATATATTCTTATGTAAAACTTGATCCCTCTATTGTGACCCTACCCTACCCCCGGGAATCAAGATTTGAACAAACTTGAAACTACACTTCCTGATGATGCATTCAATTCAATTTGAGCTTTCCTCCCCTGATACTTTTTGAGAAGAAGATTTTAAAGATATTCTCAATATATTTCTATGTAAAACTTGATTTCCCTACTGTGGCCCTACCTACCCCCGGGCACCATGATTTGTACAAACTAGAATCTACACTACGTGAGGGTGCTTCCAATCTAATTTGAGCTTTCCTAGCATAACGGTTTTTAATAAGAAAGTTTAAAGATTTTCTCTATATATTCTTATGTAAAACTTGATCCCTCTATTGAGACCCTACCCTACCCCCGGGACCAAGATTTGAACAAACTTGAAACTACACTTCCTGATGATGCTTTCAATTCAATTTGAGCTTTCCTCCCCTGATACTTTTTGAGAAGAAGATTTTATAGTTTTCTCAATATATTCCTATGTTAAACTTGACCCCCCTACTGTGGCCCAATCCTACCCCCGGGGACCCTGATTTGAACAAACTAGAATATACAATACCTGAGGATGCTTCAATTTTAATTTGAACTTTCCTAGCATAATGGTTTTTGAGAAGAAGATTTTAAAGATTTCCTCTATATATTCCTATGTACAACTTCATCCCTCTATTGTGACCATTCCCTACCCCCGGGAACCAATATTTGAACAAACTTGAAACTACACTTCCTGATGATGCTTTCAATTCAATTTGAGCTTTCCTCCCCTGATACTTTTTGAGAAGAGGATTGTAAATATTTTCACTATATATTCCTATGTAAAACTTGATCACCCTACTGTGGCCCAACCCTACCCCCGGGAACCATGATTTGAACAAACTAGAATATACAATACCTGAGGATGCTTCAATTTTAATTTGAACTTTCCTAGCATAATGGTTTTTGAGAAGAAGATTTTAAAGATTTTCTCTATATATTCTTATGTAAAACTTGATCCCTCTATTGAGACCGTACCCTACCCCCGGGACCATGATTTGAACAAACTTGAAACTACACTTCCTGATGATGCTTTCAATTCAATTTGAGCTTTCCTCCCCTGATACTTTTTGAGAAGATGATTGTAAATATTTTCTCTATATATTCCTATGAAAAACTTAATCCCCCTACTGTGGCCCAACCCTACCCCCGGGAACCATGATTTGAACAAACTAGAATATACAATACCTGAGGATGCTTCAATTTTAATTTGAACTGTCCTAGCATAATGGTTTTTGAGAAGAAAATTTTAAAGATTTTCTCTATATATTCCTATGTACAACTTCATCCCTCTATTATGACCATTCCCTATCCCCGGGGACCAATATTTGAACAAACTTGAAACTACACTTCCTGATGATGCTTTCAATTCAATTTGAGCTTTCCTCCCCTGATACTTTTTGAGAAGAAGATTTTAAAGATTTTCACTATATATTCCTATGTAAAACTTGATCACCCTACTGTGGCCCAACCCTACCCCCGGGGACAAACTAGATTCTCCACTACTTGAGGATGCTTCCAATCTAATTTGAGCTTTCCTAGCATAATGGTTTTTAATAAGAAAGTTTAAAGATTTTCTCTATATATTCTTATGTAAAACTTGATCCCTCTATTGTGACCCTACCCTACCCCCGGGAATCAAGATTTGAACAGACTTGAAACTACACTTCCTGATGATGCATTCAATTCAATTTGAGCTTTCCTCCCCTGATACTTTTTGAGAAGAAGATTTTAAAGATATTCTCAATATATTTCTATGTAAAACTTGATTTCCCTACTGTGGCCCTACCTACCCCCGGGCACCATGATTTGAACAAACTAGAATCTACACTACGTGAGGGTGCTTCCATTATAATTTGAATTTTCCTAGCATAATGGTTTTTGAGAAGAATTTTTAAAGATTTTCTCTACATATTCCTATGTAAAACTTCATTCCTCTATTGTGACCCTACCCTACCCCCGGGAATCAAGATTTGAACAAACTTGAAACTACACTTCCTGATGATGCTTTCAATTCAATTTGAGCTTTCCTCCCCTGATTCTTTTTGAGAAGAAGATTTTAAAGATATTCTCAATATATTTCTATGTAAAACTTGATTTCCTTACTGTGGCCCTACCTACCTCCGGGCACCATGATTTGTACAAACTAGAATCTACACTACTTGAGGGTGCTTCCAATTTAATTTGAGCTTTCCTAGCATAATGGTTTTTAAGAAGAAAGTTTAAATATTTTCTCTTTATATTCTTATGTAAAACTCGATCCCTCTATTGAGACCCTACCCTACCCCCGGGCCCAAGATTTGAACAAACTTGAAACTACACTTCCTGATGATGCTTTCAATTCAATTTGAGCTTTCCTCCCCTGATACTTTTTGAGAAGAAGATTTTATAGTTTTTTCAATATATTCGTATGTTAAACTTGATCCCCCTACTGTTGCCCTTCCCTGCCCCCGGGGACCATGATTTGAACAAACTAGAATATACAATACCTGAGGATGCTTCCATTTTAATTTGAACTTTCCTAGCATAATGGTTTTTGAGAAAAAGATTTTAAAGATTTTCTCTATATATTCTTATGTACAACTTCATCCGTCTATTAAGACCCTACCCTACCCCCGGGACCAAGATTTGAACAAACTTGAAACTACACTTCCTGATGATGCTTTCAATTCAATTTGAGCTTGCCTCCCCTGATACTTTTTGAGAAGATGATTGTAAATATTTTCTCTATATATTCCTATGTCAAACTTGATCCCCCTACTGTGGCCCAACCCTACCCCCAGGGACCATGATTTGAACAAACTAGAATATACAATACCTGAGGATGCTTCCATTTTAATTTCAACTTTCCAAGCATAATTGTTTTTGAGAAGATTTTAAAGATTTTCTCTATATATTCTTATGTACAACTTCATCCCTCTATTGAGACCCTACCCTACCCCCGGGACCAAGATTTGAACAAACTTGAAACTACACTTCCTGATGATGCTTTCAATACAATTTGAGCTTTCCTCCCCTGATGCTTTTTTAGAAGATGATTGTAAATATTTTCTCTATATATTCCTATGTCAAACTTGATCCCCCTACTGTGGCCCAACCCTGCCCCCGGGGACCATGATTTGAACAAACAAGAATATACAATACTTGAGGATGCTTCCATTTTAATTTGAACTTTCCTAGCATATTTTTTTTTGAGAAGAAAGTTAAAGATTTTCTCTATATATTCCTATTTAAAACTTCATCCTTCTATTGTGACCCTACCCTACCCCCGGGAACCAAGATTTGAACAAACTTGAAACTACACTTCCTGGTGATGCTCTCAATTCAATTTGAGCTTTCCTCCCTTGATACTTTTTGAGAAGAAGATTTTATATTATATACAATGTATTCAATACATTTCTATTTACAACTTGATCCCCCTAATGTGGCCCAACCCTACCCCTGGGGACCATGATTTGAACAAACTAGAATATACAATACCTGAGGATGCTTCCATTTTAATTTGAACTTTCCAAGCATAATGGTTTTTGAGAAGATTTTAAAGATTTTCTCTATATATTCCTATGTAAAACTTGATTTCCCTACTGTGCCCCTACCCTACCCCCGGGCACCATGATTTGTACAAACTAGAATCTACACTACTTGAGGGTGCTTCCAATCTAATTTGAGCTTTCCTAGCATAATGGTTTTTAAGAAGAAAGTTTAAATATTTTCTCTATAAATTCCTATGTAAAACTTGATCCCTCTATTGAGACCCTACCCTACCCCGGGACCAAGATTTGAACAAACTTGAAACTACACTTCCTGATGATGATTTCAATTCAATTTGAGCTTTCCTCCCCTGATACTTTTTGAGAAGAAGATTTTATAGTTTTTTCAATATATTCCTATGTTAAACTTGATCCCCCTACTGTTGCCCTTCCCTGCCCCCGGGGACCATGATTTGAACAAACTAGAATATACAATACCTGAGGATGCTTCAATTTTAATTTCAACTTTCCAAGCATAATGGTTTTTGAGAAGAAAATTTTAAAGATTTTCTCTATATATTCCTATGTACAACTTCATCCCTCTATTGTGACCTACCCTATCCCCGGGGACCAATATTTGAACAAACTTGAAACTACACTTCCTGATGATGCTTTCAATTCAATTTGAGGTTTCCTCCCCTGATACTTTTTGAGAAGAAGATTTTAAAGATTTTCACTATATATTCCGATGTAAAACTTGATCACCCTACTGTGGCCCAACCCTACCCCCGGGGACAAACTAGATTCTCCACTACTTGAGGATGCTTCCAATCTAATTTGAGCTTTCCTAGCATAATGGTTTTTAATAAGAAAGTTTAAAGATTTTCTCTATATATTCTTATGTAAAACTTGATCCCTCTATTGTGACCCTACCCTACCCCCGGGAATCAAGATTTGAACAAACTTGAAACTACACTTCCTGATGATGCATTCAATTCAATTTGAGCTTTCCTCCCCTGATACTTTTTGAGAAGAAGATTTTAAAGATATTCTCAATATATTTCTATGTAAAACTTGATTTCCCTACTGTGGCCCTACCTACCCCCGGGCACCATGATTTGTACAAACTAGAATCTACACTACTTGAGGGTGCTTCCAATCTAATTTGGGCTTTCCTAGCATAATGGTTTTTAAGAAGAAAGTTTAAATATTTTCTCTATATATTCCTATGTAAAACTTCATCCCTCTATTTTTACCCTACCCTACCCCCGGGGACCAAGATTTGAACAAACTTGAAACTACACTTCCTGATGATGCTTTCAATTCAATTCGAGCTTTCCTCCCTTGATACTTTTTGAGAAGAAGATTTTAAAGATTTTGACTATAAATTCCTATGTAAACCTTGATCCCCCTACTGTGGCCCAACCCTACCCCCGGGGACCATGATTTGAACAAACTAGATTTTACACTACTTGAGGATGCTTCCATTATAATTTGAATTTTCCTAGCATAATGGTTTTTGAGAAGAATTTTTAAAGATTTTCTCTACATATTCCTATGTAAAACTTCATTCCTCTATTGTGACCCTACCCTACCCCCGGGAATCAAGATTTGAACAAACTTGAAACTACACTTCCTGATGATGCTTTCAATTCAATTTGAGCTTTCCTCCCCTGATTCTTTTTGAGAAGAAGATTTTAAAGATATTCTCAATATATTTCTATGTAAAACTTGATTCCCCTACTGTGGCCCTACCTACCCCCGGGCACCATGATTTGTACAAACTAGAATCTACACTACTTGAGGGTGCTTCCAATCTAATTTGAGCTTTCCTAGCATAATGGTTTTTAAGAAGAAAGTTTAAATATTTTCTCTATATATTCTTATGTAAAACTTGATCCGTCTATTGAGACCCTACCCTACCCCCGGGACCAAGATTTGAACAAACTTGAAACTACACTTCCTGATGATGCTTTCAATTCAATTTGAGCTTTCCCCCCTGATACTTTTTGAGAAGAAGATTTTATAGTTTTTTCAATATATTCGTATGTTAAACTTGATCCCCCTACTGTGGCTCAACCCTGCCCCCGGGGACCATGATTTGAACAAACTAGAATATACAATACCTGAGGATGCTTCCATATTAATTTGAACTTTCCTAGCATAATGGTTTTTGAGAAAAAGATCTTAAAGATTTTCTCTATATATTCTTATGTACAACTTCATCCGTCTATTAAGACCCTACCCTACCCCCGGGACCAAGATTTGAACAAACTTGAAACTACACTTCCTGATGATGCTTTCAATTCAATTCGAGCTTTCCTCCCCTGATACTTTTTGAGAAGAAGATTTTAAAGATTTTCACTATATATTCCTATGTAAAACTTGATCCCCCTACTGTGGCCCAACCCTACCCCCGGGGACCATGATTTGAACAAACTAGATTCTACACTACTTGAGGATGCTTCCATTATAATTTGAATTTTCCTAGCATAATGGTTTTTGAGAAGAAAGTTTAAAGATTTTCTCTACATATTCCTATGTAAAACTTCATTCCTCTATTGTGACCCTACCCTACCCCCGGGAAACAAGATTTGAACAAACTTGAAACTACACTTCCTGATGATGCTTTCAATTCAATTTGAGCTTTCCTCCCCTGATACTTTTTGAGAAGAAGATTTTAAAGATATTCTCAATATATTTTTATGTAAAACTTGATTTCCCTACTGTGGCCCTACCTACCCCCGGGCTCCATGATTTGTACAAACTAGAATCTACACTACTTGAGGGTGCTTCCAATCTAATTTGAGCTTTCCTAGCATAATGGTTTTTAAGAAGAAAGTTTAAATATTTTCTCTATATATTGTTATGTAAAACTTGATCCCTCTATTGAGACCCTACCCTACCCCCGGGACCAAGATTTGAACAAACTTGAAACTACACTTCCTGATGATGCTTTCAATTCAATTTGAGCTTTCCCCCCTGATACTTTTTGAGAAGAAGATTTTATGGTTTTTTCAATATATTCGTATGTTAAACTTGATCCCCCTGCTGTGGCTCAACCCTGCCCCCAGGGACCATGATTTGAACAAACTAGAATATACAATACCTGAGGATGCTTCCATTTTAATTTGAACTTTCCTAGCATAATGGTTTTTGAGAAAAAGATTTTAAAGATTTTCTCTATATATTCTTATGTACAACTTCATCCGTCTATTAAGACCCTACCCTACCCCCGGGACCAAGATTTGAACAAACTTGAAACTACACTTCCTGATGATGCTTTCAATTCAATTCGAGCTTTCCTCCCCTGATACTTTTTGAGAAGAAAATTTTAAAGATTTTAACTATATATTCCTATGTAAAACTTGATCCCCCTACTGTGGCCCAACCCTACCCCCGGGGACCATGATTTGAACAAACTAGATTCTACACTACTTGAGGATGCTTCCATTATAATTTGAATTTTCCTAGCATAATGGTTTTTAAGAAGAAAGTTTAAAGATTTTCTCTACATATTCCTATGTAAAACTTCATTCCTCTATTGTGACCCTACCCTACCCCCGGGAAACAAGATTTGAACAAACTTGAAACTACACTTCCTGATGATGCTTTCAATTCAATTTGAGCTTTCCTCCCCTGATACTTTTTGAGAAGAAGATTTTAAAGATATTCTCAATATATTTCTATGTAAAACTTGATTTCCCTACTGTGGCCCTACCTACCCCCGGGCACCATGATTTGTACAAACTAGAATCTACACTACTTGAGGGTGCTTCCAATCTAATTTGAGCTTTCCTAGCATAATGGTTTTTAAGAAGAAAGTTTAAATATTTTCTCTATATATTCTTATGTAAAACTTGATCCCTCTATTGAGACCCTACCCTACCCCCGGGACCAAGATTTGAACAAACTTGAAACTACACTTCCTGATGATGCTTTCAATTCAATTTGAGCTTTCCCCCCTGATACTTTTTGAGAAGAAGATTTTATGGTTTTTTCAATATATTCGTATGTTAAACTTGATCCCCCTGCTGTGGCTCCACCCTGCCCCCGGGGACCATGATTTGAACAAACTAGAATATACAATACCTGAGGATGCTTCCATTTTAATTTGAACTTTCCTAGCATAATGGTTTTTGAGAAAAAGATTTTAAAGATTTTCTCTATATATTCTTATGTACAACTTCATCCGTCTATTAAGACCCTACCCTACCCCCGGGACCAAGATTTGAACAAACTTGAAACTACACTTCCTGATGATGCTTTTAATTGAATTCGAGCTTTCCTCCCCTGATACTTTTTGAGAAGAAGATTTTAAAGATTTTCACTATATATTCCTATGTAAAACTTGATCCCCCTACTGTGGCCCAACCCTACCCCCGGGGACCATGATTTGAACAAACTAGATTCTACACTACTTGAGGATGCTTCCATTATAATTTGAATTTTCCTAGCATAATGGTTTTTGAGAAGAAAGTTTAAAGATTTTCTCTACATATTCCTATGTAACACTTCATTCCTCTATTGTGACCCTACCCTACCCCCGGGAAACAAGATTTGAACAAACTTGAAACTACACTTCCTGATGATGCTTTCAATTCAATTTGAGCTGATACTTTTTCAGAAGAAGATTTTAAAGATATTCTCTATATATTTCTATGTAAAACTTGATTTCCCTACTGTGGCCCTACCTACCCCCGGGCACCATGATTTGTACAAACTAGAATCTACACTACTTGAGGGTGCTTCTAATCTAATTTGGGCTTTCCTAGCATAATGGTTTTTAAGAAGAAAGTTTAAATATTTTCTCTATATATTCCTATGTAAAATTTCATCCCTCTATTGTGACCCTACCCTACCCCCGGGGACCAAGATTTGAAAAAACTTGAATCTACACTTCCTGATGATGCTTTCAATTCAATTCGAGCTTTCCTCCCTTGATACTTTTTGAGAAGAAGATTTTAAAGATTTTCACTATAAATTCCTATGTAAACCTTGATCCCCCTACTGTGGCCCAACCCTACCCCCGGGGACCATGATTTGAACAAACTAGATTCTACACTACTTGAGGATGCTTCCATTATAATTTGAATTTTCCTAGCATAATGGTTTTTCAGAAGAAAGTTTAAAGATTTTCTCTATATATTCTTATGTAAAACTTGATCCCTCTATTGAGACCCTACCCTACCCCCGGGACCAAGATTTGAACAAACTTGAAACCACACTTCCTGATGATGCTTTCAATTCAATTTGAGCTTTCCCCCCTGATACTTTTTGAGAAGAAGATTTTATAGTTTTTTCAATATATTCGTATGTTAAACTTGATCCCCCTACTGTGGCTCAACCCTGCCCCTGGGGACCATGATTTGAACAAACTAGAATATACAATACCTGAGGATGCTTCCATTTTAATTTGAACTTTCCTAGCAGAATGGTTTTTGAGAAAAAGATTTTAAAGATTTTCTCTATATATTCTTATGTACAACTTCATCCGTCTATTAAGACCCTACCCTACCCCCGGGACCAAGATTTGAACAAACTTGAAACTACACTTCCTGATGATGCTTTCAATTCAATTTCAGCTTTCCTCCCCTGATACTTTTTGAGAAGAAGATTTTATAGTTTTTTCAATATATTCGTATGTTAAACTTGATCACCCTACTGTGGCCCAACCCTACCCACGGGGACCATGATTTGAACAAACTAGAATATACAATACCTAAGGATACTTCCATTTAATTTCAACTTTCCAAGCATAATGGTTTTTGAGAAGAAGATTTTAAAGATTTTCTCTACATATTCCTATGTAAAAATTCATCCCTCTATTGTGACCATTCCCTATCCCCGGAGACCAATATTTGAACAAACTTGAAAATACACTTCCTGATGATACTTTCAATTCAATTTGAGCTTTCCTCCCCTGATACTTTTTGAGAAGAAGATTTTAAAGATTTTCACTATATATTCCTATGTAAAACTTGATCACCCTACTGTGGCCCAACCCTACCCCCGGGAACCATGATTTGAACAAATTAGAATATACAATACCTGAGGATGCTTTAATTTTAATTTGAACTGTCCTAGCATAATGGTTGTTGAGAAGAAAATTTTAAAGATTTTCTCTATATATTCCTATGTACAACTTCATCTCTCTATTGTGACCATTCCCTATCCCCGGGGACCAATATTTGAACAAACTTTAAACTACACTTCCTGATGATGCTTTCAATTCAATTTGAGCTTTCCTCCCCTGATACTTTTTGAGAAGAAGATTTTAAAGATTTTCACTATATATTCCTATGTAAAACTTGATCACCCTACTGTGGCCCAACCCTACCCCCGGGGACAAACTAGATTCTCCACTACTTGAGGATGCTTCCAATCTAATTTGAGCTTTCCTAGCATAATGGTTTTTAATAAGAAAGTTTAAAGATTTTCTCTATATATTCTTATGTAAAACTTGATCCCTCTATTGTGACCCTACCCTACCCCCGGGAATCAAGATTTGAACAAACTTGAAACTACACTTCCTGATGATGCATTCAATTCAATTTGAGCTTTCCTCCCCTGATACTTTTTGAGAGGAAGATTTTATAGTTTTTTCAATATATTCGTATGTTAAACTTGATCCCCCTACTGTGGCCCAACCCTGCCCCCGGGGACCATGATTTGAACAAACTAGAATATACAATACCTGAGGATGCTTCCATTTTAATTTGAACTTTCCTAGCATAATGGTTTTTGAGAAAAAGATTTTAAAGATTTTCTCTATATATTCTTATTTACAACTTCATCCCTCTATTGAGACCCTACCCTATCCCCGGGACCAAGATTTGAACAAACTTGAAACTACACTTCCTGATGATGCTTTCAATTCAATTTGAGCTTTCCTCCCCTGATACTTTTTGAGAAGATGATTGTAAATATTTTCTCTATATATTCCTATGTCAAACTTGATCCCCCTACTGTGGCCCAACCCTACCCCCAGGGAATATAATTTGAACAAACTAGAATATACAATACCTGAGGATGCTTCCATTTTAATTTCAACTTTCCAAGCATAATGGTTTTTGAGAAGATTTTAAAGATTTTCTCTATATATTCTTATGTACAACTTCATCCCTCTATTGAGACCCTACCCTACCCCCGGGACCAAGATTTGAACAAACTTGAAACTACACTTCCTGATGATGCTTTCAATACAATTTGAGCTTTCCTCCCCTGATGCTTTTTTAGAAGATGATTGTAAATATTTTCTCTATATATTCCTATGTCAAACTTGATCCCCCTACTGTGGCCCAACCCTGCCCCCGGGGACCATGATTTGAACAAACAAGAATATACAATACTTGAGGATGCTTCCATTTTAATTTGAACTTTCCTAGCATATTTTTTTTTGAGAAGAAAGTTAAAGATTTTCTCTACATATTCCTATGTAAAACTTCATTCCTCTATTGTGACCCTACCCTACCCCCGGGAATCAAGATTTGAACAAACTTGAAACTACACTTCCTGATGATGCTTTCAATTCAATTTGAGCTTTCCTCCCCTGATTCTTTTTGAGAAGAAGATTTTAAAGATATTCTCAATATATTTCTATGTAAAACTTGATTTCCCTACTGTGGCCCTACCTACCCCCGGGCACCATGATTTGTACAAACTAGAATCTACACTACTTGAGGGTGCTTCCAATCTAATTTGAGCTTTCCTAGCATAATGGTTTTTAAGAAGAAAGTTTAAATATTTTCTCTATATATTCTTATGTAAAACTTGATCCCTCTATTGAGACCCTACCCTACCCCCGGGACCAAGATTTGAACAAACTTGAAACTACACTTCCTGATGATGCTTTCAATTCAATTTGAGCTTTCCCCCCTGATACTTTTTGAGAAGAAGATTTTATAGTTTTTTCAATATATTCGTATGTTAAACTTGATCCCCCTACTGTGGCTCAACCCTGCCCCCGGGGACCATGATTTGAACAAACTAGAATATACAATACCTGAGGATGCTTCCATTTTAATTTGAACTTTCCTAGCATAATGGTTTTTGAGAAAAAGATTTTAAAGATTTTCTCTATATATTCTTATGTACAACTTTATCCGTCTATTAAGACCCTACCCTACCCCCGGGACCAAGATTTGAACAAACTTGAAACTACACTTCCTGATGATGCTTTCGATTCAATTTGAGCTTTCCTCCCCTGATACTTTTTGAGAAGATGATTGTAAATATTTTCTCTATATATTCCTATGTCAAACTTGATCCCCCTACTGTGGCCCAACCCTACCCCCAGGGAATATGATTTGAACAAACTAGAATATACAATACCTGAGGATGCTTCCATTTTAATTTCAACTTTCCAAGCATAATGGTTTTTGAGAAGATTTTAAAGATTTTCTCTATATATTCTTATGTACAACTTCATCCCTCTATTGAGACCCTACCCTACCCCCGGGACCAAGATTTGAACAAACTTGAAACTACACTTCCTGATGATGCTTTCAATACAATTTGAGCTTTCCTCCCCTGATGCTTTTTTAGAAGATGATTGTAAATATTTTCTCTATATATTCCTATGTCAAACTTGATCCCCCTACTGTGGCCCAACCCTGCCCCCGGGGACCATGATTTGAACAAACAAGAATATACAATACTTGAGGATGCTTCCATTTTAATTTGAACTTTCCTAGCATATTTTTTTTTTAGAAGAAAGTTAAAGATTTTCTCTACATATTCCTATGTAAAACTTCATTCCTCTATTGTGACCCTACCCTACCCCCGGGAATCAAGATTTGAACAAACTTGAAACTACACTTCCTGATGATGCTTTCAATTCAATTTGAGCTTTCCTCCCCTGATTCTTTTTGAGAAGAAGATTTTAAAGATATTCTCAATATATTTCTATGTAAAACTTGATTTCCCTACTGTGGCCCTACCTACCCCCGGGCACCATGATTTGTACAAACTAGAATCTACACTACTTGAGGGTGCTTCCAATCTAATTTGAGCTTTCCTAGCATAATGGTTTTTAAGAAGAAAGTTTAAATATTTTCTCTATATATTCTTATGTAAAACTTGATCCCTCTATTGAGACCCTACCCTACCCCCGGGACCAAGATTTGAACAAACTTGAAACTACACTTCCTGATGATGCTTTCAATTCAATTTGAGCTTTCCCCCCTGATACTTTTTGAGAAGAAGATTTTATAGTTTTTTCAATATATTCGTATGTTAAACTTGATCCCCCTACTGTGGCTCAACCCTGCCCCCGGGGACCATGATTTGAACAAACTAGAATATACAATACCTGAGGATGCTTCCATTTTAATTTGAACTTTCCTAGCATAATGGTTTTTGAGAAAAAGATTTTAAAGATTTTCTCTATATATTCTTATGTACAACTTCATCCGTCTATTAAGACCCTACCCTACCCCCGGGACCAAGATTTGAACAAACTTGAAACTACACTTCCTGATGATGCTTTCAATTCAATTTGAGCTTTCCTCCCCTGATACTTTTTGAGAAGAAGATTTTATAGTTTTTTCAATATATTCGTATGTTAAACTTGATCCCCCTACTGTGGCCCAACCCTACCCACGGGGACCATGATTTGAACAAACAAGAATATACAATACCTAAGGATACTTCCATTTTAATTTCAACTTTCCAAGCATAATGGTTTTTGAGAAGAAGATTTTAAAGATTTTCTCTACATATTCCTATGTAAAAATTCATCCCTCTATTGTGACCATTCCCTATCCCCACAGACCAATATTTGAACAAACTTGGAAATACACTTCCTGATGATGCTTTCAATTCAATTTGAGCTTTCCTCCCCTGATACTTTTTGAGAAGAAGATTTTAAAGATTTTCACTATATATTCCTATGTAAAACTTGATCACCCTACTGTGGCCCAACCCTACCCCTGGGAACCATGATTTGAACAAACTGGAATATACAATACCTGAGGATGCTTCAATTTTAATTTGAACTGTCCTAGCATAATGGTTGTTGAGAAGAAAATTTTAAAGATTTTCTCTATATATTCCTATGTACAACTTCATCTCTCTATTGTGACCATTCCCTATCCCCGGGGACCAATATTTGAACAAACTTTAAACTACACTTCCTGATGATGCTTTCAATTCAATTTGAGCTTTCCTCCCCTGATACTTTTTGAGAAGAAGATTTTAAAGATTTTCACTATATATTCCTATGTAAAACTTGATCACCCTACTGTGGCCCAACCCTACCCCCGGGGACAAACTAGATTCTCCACTACTTGAGGATGCTTCCAATCTAATTTGAGCTTTCCTAGCATAATGGTTTTTAAGAAGAAAGTTTAAAGATTTTCTCTATATATTCTTATGTAAAACTTGATCCCTCTATTGTGACCCTACCCTACCCCCGGGAATCAAGATTTGAACAAACTTGAAACTACACTTCCTGATGATGCATTCAATTCAATTTGAGCTTTCCTCCCCTGATACTTTTTGAGAAAAAGATTTTATAGTTTTTTCAATATATTCGTATGTTAAACTTGATCCCCCTACTGTGGCCCAACCCTACCCCCAGGGAATATGATTTGAACAAACTAGAATATACAATACCTGAGGATGCTTCCATTTTAATTTCAACTTTCCAAGCATAATGGTTTTTGAGAAGATTTTAAAGATTTTCTCTATATATTCTTATGTACAACTTCATCCCTCTATTGAGACTTTACCCTACCCCCGGGACCAAGATTTGAACAAACTTGAAACTACAGTTCCTGATGATGCTTTCAATACAATTTGAGCTTTCCTCCCCTGATGCTTTTTTAGAAGATGATTGTAAATATTTTCTCTATATATTCCTATGTCAAACTTGATCCCCCTACTGTGGCCCAACCCTGCCCCCCGGGACCATGATTTGAACAAACAAGAATATACAATACTTGAGGATGCTTCCATTTTAATTTGAACTTTCCTAGCATATTTTTTTTTGAGAAGAAAGTTAATGATTTTCACTACATATTCCTATGTAAAACTTCATTCCTCTATTGTGACCCTACCCTACCCCCGGGAATCAAGATTTGAACAAACTTGAAACTACACTTCCTGATGATGCTTTCAATTCAATTTGAGCTTTCCTCCCCTGATTCTTTTTGAGAAGAAGATTTTAAAGATATTCTCAATATATTTCTATGTAAAACTTGATTTCCCTACTGTGGCCCTACCTACCCCCGGGCACCATGATTTGTACAAACTAGAATCTACACTACTTGAGGGTGCTTCCAATCTAATTTGAGCTTTCCTAGCATAATGGTTTTTAAGAAGAAAGTTTAAATATTTTCTCTATATATTCTTATGTAAAACTTGATCCCTCTATTGAGACCCTACCCTACCCCCGGGACCAAGATTTGAACAAACTTGAAACTACACTTCCTGATGATGCTTTCAATTCAATTTGAGCTTTCCCCCCTGATACTTTTTGAGAAGAAGATTTTATAGTTTTTTCAATATATTCGTATGTTAAACTTGATCCCCCTACTGTGGCTCAACCCTGCCCCCGGGGACCATGATTTGAACAAACTAGAATATACAATACCTGAGGATGCTTCCATTTTAATTTGAACTTTCCTAGCATAATGGTTTTTGAGAAAAAGATTTTAAAGATTTTCTCTATATATTCTTATGTACAACTTCATCCGTCTATTAAGACCCTACCCTACCCCCGGGACCAAGATTTGAACAAACTTGAAACTACACTTCCTGATGATGCTTTCAATTCAATTTGAGCTTTCCTCCCCTGATACTTTTTGAGAAGAAGATTTTATAGTTTTTTCAATATATTCGTATGTTAAACTTGATCCCCCTACTGTGGCCCAACCCTACCCACGGGGACCATGATTTGAACAAACAAGAATATACAATACCTAAGGATACTTCCATTTTAATTTCAACTTTCCAAGCATAATGGTTTTTGAGAAGAAGATTTTAAAGATTTTCTCTACATATTCCTATGTAAAAATTCATCCCTCTATTGTGACCATTCCCTATCCCCGGAGACCAATATTTGAACAAACTTGGAAATACACTTCCTGATGATGCTTTCAATTCAATTTGAGCTTTCCTCCCCTGATACTTTTTGAGAAGAAGATTTTAAAGATTTTCACTATATATTCCTATGTAAAACTTGATCACCCTACTGTGGCCCAACCCTACCCCCGGGGACAAACTAGATTCTCCACTACTTGAGGATGCTTCCAATCTAATTTGAGCTTTCCTAGCATAATGGTTTTTAATAAGAAAGTTTAAAGATTTTCTCTATATATTCTTATGTAAAACTTGATCCCTCTATTGTGACCCTACCCTACCCCCGGGAATCAAGATTTGAACAAACTTGAAACTACACTTCCTGATGATGCATTCAATTCAATTTAAGCTTTCCTCCCCTGATACTTTTTGAGAAAAAGGTTTTATAGTTTTTTCAATATATTCGTATGTTAAACTTGATCCCCCTACTGTGGCCCAACCCTGCCCCCGGGGACCATGATTTGAACAAACTAGAATATACAATACCTGAGGATGCTTCCATTTTAATTTGAACTTTCCTTTTTTGAGAAAAAGATTTTAAAGATTTTCTCTATATATTCTTATTTACAACTTCATCCCTCTATTGAGACCCTACCCTATCCCCGGGACCAAGATTTGAACAAACTTGAAACTACACTTCCTGATGATGCTTTCAATTCAATTTGAGCTTTCCTCCCCTGATACTTTTTGAGAAGATGATTGTAAATATTTTCTCTATATATTCCTATGTCAAACTTGATCCCCCTACTGTGGCCCAACCCTACCCCCAGGGAATATGATTTGAACAAACTAGAATATACAATACCTGAGGATGCTTCCATTTTAATTTCAACTTTCCAAGGATAATGGTTTTTGAGAAGATTTTAAAGATTTTCTCTATATATTCTTATGTACAACTTCATCCCTCTATTGAGACCCTACCCTACCCCCGGGACCAAGATTTGAACAAACTTGAAACTACACTTCCTGATGATGCTTTCAATACAATTTGAGCTTTCCTCCCCTGATGCTTTTTTAGAAGATGATTGTAAATATTTTCTCTATATATTCCTATGTCAAACTTGATCCCCCTACTGTGGCCCAACCCTGCCCCCGGGGACCATGATTTGAACAAACAAGAATATACAATACTTGAGGATGCTTCCATTTTAATTTGAACTTTCCTAGCATATTTTTTTTTAAAAAGGAAGTTAAAGATTTTCTCTACATATTCCTATGTAAAACTTCATTCCTCTATTGTGACCCTACCCTACCCCCGGGAATCAAGATTTGAACAAACTTGAAACTACACTTCCTGATGATGCTTTCAATTCAATTTGAGCTTTCCTCCCCTGATTCTTTTTGAGAAGAAGATTTTAAAGATATTCTCAATATATTTCTATGTAAAACTTGATTTCCCTACTGTGGCCCTACCTACCCCCGGGCACCATGATTTGTGCAAACTAGAATCTACACTACTTGAGGATGCTTCCAATCTAGTTTGAGCTTTCCTGGCGTCATAGTTTTTTAGAAAAAAGTTTAAAGATTTTCTCTATACGTTCCTATGTAAAACTTGATCCCCCTACTGTGGCCCAACCCTACCCCCGGGGACCATGATTTGAACAAACTAGAATATACAATACCTGAGGATGCTTCCATTTCAATTTGAGCTTTCCTAGCATAATGGTTTTTAAGAAGAAAGTTTAAATATTTTCTCTATAAATTCCTATGTAAAACTTGATCCCTCTATTGAGACCCTACCCTACCCCCGGGACCAAGATTTGAACAAACTTGAAACTACACTTCCTGATGATGATTTCAATTCAATTTGAGCTTTCCTCCCCTGATACTTTTTGAGAAGAAGATTTTATAGTTTTTTCAATATATTCCTATGTTAAACTTGATCCCCCTACTGTGGCCCTTCCCTGCCCCCGGGGACCATGATTTGAACAAACTAGAATATACAATACCTGAGGATATTTCAATTTTAATTTGAACTGTCCTAGCATAATGGTTTTTGAGAAGAAAATTTTAAAGATTTTCTCTATATATTCCTATGTACAACTTCATCCCTCTATTGTGACCATTCCCTATCCCCGGGGACCAATATTTGAACAAACTTGAAACTACACTTCCTGATGATGCTTTCAATTCAATTTGAGCTTTCCTCCCCTGATACTTTTTGAGAAGAAGATTTTAAAGATTTTCACTATATATTCCTATGTAAAACTTGATCACCCTACTGTGGCCCAACCCTACCCCCGGGGACAAACTAGATTCTCCACTACTTGAGGATGCTTCCAATCTAATTTGAGCTTTCCTAGCATAATGGTTTTTAATAAGAAAGTTTAAAGATTTTCTTTATATATTCTTATGTAAAACTTGATCCCTGTATTGTGACCCTACCCTACCCCCGGGAAACAAGATTTGAACAAACTTGAAACTACACTTCCTGATGATGCTTTCAATTCAATTTGAGCTTTCCTCCCCTGATACTTTTTCAGAAGAAGATTTTAAATATTTTCACTATATATTCCTATGTAAAACTTGATCCCCCTAATGTGGCCCTACCCTACCCCCGGGGACCATGATTTGAACAAACTAGATTCAACACTACTTGAGGATGCTTCCATTATAATTTGAATTTTCCTAGCATAATGGTTTTTGAGAAGAATGTTTAAAGATTTTCTCTACATATTCCTATGTAAAACTTTATTCCTCTATTGTGACCCTACCCTACCCCCGGGGACCAAGATTTGAACAAACTTGAAACTACACTTCCTGATGATGCTTTCAATTCAATTTGAGCTTTCCTTCCCTGATACTTTTTGAGAAGAAGATTTTATAGATTTTTTCAATATATTCTTATGTAAAACTTGATCCCCCTAATGTGGCCCTACCCTACCCCTGGGGACCATGATTTGGACAAACTAGAATCTACACTACTTGAGGATGCTTCCAAACTAATTTGAGCTTTCCTGGCGTCATAGTTTTTGAGAAGAAAGTTAAAAGATTTTCTCTATACATTCCTATGTAAAACTTGATCCCCCTACTGTGGCCCAACCCTACCCCATGGGACCATGATTTGAACAAACTAGAATTTACACTACTGGAGGATGCTTCCAATCTAATTTAAGCTTTCCTGGCGTCAATGTTTTTGAGAAGAAAGTGAAAAAGATTTACTCTATATATTCCTTTGTCAAACTTGAACCCCCTTCTGTGGCCCAACCCTACCCCCCGGTGACCATGATTTGAACAAACTAGAATATACACTACCTGAGGATGCTTCCATTTTAATTTGAACTTTCCTAGCATAATGGTTTTTGAGAAGAAGATTTTAAAGATTTTCTCTATATATTCCTATGTAAAACTTCATCCCTCTATTGTGACCATTCCCTACCCCCGGGGACCAAAATTTGAACAAACTTGAAACTACACTTCCTGATGGTGCTTTCAATTCAATTTGAGTTTTCCTCCCCTGATACTTTTTGAAAAGAAGATTTTAAAGATTTTCACTATATATTCCTATGTAAAACTTGATCTCCCTACCGTGGCCCTACCCTACCCCCGGGGACCATGATTTGAACAAACTAGAATCAACACTACTTGAGGATGCTTCCAATCTAATTTGAGCTTTCCTGGCGTCAAAGTTTTTGAGAAAAAAGTTTAAAGATTTTCTCTATATGTTCCTATGTAAAACTTGATCCCCCTACTGTGGCCCAACCCTACCCCCGGAGACCATGATTTGAACAAACTAGAATATACACTACCTGAGGATGCTTCCATTTTAATTTGAACTTTCCTAGCATAATGGTTTTTGAGAAGAAGATTTAAAGATTTTCACTATGTATTCCTATTTAAAACTTCATCCCTCTATTGTGACCATTCCCTATCCCCGGGGACCAAGATTTGAACAAACTTGAAACTACACTTCCTGATGATGCTTTCAATTCAATTTGAGCTTTCCTCCCCTGATACTTTTTGAGAAGAAGATTTTAAAGATTTTCACTATATATTCCTATGTAAAACTAGATCCCCCTACTGTGGCCCAACCCTACCCCCGGGGACCATGTTTTGAACAAACTAGAATCTACACTACTTGAGGATGCTTCCAATCTAATTTGAGCTTTCCTGGCGTCATTATTTTTGAGGAGAAAGGTTAAAGATTTTCTCTATATATTCCTATGTCAAACTTGATCCCCCTACTGTGGCCCAACCCTACCCCCGGGGACCATGATTTGAACAAACTAGAATATACACTACCTGAGGATGCTTCCATTTTTAATTTGAACTTTCCTAGCATAATGGTTTTTGAGAAGAAGATTTTAAAGATTTTCTCTACATATTCCTATGTAAAACTTCATCCCTCTATTGTGACCATTCCCTACCCCCGGGGACCAAGATTTGAACAAACTTGAAACTACACTTCCTGATGATGCTTTCAATTCAATTTGAGCTTTCCTCCCCTGATACTTTTTGAGAAGAAGATTTTAAAGATTTTCACTATGTATTCCTATGTAAAACTTGATCCCCCTACTGTGGCCCAACCCTACCCCCGGGGACCATGATTTGAACAAACTAGTTTCTACACTACTTGAGGATGCTTCCATTATAATTTGAACTTTCATAGCATAATGGTTTTTGAGAAGAAAGTTTAAAGATTTTCTCTACATATTCATATGTAAAACTTCATCCCTCTATTGTGACCCTACTCTACCCTCGGGAACAAAGATTTGAACAAACTTGAAACTACACTTCCTGGTGATGCTTTCAATTCAATTTGAGCTTTCCTTCCCTGATACTTTTTGAGAAGAAGATTTTAAAGATTTTCTCAATATCTTCATTTGTAAAACTTGAGCTCCCTACTGTGGCCCTGTCCTGCCCCTGGGGACCATGATTTGAACAAACTAGAATCTACACTACCGGAGGATGCTTCCATTTTAATTTGAACTTTCTTTGCATAATGGTTTTTGAGAAGAAATTTTAAAGAATTTCTCTATATATTCCTATCTAAAACTTCATCCCTGTATTGAGACCCTACCCTACCCCCGGGAACCAAGATTTAAACAAACTTGAAACTACAATTCCTGAGGATGCTTCCATTTTAACCTGAACTTTTCTAGCAAAATAGTTTTTGAGAAGAAAGTTTAGATATTTTCTCTTTATATTCCTATGTAAAACTTCATCCTTCTATTCTGACCCTACCATACCAGCGGGAACCATGATTTGAACAAACTTGAAACTACACTTCCTGAGGATGCTTTCAATCTATTTTGAGCTTTCCTCCCCTGATACTTTTTGAGAAGAAGATTTTATAGATTTTCTCAATATATTCATTTGTAAAACTTGATCCTGTGTTCCTACCCTACCCCCGAGGACCATGATTTGAGCAAACTAGAATCTACACTACTTGAGGATGCTTCCAATCTAATTTGAGCTTTCCTGGCGTCATATATTTTTAGAAGAAAGTTTAAAGATTTTCTCTATATATTCCTATGTAAAACTTGATCCCCCTACCTTGGCCCAACCCTACCCCCGGGGACCATGATTTGAACAAACTAGAATCAACACTACCTGAGGATGCTTTCATTTTAATTTGAACTTTCCTACCATAATGGTTTTTGAGAAAAAAGTTTAAAGATTTTCTCTATATATTCCATGTAAAACTTCATCCCTCTATTGAGCCCCTACCCTACCCCCGGAGACCATGATTTGAACAAACTTGAAACAACACTTTCTGAGGATGTTTCCATTTTAATTTTAATTTTCCTAGCCTAATGGTTTTTGAGAAGAATGTTTAAAGATTTTCTCTACATATTCATATGTAAAACTTCATCCCTCTATTGTGACCCTACTCTACCCTCGGGAACAAAGATTTGAACAAACTTGAAACTACACTTCCTGGTGATGCTTTCAATTCAATTTGAGCTTTCCTTCCCTGATACTTTTTGAGAAGAAGATTTTAAAGATTTTCTCAATATCTTCATTTGTAAAACTTGAGCTCCCTACTGTGGCCCTGTCCTGCCCCTGGGGACCATGATTTGAACAAACTAGAATCTACACTACCGGAGGATGCTTCCATTTTAATTTGAACTTTCTTTGCATAATGGTTTTTGAGAAGAAAGTTTAAAGATTTTCTCTATATATTCCTATCTAAAACGTCATCCCTGTATTGAGACCCTACCCTACCCCCGGGAACCAAGATTTAAACAAACTTGAAACTACAATTCCTGAGGATGCTTCCATTTTAACTTGAACTTTTCTAGCAAAATGGTTTTTGAGAAGAAAGTTTAGATATTTTCTCTTTATATTCCTATGTAAAACTTCATCCTTCTATTCTGACCCTACCATACCAGCGGGAACCATGATTTGAACAAACTTGAAACTACACTTCCTGAGGATGCTTTCAATCTAATTTGAGCTTTCCTCCCCTGATACTTTTTGAGAAGAAGATTTTATAGATTTTCTCAATATATTCATTTGTAAAACTTGATCCTGTGTTCCTACCCTACCCCCGAGGACCATGATTTGAGCAAACTAGAATCTACACTACTTGAGGATGCTTCCAATCTAATTTGAGCTTTCCTGGCGTCATATATTTTTAGAAGAAAATTTAAAGATTTTCTCTATATATTCCTATGTAAAACTTGATCCCCCTACCTTGGCCCAACCCTACCCCCGGGGACCATGATTTGAACAAACTAGAATCAACACTACCTGAGGATGCTTTCATTTTAATTTGAACTTTCCTACCATAATGGTTTTTGAGAAAAAAGTTTAAAGATTTTCTCTATATATTCCATGTAAAACTTCATCCCTCTATTGAGCCCCTACCCTACCCCCGGAGACCATGATTTGAACAAACTTGAAACAACACTTTCTGAGGATGTTTCCATTTTAATTTTAATTTTCCTAGCGTAATGGTTTTTGAGAAGAATGTTTGAAGATTTTCTCTATATATTTCTTTGTAAAACTTCATCCCTCTATTGTGACCCTACCCTACCCCCGGGAACCAAGATTTGAACAAACTTGAAACTTACACTTTCTGATTATGCTTTCAATTCAGTTTGAGCTTTCCGGAAATAAATGAAAGTAATAGGGAATCTTTTTTTTTCTAATATTTTGAGCTCATAATTACGGTCGGAGCGTAGTAAGATCTATCATAAAGCCCACCTTGTGTTCATTCCTTTTAACAAAATATGTTCAATTGAAATATATGCTATTGCCTGCTGACGTAAAAAAATCTTGACAAGAAAGACAAGACTGTTGCGTTTTGGCTTTCAAAAACATCCATAGTAAATGGTAGTATTGCAAAGTAGATACAGTACGTTCTGTTTAAAGAATGTGTAACGTTGGTGTCATATGCCAATAATAATATGAATAAAATATAAAGTTTAATAGATAAAAGAATAGATAAAAGAAAAACAAATCAAGTAGCGGCTAAATGTTCACAGTTTCGTCCGAGGCAATAGACTGACCGCGTTCTTAGAAGACAAAAAAAACAAGTTTGATAAGACCATAGGAACAAACCAGGAGGTAAAAGCTTTTTTTATTTGACCATTTGATGCCTTTTCATGTGTAGAACCGAAAAAGAAATTTACAAAATTACATTTCAAGAAAAATCATAAGGGTCCTATGTTAAAAAATTAACTTTGAGATGACTCGGTAAACAAACGATGTCATCTTAAAATTTCAGACAACTGTTGTTTATCCGTAGATTCAGTAGATTCAGTAGAAATTTATGTTAGAACTTTCATTAAAAAATTAAATTAAGAAATCTATGTGAAAATTAAAGAACAAATTAGACCCCGGCCTCGTTAAAAATTAATGGTATGCCATGAATAACTTCTTCTTAATATTTAAGTTGAATAACTGTAAGTTACGGTACAAAAAATAAGGAAATTTGATTTAAATTTTAATTGACATAGCTTTAAAAAAATTAAATAAAATTTAAATTTTTTGAACCTATGTCATTTAATTGACAAGGTTGTTTTACTTGATCTTGATGTAGTATCAACCTATATATTGAACCCCTTGTTTTAATAACAATTCATTCACTTAGATTTAAATAACAAAAACTTGCTCTCAACATTCTTTAATCACTGTTTATGATTAAAGAAGTTATCGTGCAATGAAAAGGCAACGGGTTTCACTTAGATTGTTAAGCTTGTTTTTGGACCCGAATCGTCAGAAATGAAACACATTCATGAAGTGAAAGTAACAGATGCTGACAGCGTTCAGTTATAAACCAAACCAAACGTGATAATAATGATTTTTCATTAAATAATTTATTTTCAAAACATTCAACATCAGATTCAGTCCATTTGTTTATACACGGAAAGTCATTTGTTCAATCGTGTTATTAATTCTAATATGTAATACAACTTCGCGGCTATGTTAAGGCTGTCCGAAGAAAATATATATCGAAAAATGATACTATTTTAATTATCTAATAATACTTTAACCGAGTGAGTTTCTTTAAACTTTTATTACATAAATTAACAGTGACATCCAACACTATATTATCTGTAAAAATCGCATCGGCGCAAGTGAATAATGAGATTAAATCAAGAATATTTTTATAAAAAATCTCTCGATAAGTAATGTATTTTGCAGTTGCTGGGGGTTCATATAAATATTTTGTTTTGTAACTAAATTCTGATGAAACCTGTTGCAAGTGAGCAACCTAATTTTGTACAGAATGACTATAAAATAATTTTGTTTTAGTAGCTTATAAATTGCTTTGATCACAAAAAATTAACATAAATTTACTAACAGTAACTGTTTTGGTGAATTGCATTTTTGAAAATATGTAGTAGAAGATCATACAACAGCGTTTAAGTAGATGATTGACCTTCCTCATATAAATTATAATATAAAAACGTTTTTTATCGAACGGAATGTTCAAATTATTGAATGGATTGGACATTACCTATGTTATCAAACATACAAAGTCAAGAAGAAATTATTGTATATTGTGGAAGTGAAACGTTTAATTGAAAAATTGTTATTCATACATAATCAAAAGGTTTGAGCAATGATCCAGTGATGATCTAAATATAGTCGCCAGTTGTCCAGCTATCCGTGTTATGGTACAGATATCGGCTGGATTTATAAACTTCTGAAAATGGTGCACTGCTCTAACTAAAATAGAATTCTACGTTACTTATATACAACTTTGGTCAATACGAGCCATTTAAATTAGAGATATGAAATAACAACTTTTTTCATAAATAAACAAACAAATATCCAAATGCTCTATACATTATAGAAAAAAATGAACCTTACTTGCATTTTGTTCAAAATTATTTTCATAGGAAAATAATGTCTGTTTTAAGACAATAGAAAAATAATTTTAAAATTACATTTAAAATCGATTATTACTTAATTTTAAGGCTATTGAGATGTCATGACAGCTGTCGTGTGTCAAATCAGTCGAGTAATAAAGTATTTACAATTTTTATCTATATATAAAATCAATAAATTTACAAATATGCATATTCACAAAAAATATTGACAACAACAACAAAAAAGGTTTATAATATCAGATTGGTCTCCTATAATGGTACGTTTTTGTCTGCATTGTCCCTCCAGTGAATACCACGTCCTAAGATGACGGCTTCCATCCACCGGTTTCGAGCAATGTTAAATACCGGACCACTGGCGACTATATTTAGATCATAAAATTTATTAAACCCACCCGTTATTTGATTCATAAATTCGCTTGCAGGAAGTGAATATTCTTGTTTGTTCAAATCATGGTCCCCGGGGGTAGGGTAGGGCCACAGTAGGGGGATCAAGTTTTACATAGGAATATATAGAGAAAATCTGTAAACTTTCTTCTCAAAAACTATGACGCCAGGAAAGCTCATATTAAAATGGAAGCATCCTCAGGTAGTGTAGATTTTAATTTGTTCAAACCATGGTCCCTGGGGGTAGGGTTGGGACACAGTAGGGGGGTCAAGTTTTACAAAGGAATATATAGAGAAAATCTTTAAACTTTGATATATATCTGTATATTGCAATTCTTTAATGAAATGTATTTAATTAAGAAGTTGAATGGAAAAATTAGAAATTATTTCAGTTAACGTAAGGGGGTTAAATACCCCGAAAAGCGGGAAAAAATTTACTCTTGGTTATTGATATTGTTTTATTACAAGAAACACATTATATAGAAAAGAATGAAAACTTATACAACTGAAAAGGCGATTCTTTTCACGCTTTTAGCGACTCAGGTTATAGTAAAGGTGTGTCCGTATTATTCAAAGATAAAATTAAAACAAATATAATGAATGTTAGAAAATCTATAGATGGGAGAAGAATTTTAATCAATCTTGAAATCGACAGTAAAGTTTTTACATTGGTAAATATTTATGCTCCGAATGATGCAAATAAAAGATGTGAATTCTTTAAAAAGCTAAAAGTGTTTATATAAAAAAAACTGCATAAATAAAAATATTATATTATGCGGTGATTTCAACTGTAATATGTCTAACAATGCTGAGTAAAGTTTACGCCATTTACAAGATTTTAAAATTAGATGATATGTGGAAAAGACAGGAAATACTTGGTGTGATGCAAAAAATGACCCTAAAAGCCGAATTGATTACCTATTTATTTATTAATAACTCTTTCTATTATATTCCAACAGATTTCAAGGTTGGGAAAATCCCGGGTACTCATTCAAATGGGATTCGAATGACTGATCACAGATTTCTATAATGTTATACAAAAAACAAAAAAAGGGACCTGGAGCTAAATGTTTCTAATCTCGAAAATGATAACTACAAAAAGGGAATTAGCGATATCGTTTATAACATAGATCTATCTTAAAGCCTACGTGGGAATTAATTAAAAGAAATGTAAGAGAATTTTCCATTAAATTTGCAAAAACTGAGCAAAAATCATTTAAACAGAAAATAAAGACAATAGAACATGAAATAGTTGAATTAGAAAAAAAAACCGCTGACAGATTCAATTACAAAAAACTAAAAACATTAGAAGCGGAATAAGATTCCTTGTACGATAAAAAAAAAGCCTAGGAAAACATAATCAGGCGTCAAATGTAATTAAAGAAATAAAATCAGAGCCTCGAGGGATTAAAAATAAACAAAACGAATGCAATATTGGGGGGAATGCTTATGTTTTATCAAAATCTTTATACAAGTAAAAATATTCCAATTGAAAATATTAATACATATCTGTCGAAAATAAGCGAAAATCCTAAAATTTCTATCATCGTTATTTAAACGATGATAGAAATTTTTATAATTTCCCCTCATATGAAGAATGTAGAGAGGCAGTAAATAACATGAAAAAAGAAAAAATCACCTGGTTTAGATGGCTTACCTTGTGAGTTTTATCAATGTTTTTGGGACGTAATCGGTCCTTTTTTCTACAAAGCTCTAAATGAAATATTTCAAAGAGGTGAAATGGCATACTTTCAAAGACTTTCTGTGATATCTTTAATTTACAAAAAAGGAGGAAAAGATAGCTTAAAAAATTACCGACCAATTAGTTTAACAAATACAGACTATAAAATCATTGCTTTCATTTTTGTGAAAAGATTACTAACTATATTAACTAAACTAATTAGCGAACAACAAACTGCATACATTTATCGGGAAAAACGCTCGATTAATTCTATAGATGTGTTTGAATACTGTGAAACAGAAAATCTTGATATCATATTACTCTTCTTGGACTTTGAAAAAGCATTCGATTCCGTGGAGTGAAATTTCTTGTTTAAGTTTCTAGAAAAATTTAACATTAGCTTCATAAAATGGGCCAATATACTTTAAACCAATTTAAGATGAAAAATAACGGCTGGTTGTCAAAAACATGCACAATGACTCGTGGAATAAGACAGGGTTGTCCGCTTTCTGCCTTGCTATATCTTTTTGTAGCTGAAAGTCTAGCTATTAAGATAAACAGTAATCAAAACAATAAACAACAATGAAATAAAAAACATTCAACAGATGATCTAAGTATAGCCCTAAGAGATGAAATGTCAATGAAACATGCTTTAGACGTGCTAAGCGAATTTTGTAAACACCCTGGATCTAAAAAAAAACATAAACAAAACAGAATGTATTCTATTAGGAACTCCAAAAAATCTTTATGGTATCAAAACTACAAACAAAGCAGTAAGATGTTCTCCTTGCATTAAAAAAAAATAATGGTACTAAACTGTATTTGTTTGATTCCCTAATATAAAGTAAAACACCGAAGCCCTTTGAACATACAATAGTTTCAAAACTACATTTTATACTTCGTCGATCCGTTTATATAAAAAGCATTATCTAACCAACAACAGGATTAGATTTAAACCAAAAAACCTAAAAAAAAAAATACATCATAACTTAATTGTATTGAAGAGGTCCGTATATACGTGTTACATTTATAAGTTTGAATAATTCAGTTGGTTCCATTGCTGTAACTTACTGCAAATTTTAAAAACAGTTGGTTTTTTTGTATCATTGTTCGATTTCATCTGTTGGCATGATATTTCTTTTCTTTTTTTTTTCTTCAATTGTATAAACTTCATTTTTTTAATATTTTGTTGTTTCTTTGCATCTTTTAAAATTGTGTATTGTGTATTTTATGCACATTTGCTATTCAAATCGAAGACTTTTACGATAAAGGATATCTTTTAAACTTAAAACAATCAACCCTAACACTAGAATGGGTTGCTTGAGGACAAGTGTTACTCGAGACAGGTGCCAGGTAAAAAAAATATTCTGCCAAACAAAAACTGTTGTGTTTACCTTTCCAGAACACCAATAGGAAATGTTACAATTGTGGGAGAAGTTCTGCAAAGTAGATGAATAATATAGAAGGGATATGAAGGGATATTCCAAATTGTAAAGTTTTGTACTGCAGAAGCAGAATATATAGAGATTTTTATTCATAAATAATGGATGTCTACAACTTAAAACAATCAACCCTAACAACTAGCACGGGTTGCTTGTTTCTCGCATTATCACCGGTGTGAGATCGGTTTGCCCGGTGTGAGACAATTTTTCATATTTTAATTAAAAAAAACTGTATGCTTTCATTTAACTTGCACTATTTGAAGTACGCGGAGGGATAAACCGAAAGTAATCTTTTGAACGTCATAACAGAAAGTTGTCAAACATCATTTTTTAAGCTAATATAATGCGAGAAAAATAATCATTCATTATATACTCGTGTGGGATAGTGAAATTCCACCTCCACCAAGATTCACGGTCTAAGACTCGGCAAAGTGAATCTTGTCCCCTCGGTGGAATTTCACTATCCCACACTCGTAATAATTCTATTATACTCGAGACAGGTGCCAGGCAATGTTTGCCAGTGAATGTTTGCAAGCGTTTTTAGCTGAATATAAATCAATTTTGTTCATAGCCTACTTCAAATGGATTTGTGGCATGAATCTTCAATCTAGGACATGTGCATATACTCGAAATTGAATTATTTTGTTAAATCAAATTATCTTAGGAATGTATATCAAAAAATTGCATGTAAGAATAAAACAGAAGATAAAACAGTCAAATTTTAAAATTGTATTTGTCATATAAAGACGCAAATCAACTAAAAAGGCATTTTTTTTTATTAATTACAAACCATAGGAAATTCAAGCACGAAGTATAGTTTTTGAAAGTTAGTGGGGTCGGGCAGCTTCATCCAATTCATCTCGATAATTAAAAAAGGGAATGAATTCTCAAATTAATGAAAAAAAAACTTATTGTAACTTCAAATGATTCAATTTCAATTCCTCATTTTCATTTATTTATTTTCATTTATTTTGACCAATCTGATATTTTTCAACTTGAAACATCGAGAACACAAATCAAAGGGCTTGATTGTGTACAATTTCAATACAATGCTCATACTGTAATCATGGACGGGGGCGAAACAATCATTTATTTTTCGTAGGTTCGGAATCCAACCGATTTGATTGCGTTGATTTTGGAGATGACGGACCAGAGGACACGTCCTACAGACTTGGCTAGATTTTTAGCGTTCACTTTAAAATCATATTTGTAAGAAACCCCCGTTGTCCAGAAATTATTGTCCAGATTATTATTAGTCCCTAGAGGTTGTTTCATTTTGATGAAAGTGAACAACCTTGGATTTTTGCGAATAAATCCATAACTGCCATTTTCTGAACCAGGCAACATGTGTTGCATGTCATTTTCTGAGCGGGAAATTAAAGCAGTATCATCAGCGTATAGAAGCAGACTTAAGTTGTCGATTTAGACTCCTTTTTTTTAAAATTTTTACAGCTTGAACATTTATAAATATATGATGAATTATGTCCTTGTCGAACTCAAACATTGCTACTGAACTTGTCGTTTGTACGAACGCACAATTCTGTATTATTAAATATCGTTGTGAAAGTTGCCGTCAATACTGGAATAATTCTCATTTAAAAAATGTCATCCAGACACGATCTTTGTCGAACCCCGTTTTGTTAATCAACAAAATCGTTGTCTTCTAAGAACGCGGTGAGTCTATTACCTCGGACGAAACTGTAAACATTTAGCCGCTACTTGATTTGCTCTTCTTTTATCTATTCTTTTATATTTTATTCATATTATTCTTGGCATATGACACCAACGTACACAGTCTTTAAACAGAACGAACTGTATCGTATGGTGTTCCGATGGGGCCACTTCGACCTTCGCACTTTCGCCTTTAGGTCGAAGATGCGAGAGTGCGAAGTTGCGAAGGCGAAGCGCGAAGATGCGACGGCGAAAGTGCGAAGGTGCGACGGCGAAAGGGCGAAAGTGCGAAGATGCGACGGCGAAGCGCGAAGATGCGACGGCGAAAGTGCGAAGGTGCGAAGGCGAAGGAGCGATAGTAGTATCGCTCCTTCGCCTTCGCAACTTCGCACTCTCGCCGTCGCAACTTCGCGGTTTCGCCTTCGCCTTTTTTTATTCCATTCAGCAAATCTCGGTTGATTTCATAGAACTTTGATGCAGGTAACGGACTCGCCCGAAATTTTCCGAACGCACTCGGATGTTAAAATACGCATGCGTTAAAGAGTAAACGGCGCTAAAATGGATGGTAGGCATTATTTTGTACAGTTAGGCCTATATTTTATTGATGAATATATACTTACTGTTTCATGAAACGAAATGTAGAATCATTTTAGCCTATTGTTGTATGTAACGGTAATGATCACTAGACAGTCATAGATTATATACAATAGTATATGATGTAAATATTCATATAAACGATAGTTGTAAATGGTACACAAAATGCGAGAGTCGGTAGTGGCCAGTTCTTAATTCTTGTGCATTGTTACGTCATTTTATCGACACATAAAACTATGAACGGAAAAATGACACACACTGTAAAAGAGATAGATTTTGATATATTCTTGTGAAATATGAAATAGCTAGATCTACAATGTGAGTACACGTGTGATGTCACGACAGTTTAAATATTCCTCCATAGTGTATATATATATATTATTAGCTGCATAACTGCATGTCCATGGAAATGGCCTCAAATATTTTCCTATAAATGTTCTAACCAACCTTGGAAAGTGAAGTATTTGAAATTCACATTGGGATCAAGACACCTTTAGACCACACCATTTCATCTTACTTGGCTGGTGGGGGTGTTTAAAAATTAGTCTGAGGCATGTAAGTGAAAAATCTATAAAAGTTAGATGTGTTGGGGAAATATTTGGTTTTAAAATTTGACAGAATATATGGAATATATACTTGTAATACACACACAAAAAGCAACACCAATGTAAAACGTCACAAAATATGCACACCTTGGAATTGTTAAGGTAAACGATATAATAATATATACATGTACACACACCAGACCTATAAATAAGGGTTATGTCAAAAAAACTGTGATCAACATCTGAAACCACAGCAAGTATACATTTAGCTTTAGACTATTGTTTAACATTTACAAGACTATGTATTTATCTGCAAATGTATATATAAAAGTAATTATATGCTGAAATTAATAGCTTTACAAACTTAAATAATTTAATTGCAGAAACTGAAACTGATGAGTTGTGCATCATCCTAAAAAAATCGGATTGGGCCATTACACAAAGATTTTTGAGGAAAATATGGTAAGTTTTGTAAGATCTTCTAGAGGATTAGCTAATCTTGATTTTTAAACATGTAAGTGGACCAATCAGTAACTCCCTCCCCTTGCAAACAAAGATTGGGGGTATATACTATAATATAGGAATCACCTTGTTCGTCCATCTGTCTGCAATTGTGTTCGATCCATTTTTCTATGTTATTTCCTACATGATTTTGACCTAAGGTCATTTATGCAAGTTCAAAGTCATTAGAAGGAAAAAAACATATTAATTTGATATCTTTCTTATGGAGAAACATTGGAAGCTCTCTGTTAAATTGAATTTCAATATGATTGGATGTGTCATTAATTGATGCAGTACTGGCCTACTACCGTATATTAAATGACATCACTTAACATCAACTGACACACAGTTTAATCAGATTAGGCTAATGTGATCAGATTTGATGCTACTTTAATTTTTTTTTTTTAATTATTGTTTACTTTTGATGCATTAACAAATGGTTTTTGATTAAGTAATTTTATAGTACTTAAAAATTATGTCCATTGTGAAATGCATGATCAAACATACATGATACTGTACAATTTAGATTGGCATCAATGAAGTGGAGGAGATGACAGACGAAGACTTCATTAAACTTGGAATTGTTTCTATCGGAATAAGATTGAAAATTAAGCAAGCTTGTCGGAATCACAAGAAAGGTTACAAATACATTTATTTACTTAAGAATGAATTGTAAACATCTGATGAAAATCAAGTCTTGGCTTTTCCCAGGAAAACATTTTAGGATAGGGTGAACAATTTTATTTTAACATATTACCAATAGTATTATAAATACATTTTTTGTTACTCTCTGCCCCACCCCCTATTAAACCTTTTCTGTTGAGGCCAGAGAGCTATGAAAATGCTTCAGTTGCTGCAAAAGACACTGAAATTAATTACCTTGTCTTACTAGTAACATAAAATTCGCGGTCAGTATTTTTTACCCTAAATTATAACCACTCGTGTACAATATAATGGTCAATAAACCCATTTTTTCTGAAGTAAAAATATGGTGAGAATCACTTTAAAATCATACTTTCAATTTATGCAAACTTGAAGTAATATCATTTTCATGTTTTAGTGAGTGATGCGCCAATGAGTTGCATCAAGACATTTCTTGAACTCCAAAAGCAGAGGAAGACTGGCAGAACCAAAAGCCCGAAAAAGGATCAGAAAACAAAGTTAACACGAAGACTTTATGTTGGCTGGAAACATTCAATAAGGGCAGGAGTATACAAACTGATCTCTGCAAGCAAAGGGGGAGGTCAACAGATCGTGGATTTTAACAAAGACTTGACTTTGAATCAGTTAATAAGTGAAATCACCGATATTTTTTTTCCAAATGGCATGTCTGAGGCCCAGGATTTGAGACTAGATGCCTTAGATGTGCATCTGGCATCCTTTTCTGGTTCTCCAATTCAAGAGACCGACGAGAATGGGGAGTCTTTTACAGTTGGAAATTACTTCAGAAAGATGAAATCAACCCCTGTAGCAACCTCTAATGATACAACGTCCACTAATGATATAATTTTGCATTAGTGGTCAGGATGTTGACCACTATAATGATATAATTTTATGATTAACGAACAACCTAACCGTCCGCTAATGATATAATTACAGATTTCTATCATTAGCGGTAAAAACCGAAACCGTATTATTATTATTATTATTATTTTTTATTAAATTATATCATATTATATCATTAAAGGTTGAAAATCCATCCACTAATGCAATTCAAAATGTAAGCAAATGTGTATCATTAGTGGTCAGGGTAGTACTTATTTCTCTTTTTTTCCATATCATTTGAGGTTATGCTTTTTGACCGCTAATGATATAAATATGAAATCATATCATTAGAGGACGGTTAGGTTGTTTGTTAATGATAAAATTATATCATTAGTGGTCAACATCCTGACCACTAATGCAACATTATATCATTAGTGGACGTTGTATCATTAGAGGTTGCTACAAACCCCTGTGCGAATTTACTTACACACAGAGTTGGTGAGTTATAAGAATTTTTAAAAGTTAAAGAAGGGAAGAATAAGGTTGTTGGACCTAATTTAAAACTGGCTCAATTTGATTTAAATACATTTAATTGTACATGCCAGTAAAAAAAAAAAATTAGCATAATTAATAGACTGGAATTCCACCATAGAACAGATCAATTAAGGCTTCAATTACATGTACTTTTCAGTTTACAGACAAATCAAAATTAATTTGCCATAATTTTTCAACATAATTAAAGGAAGAAATTTCATATACATTATACATTGTAATAAAGTTTAAAATCTATATGAGGTAATTGAGTTCATGAAACAATAAAAAATGATCTTTTTGGTCATCTGATTGAATCATTTAAAGTCCCAAAAAGTTTTTTATTGTTCCCCTCCGACAACAACTATTCCTCCCGGCTTCGCCTCGAGAAATAGTTGCTGTCTCAGGGAAAATAAACTTTCTATTGTCCTTATAGCCATGGAGTAAATAGGTATGAAATGTCTTATAGAAAATATACCCTTTTCTAACTTGTGCAATATACCGGTAAACCTGGAAGTTTGTCTCCTGTGAATGTACAGTGACCTTTGGGTAATATATGATGCGATATTAAAACTGCTATGTAATAATCTGTATATATGTATGACACGTGTATGGGGGTGTGTGTGTGCATATATATATATATATATATATATATATATGTATATATCTGTCTTTGATTATCTGTGGTCTAAAATACAGCACAGGCACTTGTGCCCATGGTAAATTATACCCAACATTAAGATGAAAATTAACATGCAGTGTTGTTGTTATCATACTGTATGATGAACTATTACAGAAACAAGGACGTGTGCTATTCTGTGTTCAGATGTGAGCAATTTAATCTACAGGGTTCTTGTTTTGTACAGAAAAGTTTCAAAAGGCCAACCAATGGTGAAGCAAGCTGCGGGGTGATAACTGCTCTAGAATCCGATGAAGAAGATACAGGAACCCCAACTGTCACATTCCCCCGACTTAAACGAAGGAGACTGAACATTATTGAGGTAGATATAAAAAGGAGAAGAATTTTACCAATTACTTGTACTTTTAAAGAACTATTGGGCTATTTAATATTTTAAGATTTAACTTTAAAATCTTTTTCATTCAAACCCTGAGAACTATTACCCCCCCCCCCCCCCCCAAAAAAAGGGGGGGGGGGAGAAACACATTCAGTGCAAATTTGATGGTGAATCTTTTTAATATAGATCTAAAAATGCAACAGTCAGTTTTTGTTTTTTTACTGTACTAATTTTAAGGGATCAAAATATGTGGATCACAATCATATTTTTTCCTGTCAAATTAACCCACTTAATGTTGACATCTATGAACAAAATGTGAATACAATTAAATGAAGCATTACAAATTCAACTTTTGGTATGCTATGAAGATAAAAAAAACATTCAAACAGAAATCAAATTTCATAGTGCAATACTGTCAAATACATGCATGCAATGTATCAAATATACATGCAATGTATGTCATTTCACAGTTTAATTCACTTATAATCCTAACAAACTATTTATGTGTTTATCAGGGATCAAAGATTTTTTTATTTATTTATTTATATGCTACATGTATTGTAAAAATGGATTGAATCCTATTCAATTGAGTCATTAGGGCACTGCTTTGCGGAAACCCTATAGTAATCAGTCTGTCCATCCATCTTTCTGTCCATCTGAGATAACTTTTCTGGAGCATATCCCCTCTCCCTTTGCTCCAATCTGGCTATTCTTCATCCACAATGTGTGCTTTTGATCCAATGATATGCATTGACCTTGAATGATATTTAAAGGTCAAGTATCAAGGTCATATCGATCACACAAAAGTCCCTCTTTTAATAGAGCATATATATACTCTCCACTTAGCCCTGCTGGCTAATACTTTACCTGTTTTTGGTTAAAGGTGTGCAGTGACCTTGAACCAAATCAATGAGAAGGACATATAGTAGATAACAAGACTGTATATTATTTTCCATTTGCTTAATCTTGCTCGGACTGAGATTGAATTAGAAGTTGTATATCAGCTGGAAATTTTTTTTAAGTTATAGGTAAAAGTCAAAGTAAAACTCCCTGAAATTCTTTTCATCCAATTGTCCATAATATTTAAGGGGGGCCATTTGAGATGGTCATGATCTCAATGTTGTCTAGTTTGAAAAATTAAAGTCAATTTTATGTACATTAAGGGCTTAAGTTCAGAAGATAGACCCTCAACATCAACATCAGCTGCTTTGGATTTGCCGGACATTCATGTTGATGCTCCTCCTTCAAATCATGCGGCTGCAAATACTCACTGCCAGACAGAACATGAACCAATCATTATCCTTCATGAACCTGGACTTTCGGAATTCGATCATGAACTTGAAATGGCTATAAGAGAGAGTTTGGAAAGTTCCGAGTAAGTAATTTATTTACTTAAAGTTTCTCTTGTAAAATTCATAGTGAAGTCTTTGAGATTGATGGAAAAAAGTTCAGTCATATTTTAAAATTTGGATTAAGAGCTTGCTTACAATAACTTTTGTTCTGGCCCATAAGCCTATTCTTTTTTTTATTTTGTGCAACGAAGTTGTCATAAATGCATTTTACAATTGATTTAAATGCATAATTAAGTTTAATTTAAAATCTTTAATATATACATGTTTATCATGAATATATATTTCAAATGGACATGAACATATATTTCAAACATATTACAGAATGTCAAAATCCCACATTTTATCACATGCATGCAGTATCATTACTTTGTATACCCTTTAGTGACCAATGTCATGCTCAGCCCTTAAAGTGTTGGGTGGATAATGAGATCTATAATCATTTCTCTATTGAGTATAGAAATGAAAGAACAACAGAAATAGTTTTCAAAATAAAAACTTAAAATATATCTTACAGAACGGTTACAATTATTTATTACAAGATTTGAATAAAGGAAAACCAGTAACTCATTTGAAATATTTCATAACTGTACGTATATTTAAGTTACATATAGTAATTTCTCATGTAAGTATTTATTAATTTTTTTATTTGTGGGGGGGGGGGGGGGGGGGGTAGAAAGCAGTATTTAAGAGCTAGACAAAATAAATTTTTTAATTTCTGCCTTTGTAGACTTATAATGCATTTGAAATGTAATATGAATGTATTTTGTAGACCAGAGCCATCTTTAGAAGGAATATTGAAATGGTGGGTAGCTAGAAGTCACTTAAAGGATGGGGCACCAGTTTCAGTGGTAGTACACAGAGGAAAGCTTTTACAGAGTACATTTAGAGCAGTATCAAGGCCAAATTTCAACTTCCTCTTGCCTTTTCATGTTAGTTTCAGTGGAGAGATTGGAGATGATTTAGGTGGTCCAAAAAGAGAATTCTTCAGGTACATGTTAGTTAGATTTATTAAACCAATACTTTGCAAAATGTATTTTATATCAATTCATTCATCTTCAGGCCCCACCATCACCAACTTTCCACAAGTCCCAACTCTGCTTCAAGTCTAGTTTTGATTTCAAATTCATGTACTTTTTTTTTAAGTATTTGAGTTGAAGATTGAGTTGATTGATTTAAAAATTTTGGTTAAAGCGGGCCAGTATTAATAAGAACATTAGAGAAATGGAATAATTATCTGCCTTAGAGTTGAGCCTGCACAGTCTTGGAATGTCTGAAATTATGAATTAATGCTTATTTGTAAAATATTTGTTAATGCAAAACAGTTTATTATTCCCTCGTGCAATTTGTTGAGAGGAGGATATAGCATCGCTGATGTGTGTGTGTGTCTGTATGTATGTATGTATGTGTGTCCATTGTCAGCTTTTTAGCAAAATTCTAAGAAAACCCTCTCATTAATATTTATTAAACTTTGTACACTTCTTTGGCATGGTAAAAGGACAACCCTATTGATTTCCAAGTCAGTTGATTCAATATGTTTTAAATTAATTATCGTAAAAAAACGAAAGCTAATAGAGGAATTTTATGTATGGACTTGACAATAGACATTTTCGGTAATTTTATGTACGACTTGAAGTAAATCACTACCGTATGCAGTTTAAATCAACAACTTGACATTTTTGGGTATTTAAATCCAGTAAAGGTAAAAAACAAATGTTTTGTAGTATTAGAGGATTATATAGAAGATTGCCCATAGTTAAAAGTTGAAGCGGGCAAGAGATTAAAGTCATCCAATTTACATCGAATTTACAAGCAGTCAACTTCCGGACAAATTTTCCTGTATTACTTACAATAGAACTAGTCCAAAATTCAAAAGAGTCTTTGACAGGTATTGAACATTTATCACACGAAAATTGTTTCATATTTATATTTATTAATAGCTGCTTATCTACTACTATGGGTTGTCCATCAGAGCAGACTACAGATCGCTAAATCTTCAGCTACGTTTCATAATGTATACCGGTACGGATCCTTTATGCATGCATGCTTTTATGAAACCTAAAAGATCACTAAATGACTGTAAATTATTAAACTTTAAAGCATATGTGTTGAGTTTCTGCAAGGATTAGGAAAACTGTGCAGCCACGAAAATGTAACCCCCCCCCCCCCCCCAATTTATACACCACAAATCTTGGGGATTGGGATAAAATAGATATTATGAATTCAAAGTGGTCTTAACTTGTCATATTTATTTTGATCTGACAAATTTACATGTATTTTCCTAAATAATGCATTTCCCCCTACAACAATTTATGTCACGAGGAAATGCTTAGCGGTGCCCTTGTTAAATAAGTGAAGCTTCAATAACTGGGTACCTTTAACAGTTATGTTATATTTTAAGAAATGAATTTTTATGTTAAATCTTTACTTACATTTCAGAGAATTGATGAAGGCAATTAAAGAGGCTATATTAGAGGGACCTGACAGCAACAAGGTCTTCAGACATGATATCAGTCTTCTTCACAAAAAAACCTACGAAACCTGTGGTACCCTTGTGGCCTGGAGTATACTTAATGGTGGGCCAGGATTGCCAGTTTTCAATACTGATTTATTTTCTTTAATGACTGGTGGAGACATTGACGTTCAAGATTTTACAAGTGTTGTAGACTCAGATGTCAGAGCTATTTTTCTTCAGGTAACTATATATAGTGATCAGTCCGCTAATTGCTAAAATACACTTTTCAGCATATTTTTACATATGGGACAATCTTCAAGATGTTTTTATGTATTTTATAAATAAAATATTGCGATATATATTATATATATTTAAGTGTCAAACATAATTTTGAGTCGAAATTATCTCAAAATGTTTGACACAATGGCTACTTATCAGGTCTTTCCTGCAGAGCTAGATAAAACACAGTGAATGTATTAGGTAGGTGTTCATTGTTTTGGAAAGGTAAAAATTATTAAAGCCCTAGTGGGTTTCAAACTCAATGACCTACAAATTTATAGTGAATGCTCAAGCAAATCAATTGTGCTATGCCGTTAAGTAAGAATTTAATTTATAAAATTATACCTTAATTTATTGCTTATATGTAGATAGGTAGTGTGTCACAATATGGAGGTACTTATTCCCATACCATCTTAAACTCATATATCCTTAGATACAACACAGAAGAGACATATAAGATTGTTAGCTGTTACTTAAATTGATTTGAAATGACTCCATTTTGTGTAAAAAAAATTTACATCCAGTGATGTTAATACCATACATTTGAGCCATTTTTTTAAGCTCTGTCAGAAAAGCCCGGAAAATTGGGATTGAATTTCGACATTGAACTGGAGGGCAAATGGCTTAGACAGTTTTTATTAGACCAAGATTTCAATAAATATAATTCATATACAACAAAGTTTGAGGCAACACATACAGTTCTGTAGATTCCAAATTAACCGCAAGGAATTAATATCCAATTGCGAGATGCACATCTTGCTGATTTTAATATCTTGCTTTTAAATTTTTTTTAAGGATGTAAACCAAATGTAACTTTAATAGAAATTCAGGATTCTTGGTTTAATATTCTCTCGATTTAACGAGGCCGGGTCTAATTTGTTCTGCCCTAGATTTTTGAATGAAACTTTTTACATGAATTTCTACTGATATAATTATTATTTTAAGATTAAAAAATAAGACATTTACCACAACGTTTGTTAAGGGGGTCATCTCAAAGTTTGTTCATCTTTAACATAGGACCCTATGGGATTTTGCTTGAAATGTATCAATTTTGCATATTTTTTACATTTTTTCAAAACTTCTGCCCTAGGGATTTCTTTTTCTGTTCTACATATTAAAGTTATTGCTAAAAGGCATCAAATTGTCAAATAAAAAAACCCTTTTACCTCCTGGTTTGTTCCAGGGGTCTTATCAAAGTTGATTTTTGTATGCCCAATTTCCCAGATTCGTCAGATAATGGCTATTTTTTATTTGACAAAGGCGGAAAAAGTGATATTCTTAGTATTATTAAAACATTCAGACATATTTAAGTAATAAAAAAATTAATAACATCACATATTAAGGGTCATTAATATAAAATACATGGTTACTGTCTTAAAATATATGAATTAAGCTATATTTAGGCGGGTTAAGAAAACGTGACAGAGGGCTAGGCTTGCTGAACCCTCTTCACGTTTTCGACCCGAGCCCAAATATAGCTTATACTTCGAGATATTTATGTTTATTCCACAATATAACATTATTTTTACGCATCAAACGAGATATTTTCAACAATTTTCGCTGAATATCTGCAGTTGAAACTATCACGCCATGGCGTCAACCAAGCAAAAAGATGACGTCACAATACAAATGAAACGCTGCGCGAAAGCGTGCGTACTCGTTCATTGCTTTCATTTTTGTGAAAAGATTACTAACTATATTAACTAAACTAATTAGCGAACAACAAACTGCATACATTTATCGGGAAAAACGCTCGATTAATTCTATAGATGTGTTTGAATACTGTGAAACAGAAAATCTTGATATCATATTACTCTTCTTGGACTTTGAAAAAGCATTCGATTCCGTGGAGTGAAATTTCTTGTTTAAGTTTCTAGAAAAATTTAACATTAGCTTCATAAAATGGGCCAATATACTTTAAACCAATTTAAGATGAAAAATAACGGCTGGTTGTCAAAAACATGCACAATGACTCGTGGAATAAGACAGGGTTGTCCGCTTTCTGCCTTGCTATATCTTTTTGTAGCTGAAAGTCTAGCTATTAAGATAAACAGTAATCAAAACAATAAACAACAATGAAATAAAAAACATTCAACAGATGATCTAAGTATAGCCCTAAGAGATGAAATGTCAATGAAACATGCTTTAGACGTGCTAAGCGAATTTTGTAAACACCCTGGATCTAAAAAAAAACATAAACAAAACAGAATGTATTCTATTAGGAACTCCAAAAAATCTTTATGGTATCAAAACTACAAACAAAGCAGTAAGATGTTCTCCTTGCATTAAAAAAAAATAATGGTACTAAACTGTATTTGTTTGATTCCCTAATATAAAGTAAAACACCGAAGCCCTTTGAACATACAATAGTTTCAAAACTACATTTTATACTTCGTCGATCCGTTTATATAAAAAGCATTATCTAACCAACAACAGGATTAGATTTAAACCAAAAAACCTAAAAAAAAAAATACATCATAACTTAATTGTATTGAAGAGGTCCGTATATACGTGTTACATTTATAAGTTTGAATAATTCAGTTGGTTCCATTGCTGTAACTTACTGCAAATTTTAAAAACAGTTGGTTTTTTTGTATCATTGTTCGATTTCATCTGTTGGCATGATATTTCTTTTCTTTTTTTTTTCTTCAATTGTATAAACTTCATTTTTTTAATATTTTGTTGTTTCTTTGCATCTTTTAAAATTGTGTATTGTGTATTTTATGCACATTTGCTATTCAAATCGAAGACTTTTACGATAAAGGATATCTTTTAAACTTAAAACAATCAACCCTAACACTAGAATGGGTTGCTTGAGGACAAGTGTTACTCGAGACAGGTGCCAGGTAAAAAAAATATTCTGCCAAACAAAAACTGTTGTGTTTACCTTTCCAGAACACCAATAGGAAATGTTACAATTGTGGGAGAAGTTCTGCAAAGTAGATGAATAATATAGAAGGGATATGAAGGGATATTCCAAATTGTAAAGTTTTGTACTGCAGAAGCAGAATATATAGAGATTTTTATTCATAAATAATGGATGTCTACAACTTAAAACAATCAACCCTAACAACTAGCACGGGTTGCTTGTTTCTCGCATTATCACCGGTGTGAGATCGGTTTGCCCGGTGTGAGACAATTTTTCATATTTTAATTAAAAAAAACTGTATGCTTTCATTTAACTTGCACTATTTGAAGTACGCGGAGGGATAAACCGAAAGTAATCTTTTGAACGTCATAACAGAAAGTTGTCAAACATCATTTTTTAAGCTAATATAATGCGAGAAAAATAATCATTCATTATATACTCGTGTGGGATAGTGAAATTCCACCTCCACCAAGATTCACGGTCTAAGACTCGGCAAAGTGAATCTTGTCCCCTCGGTGGAATTTCACTATCCCACACTCGTAATAATTCTATTATACTCGAGACAGGTGCCAGGCAATGTTTGCCAGTGAATGTTTGCAAGCGTTTTTAGCTGAATATAAATCAATTTTGTTCATAGCCTACTTCAAATGGATTTGTGGCATGAATCTTCAATCTAGGACATGTGCATATACTCGAAATTGAATTATTTTGTTAAATCAAATTATCTTAGGAATGTATATCAAAAAATTGCATGTAAGAATAAAACAGAAGATAAAACAGTCAAATTTTAAAATTGTATTTGTCATATAAAGACGCAAATCAACTAAAAAGGCATTTTTTTTTATTAATTACAAACCATAGGAAATTCAAGCACGAAGTATAGTTTTTGAAAGTTAGTGGGGTCGGGCAGCTTCATCCAATTCATCTCGATAATTAAAAAAGGGAATGAATTCTCAAATTAATGAAAAAAAAACTTATTGTAACTTCAAATGATTCAATTTCAATTCCTCATTTTCATTTATTTATTTTCATTTATTTTGACCAATCTGATATTTTTCAACTTGAAACATCGAGAACACAAATCAAAGGGCTTGATTGTGTACAATTTCAATACAATGCTCATACTGTAATCATGGACGGGGGCGAAACAATCATTTATTTTTCGTAGGTTCGGAATCCAACCGATTTGATTGCGTTGATTTTGGAGATGACGGACCAGAGGACACGTCCTACAGACTTGGCTAGATTTTTAGCGTTCACTTTAAAATCATATTTGTAAGAAACCCCCGTTGTCCAGAAATTATTGTCCAGATTATTATTAGTCCCTAGAGGTTGTTTCATTTTGATGAAAGTGAACAACCTTGGATTTTTGCGAATAAATCCATAACTGCCATTTTCTGAACCAGGCAACATGTGTTGCATGTCATTTTCTGAGCGGGAAATTAAAGCAGTATCATCAGCGTATAGAAGCAGACTTAAGTTGTCGATTTAGACTCCTTTTTTTTAAAATTTTTACAGCTTGAACATTTATAAATATATGATGAATTATGTCCTTGTCGAACTCAAACATTGCTACTGAACTTGTCGTTTGTACGAACGCACAATTCTGTATTATTAAATATCGTTGTGAAAGTTGCCGTCAATACTGGAATAATTCTCATTTAAAAAATGTCATCCAGACACGATCTTTGTCGAACCCCGTTTTGTTAATCAACAAAATCGTTGTCTTCTAAGAACGCGGTGAGTCTATTACCTCGGACGAAACTGTAAACATTTAGCCGCTACTTGATTTGCTCTTCTTTTATCTATTCTTTTATATTTTATTCATATTATTCTTGGCATATGACACCAACGTACACAGTCTTTAAACAGAACGAACTGTATCGTATGGTGTTCCGATGGGGCCACTTCGACCTTCGCACTTTCGCCTTTAGGTCGAAGATGCGAGAGTGCGAAGTTGCGAAGGCGAAGCGCGAAGATGCGACGGCGAAAGTGCGAAGGTGCGACGGCGAAAGGGCGAAAGTGCGAAGATGCGACGGCGAAGCGCGAAGATGCGACGGCGAAAGTGCGAAGGTGCGAAGGCGAAGGAGCGATAGTAGTATCGCTCCTTCGCCTTCGCAACTTCGCACTCTCGCCGTCGCAACTTCGCGGTTTCGCCTTCGCCTTTTTTTATTCCATTCAGCAAATCTCGGTTGATTTCATAGAACTTTGATGCAGGTAACGGACTCGCCCGAAATTTTCCGAACGCACTCGGATGTTAAAATACGCATGCGTTAAAGAGTAAACGGCGCTAAAATGGATGGTAGGCATTATTTTGTACAGTTAGGCCTATATTTTATTGATGAATATATACTTACTGTTTCATGAAACGAAATGTAGAATCATTTTAGCCTATTGTTGTATGTAACGGTAATGATCACTAGACAGTCATAGATTATATACAATAGTATATGATGTAAATATTCATATAAACGATAGTTGTAAATGGTACACAAAATGCGAGAGTCGGTAGTGGCCAGTTCTTAATTCTTGTGCATTGTTACGTCATTTTATCGACACATAAAACTATGAACGGAAAAATGACACACACTGTAAAAGAGATAGATTTTGATATATTCTTGTGAAATATGAAATAGCTAGATCTACAATGTGAGTACACGTGTGATGTCACGACAGTTTAAATATTCCTCCATAGTGTATATATATATATTATTAGCTGCATAACTGCATGTCCATGGAAATGGCCTCAAATATTTTCCTATAAATGTTCTAACCAACCTTGGAAAGTGAAGTATTTGAAATTCACATTGGGATCAAGACACCTTTAGACCACACCATTTCATCTTACTTGGCTGGTGGGGGTGTTTAAAAATTAGTCTGAGGCATGTAAGTGAAAAATCTATAAAAGTTAGATGTGTTGGGGAAATATTTGGTTTTAAAATTTGACAGAATATATGGAATATATACTTGTAATACACACACAAAAAGCAACACCAATGTAAAACGTCACAAAATATGCACACCTTGGAATTGTTAAGGTAAACGATATAATAATATATACATGTACACACACCAGACCTATAAATAAGGGTTATGTCAAAAAAACTGTGATCAACATCTGAAACCACAGCAAGTATACATTTAGCTTTAGACTATTGTTTAACATTTACAAGACTATGTATTTATCTGCAAATGTATATATAAAAGTAATTATATGCTGAAATTAATAGCTTTACAAACTTAAATAATTTAATTGCAGAAACTGAAACTGATGAGTTGTGCATCATCCTAAAAAAATCGGATTGGGCCATTACACAAAGATTTTTGAGGAAAATATGGTAAGTTTTGTAAGATCTTCTAGAGGATTAGCTAATCTTGATTTTTAAACATGTAAGTGGACCAATCAGTAACTCCCTCCCCTTGCAAACAAAGATTGGGGGTATATACTATAATATAGGAATCACCTTGTTCGTCCATCTGTCTGCAATTGTGTTCGATCCATTTTTCTATGTTATTTCCTACATGATTTTGACCTAAGGTCATTTATGCAAGTTCAAAGTCATTAGAAGGAAAAAAACATATTAATTTGATATCTTTCTTATGGAGAAACATTGGAAGCTCTCTGTTAAATTGAATTTCAATATGATTGGATGTGTCATTAATTGATGCAGTACTGGCCTACTACCGTATATTAAATGACATCACTTAACATCAACTGACACACAGTTTAATCAGATTAGGCTAATGTGATCAGATTTGATGCTACTTTAATTTTTTTTTTTTAATTATTGTTTACTTTTGATGCATTAACAAATGGTTTTTGATTAAGTAATTTTATAGTACTTAAAAATTATGTCCATTGTGAAATGCATGATCAAACATACATGATACTGTACAATTTAGATTGGCATCAATGAAGTGGAGGAGATGACAGACGAAGACTTCATTAAACTTGGAATTGTTTCTATCGGAATAAGATTGAAAATTAAGCAAGCTTGTCGGAATCACAAGAAAGGTTACAAATACATTTATTTACTTAAGAATGAATTGTAAACATCTGATGAAAATCAAGTCTTGGCTTTTCCCAGGAAAACATTTTAGGATAGGGTGAACAATTTTATTTTAACATATTACCAATAGTATTATAAATACATTTTTTGTTACTCTCTGCCCCACCCCCTATTAAACCTTTTCTGTTGAGGCCAGAGAGCTATGAAAATGCTTCAGTTGCTGCAAAAGACACTGAAATTAATTACCTTGTCTTACTAGTAACATAAAATTCGCGGTCAGTATTTTTTACCCTAAATTATAACCACTCGTGTACAATATAATGGTCAATAAACCCATTTTTTCTGAAGTAAAAATATGGTGAGAATCACTTTAAAATCATACTTTCAATTTATGCAAACTTGAAGTAATATCATTTTCATGTTTTAGTGAGTGATGCGCCAATGAGTTGCATCAAGACATTTCTTGAACTCCAAAAGCAGAGGAAGACTGGCAGAACCAAAAGCCCGAAAAAGGATCAGAAAACAAAGTTAACACGAAGACTTTATGTTGGCTGGAAACATTCAATAAGGGCAGGAGTATACAAACTGATCTCTGCAAGCAAAGGGGGAGGTCAACAGATCGTGGATTTTAACAAAGACTTGACTTTGAATCAGTTAATAAGTGAAATCACCGATATTTTTTTTCCAAATGGCATGTCTGAGGCCCAGGATTTGAGACTAGATGCCTTAGATGTGCATCTGGCATCCTTTTCTGGTTCTCCAATTCAAGAGACCGACGAGAATGGGGAGTCTTTTACAGTTGGAAATTACTTCAGAAAGATGAAATCAACCCCTGTAGCAACCTCTAATGATACAACGTCCACTAATGATATAATTTTGCATTAGTGGTCAGGATGTTGACCACTATAATGATATAATTTTATGATTAACGAACAACCTAACCGTCCGCTAATGATATAATTACAGATTTCTATCATTAGCGGTAAAAACCGAAACCGTATTATTATTATTATTATTATTTTTTATTAAATTATATCATATTATATCATTAAAGGTTGAAAATCCATCCACTAATGCAATTCAAAATGTAAGCAAATGTGTATCATTAGTGGTCAGGGTAGTACTTATTTCTCTTTTTTTCCATATCATTTGAGGTTATGCTTTTTGACCGCTAATGATATAAATATGAAATCATATCATTAGAGGACGGTTAGGTTGTTTGTTAATGATAAAATTATATCATTAGTGGTCAACATCCTGACCACTAATGCAACATTATATCATTAGTGGACGTTGTATCATTAGAGGTTGCTACAAACCCCTGTGCGAATTTACTTACACACAGAGTTGGTGAGTTATAAGAATTTTTAAAAGTTAAAGAAGGGAAGAATAAGGTTGTTGGACCTAATTTAAAACTGGCTCAATTTGATTTAAATACATTTAATTGTACATGCCAGTAAAAAAAAAAAATTAGCATAATTAATAGACTGGAATTCCACCATAGAACAGATCAATTAAGGCTTCAATTACATGTACTTTTCAGTTTACAGACAAATCAAAATTAATTTGCCATAATTTTTCAACATAATTAAAGGAAGAAATTTCATATACATTATACATTGTAATAAAGTTTAAAATCTATATGAGGTAATTGAGTTCATGAAACAATAAAAAATGATCTTTTTGGTCATCTGATTGAATCATTTAAAGTCCCAAAAAGTTTTTTATTGTTCCCCTCCGACAACAACTATTCCTCCCGGCTTCGCCTCGAGAAATAGTTGCTGTCTCAGGGAAAATAAACTTTCTATTGTCCTTATAGCCATGGAGTAAATAGGTATGAAATGTCTTATAGAAAATATACCCTTTTCTAACTTGTGCAATATACCGGTAAACCTGGAAGTTTGTCTCCTGTGAATGTACAGTGACCTTTGGGTAATATATGATGCGATATTAAAACTGCTATGTAATAATCTGTATATATGTATGACACGTGTATGGGGGTGTGTGTGTGCATATATATATATATATATATATATATATATGTATATATCTGTCTTTGATTATCTGTGGTCTAAAATACAGCACAGGCACTTGTGCCCATGGTAAATTATACCCAACATTAAGATGAAAATTAACATGCAGTGTTGTTGTTATCATACTGTATGATGAACTATTACAGAAACAAGGACGTGTGCTATTCTGTGTTCAGATGTGAGCAATTTAATCTACAGGGTTCTTGTTTTGTACAGAAAAGTTTCAAAAGGCCAACCAATGGTGAAGCAAGCTGCGGGGTGATAACTGCTCTAGAATCCGATGAAGAAGATACAGGAACCCCAACTGTCACATTCCCCCGACTTAAACGAAGGAGACTGAACATTATTGAGGTAGATATAAAAAGGAGAAGAATTTTACCAATTACTTGTACTTTTAAAGAACTATTGGGCTATTTAATATTTTAAGATTTAACTTTAAAATCTTTTTCATTCAAACCCTGAGAACTATTACCCCCCCCCCCCCCCCCAAAAAAAGGGGGGGGGGGGAGAAACACATTCAGTGCAAATTTGATGGTGAATCTTTTTAATATAGATCTAAAAATGCAACAGTCAGTTTTTGTTTTTTTACTGTACTAATTTTAAGGGATCAAAATATGTGGATCACAATCATATTTTTTCCTGTCAAATTAACCCACTTAATGTTGACATCTATGAACAAAATGTGAATACAATTAAATGAAGCATTACAAATTCAACTTTTGGTATGCTATGAAGATAAAAAAAACATTCAAACAGAAATCAAATTTCATAGTGCAATACTGTCAAATACATGCATGCAATGTATCAAATATACATGCAATGTATGTCATTTCACAGTTTAATTCACTTATAATCCTAACAAACTATTTATGTGTTTATCAGGGATCAAAGATTTTTTTATTTATTTATTTATATGCTACATGTATTGTAAAAATGGATTGAATCCTATTCAATTGAGTCATTAGGGCACTGCTTTGCGGAAACCCTATAGTAATCAGTCTGTCCATCCATCTTTCTGTCCATCTGAGATAACTTTTCTGGAGCATATCCCCTCTCCCTTTGCTCCAATCTGGCTATTCTTCATCCACAATGTGTGCTTTTGATCCAATGATATGCATTGACCTTGAATGATATTTAAAGGTCAAGTATCAAGGTCATATCGATCACACAAAAGTCCCTCTTTTAATAGAGCATATATATACTCTCCACTTAGCCCTGCTGGCTAATACTTTACCTGTTTTTGGTTAAAGGTGTGCAGTGACCTTGAACCAAATCAATGAGAAGGACATATAGTAGATAACAAGACTGTATATTATTTTCCATTTGCTTAATCTTGCTCGGACTGAGATTGAATTAGAAGTTGTATATCAGCTGGAAATTTTTTTTAAGTTATAGGTAAAAGTCAAAGTAAAACTCCCTGAAATTCTTTTCATCCAATTGTCCATAATATTTAAGGGGGGCCATTTGAGATGGTCATGATCTCAATGTTGTCTAGTTTGAAAAATTAAAGTCAATTTTATGTACATTAAGGGCTTAAGTTCAGAAGATAGACCCTCAACATCAACATCAGCTGCTTTGGATTTGCCGGACATTCATGTTGATGCTCCTCCTTCAAATCATGCGGCTGCAAATACTCACTGCCAGACAGAACATGAACCAATCATTATCCTTCATGAACCTGGACTTTCGGAATTCGATCATGAACTTGAAATGGCTATAAGAGAGAGTTTGGAAAGTTCCGAGTAAGTAATTTATTTACTTAAAGTTTCTCTTGTAAAATTCATAGTGAAGTCTTTGAGATTGATGGAAAAAAGTTCAGTCATATTTTAAAATTTGGATTAAGAGCTTGCTTACAATAACTTTTGTTCTGGCCCATAAGCCTATTCTTTTTTTTATTTTGTGCAACGAAGTTGTCATAAATGCATTTTACAATTGATTTAAATGCATAATTAAGTTTAATTTAAAATCTTTAATATATACATGTTTATCATGAATATATATTTCAAATGGACATGAACATATATTTCAAACATATTACAGAATGTCAAAATCCCACATTTTATCACATGCATGCAGTATCATTACTTTGTATACCCTTTAGTGACCAATGTCATGCTCAGCCCTTAAAGTGTTGGGTGGATAATGAGATCTATAATCATTTCTCTATTGAGTATAGAAATGAAAGAACAACAGAAATAGTTTTCAAAATAAAAACTTAAAATATATCTTACAGAACGGTTACAATTATTTATTACAAGATTTGAATAAAGGAAAACCAGTAACTCATTTGAAATATTTCATAACTGTACGTATATTTAAGTTACATATAGTAATTTCTCATGTAAGTATTTATTAATTTTTTTATTTGTGGGGGGGGGGGGGGGGGGGGGTAGAAAGCAGTATTTAAGAGCTAGACAAAATAAATTTTTTAATTTCTGCCTTTGTAGACTTATAATGCATTTGAAATGTAATATGAATGTATTTTGTAGACCAGAGCCATCTTTAGAAGGAATATTGAAATGGTGGGTAGCTAGAAGTCACTTAAAGGATGGGGCACCAGTTTCAGTGGTAGTACACAGAGGAAAGCTTTTACAGAGTACATTTAGAGCAGTATCAAGGCCAAATTTCAACTTCCTCTTGCCTTTTCATGTTAGTTTCAGTGGAGAGATTGGAGATGATTTAGGTGGTCCAAAAAGAGAATTCTTCAGGTACATGTTAGTTAGATTTATTAAACCAATACTTTGCAAAATGTATTTTATATCAATTCATTCATCTTCAGGCCCCACCATCACCAACTTTCCACAAGTCCCAACTCTGCTTCAAGTCTAGTTTTGATTTCAAATTCATGTACTTTTTTTTTAAGTATTTGAGTTGAAGATTGAGTTGATTGATTTAAAAATTTTGGTTAAAGCGGGCCAGTATTAATAAGAACATTAGAGAAATGGAATAATTATCTGCCTTAGAGTTGAGCCTGCACAGTCTTGGAATGTCTGAAATTATGAATTAATGCTTATTTGTAAAATATTTGTTAATGCAAAACAGTTTATTATTCCCTCGTGCAATTTGTTGAGAGGAGGATATAGCATCGCTGATGTGTGTGTGTGTCTGTATGTATGTATGTATGTGTGTCCATTGTCAGCTTTTTAGCAAAATTCTAAGAAAACCCTCTCATTAATATTTATTAAACTTTGTACACTTCTTTGGCATGGTAAAAGGACAACCCTATTGATTTCCAAGTCAGTTGATTCAATATGTTTTAAATTAATTATCGTAAAAAAACGAAAGCTAATAGAGGAATTTTATGTATGGACTTGACAATAGACATTTTCGGTAATTTTATGTACGACTTGAAGTAAATCACTACCGTATGCAGTTTAAATCAACAACTTGACATTTTTGGGTATTTAAATCCAGTAAAGGTAAAAAACAAATGTTTTGTAGTATTAGAGGATTATATAGAAGATTGCCCATAGTTAAAAGTTGAAGCGGGCAAGAGATTAAAGTCATCCAATTTACATCGAATTTACAAGCAGTCAACTTCCGGACAAATTTTCCTGTATTACTTACAATAGAACTAGTCCAAAATTCAAAAGAGTCTTTGACAGGTATTGAACATTTATCACACGAAAATTGTTTCATATTTATATTTATTAATAGCTGCTTATCTACTACTATGGGTTGTCCATCAGAGCAGACTACAGATCGCTAAATCTTCAGCTACGTTTCATAATGTATACCGGTACGGATCCTTTATGCATGCATGCTTTTATGAAACCTAAAAGATCACTAAATGACTGTAAATTATTAAACTTTAAAGCATATGTGTTGAGTTTCTGCAAGGATTAGGAAAACTGTGCAGCCACGAAAATGTAACCCCCCCCCCCCCCCCCCCCAATTTATACACCACAAATCTTGGGGATTGGGATAAAATAGATATTATGAATTCAAAGTGGTCTTAACTTGTCATATTTATTTTGATCTGACAAATTTACATGTATTTTCCTAAATAATGCATTTCCCCCTACAACAATTTATGTCACGAGGAAATGCTTAGCGGTGCCCTTGTTAAATAAGTGAAGCTTCAATAACTGGGTACCTTTAACAGTTATGTTATATTTTAAGAAATGAATTTTTATGTTAAATCTTTACTTACATTTCAGAGAATTGATGAAGGCAATTAAAGAGGCTATATTAGAGGGACCTGACAGCAACAAGGTCTTCAGACATGATATCAGTCTTCTTCACAAAAAAACCTACGAAACCTGTGGTACCCTTGTGGCCTGGAGTATACTTAATGGTGGGCCAGGATTGCCAGTTTTCAATACTGATTTATTTTCTTTAATGACTGGTGGAGACATTGACGTTCAAGATTTTACAAGTGTTGTAGACTCAGATGTCAGAGCTATTTTTCTTCAGGTAACTATATATAGTGATCAGTCCGCTAATTGCTAAAATACACTTTTCAGCATATTTTTACATATGGGACAATCTTCAAGATGTTTTTATGTATTTTATAAATAAAATATTGCGATATATATTATATATATTTAAGTGTCAAACATAATTTTGAGTCGAAATTATCTCAAAATGTTTGACACAATGGCTACTTATCAGGTCTTTCCTGCAGAGCTAGATAAAACACAGTGAATGTATTAGGTAGGTGTTCATTGTTTTGGAAAGGTAAAAATTATTAAAGCCCTAGTGGGTTTCAAACTCAATGACCTACAAATTTATAGTGAATGCTCAAGCAAATCAATTGTGCTATGCCGTTAAGTAAGAATTTAATTTATAAAATTATACCTTAATTTATTGCTTATATGTAGATAGGTAGTGTGTCACAATATGGAGGTACTTATTCCCATACCATCTTAAACTCATATATCCTTAGATACAACACAGAAGAGACATATAAGATTGTTAGCTGTTACTTAAATTGATTTGAAATGACTCCATTTTGTGTAAAAAAAATTTACATCCAGTGATGTTAATACCATACATTTGAGCCATTTTTTTAAGCTCTGTCAGAAAAGCCCGGAAAATTGGGATTGAATTTCGACATTGAACTGGAGGGCAAATGGCTTAGACAGTTTTTATTAGACCAAGATTTCAATAAATATAATTCATATACAACAAAGTTTGAGGCAACACATACAGTTCTGTAGATTCCAAATTAACCGCAAGGAATTAATATCCAATTGCGAGATGCACATCTTGCTGATTTTAATATCTTGCTTTTAAATTTTTTTTAAGGATGTAAACCAAATGTAACTTTAATAGAAATTCAGGATTCTTGGTTTAATATTCTCTCGATTTAACGAGGCCGGGTCTAATTTGTTCTGCCCTAGATTTTTGAATGAAACTTTTTACATGAATTTCTACTGATATAATTATTATTTTAAGATTAAAAAATAAGACATTTACCACAACGTTTGTTAAGGGGGTCATCTCAAAGTTTGTTCATCTTTAACATAGGACCCTATGGGATTTTGCTTGAAATGTATCAATTTTGCATATTTTTTACATTTTTTCAAAACTTCTGCCCTAGGGATTTCTTTTTCTGTTCTACATATTAAAGTTATTGCTAAAAGGCATCAAATTGTCAAATAAAAAAACCCTTTTACCTCCTGGTTTGTTCCAGGGGTCTTATCAAAGTTGATTTTTGTATGCCCAATTTCCCAGATTCGTCAGATAATGGCTATTTTTTATTTGACAAAGGCGGAAAAAGTGATATTCTTAGTATTATTAAAACATTCAGACATATTTAAGTAATAAAAAAATTAATAACATCACATATTAAGGGTCATTAATATAAAATACATGGTTACTGTCTTAAAATATATGAATTAAGCTATATTTAGGCGGGTTAAGAAAACGTGACAGAGGGCTAGGCTTGCTGAACCCTCTTCACGTTTTCGACCCGAGCCCAAATATAGCTTATACTTCGAGATATTTATGTTTATTCCACAATATAACATTATTTTTACGCATCAAACGAGATATTTTCAACAATTTTCGCTGAATATCTGCAGTTGAAACTATCACGCCATGGCGTCAACCAAGCAAAAAGATGACGTCACAATACAAATGAAACGCTGCGCGAAAGCGTGCGTACTCGTTCTGTACTCGGCCTCGTTAATGCAAAACAGTTGAGTCTCGAAATTAAAAAGTTGCATAAAATAAGGAATCAACAATACCTTCTCACTTTCGCCTTTAGGGTGAAGATGCAGGGGTGAAGGAGCAATATACTACTATTGCGCCTCTGCATCTTCACACTTTCGCCTTCGCACTCTTGCATCTTTGCCTCTAAATTATGCCCATAATATTGTGCAATATGTTTAAATAGGTCAATAATGGTATAGATCAGAACAATTAGTATTTTATTTCAAATGGATATTACTTTACATACATATATTTGCTGGTAAATTACTGTATAATGCAATGTTTATTATCTCATCTATAATTAGATTCAAGAGGCAACAACAGAGGAACAATTTGAAGAGGCATTATCCAAAAACAGCGATTGGCTTCTAAATCAAGGCCTTGCACCATACAATCTGAAGATTGATAGAAAGGATGAACTGTTGAAAATCTTGTTCAAAAATGAAATATATTTCAGGTAAATTAAAAATTGCACACTCCATATATCATTATCATGTAATTCATCTCCAACTCCATATGACGGAGCTATATTTGTCTTCTTTTACATATACCAGTATATAGATTTTGACAAAATACATTGAACCCCTGAATATGAAAAGTTTGCGAGCCGGTCCGACAGATCATGCAACTGTTGCCCGAGACACAGTCAACAACTGTTTTGTTTTACCCCTTCTAATCAATAACACGTTTTCGCGGAATGTGACATCACCGGTCAAGTCTTTTTTAACAGTCAATTTTAACAGTACCAATCCAACAGTTCCAGTCCACTTACAGTCAAAATGTTGGACTTTTTTTCGTATAGAGTTATATAGTAACTGTTTTACAGGGGTATAACAATTTTAGATGTTTGAATATGATTAATTTATGTTTTGAATAATTGATTATTTCATCACATAACTTTAACACTGTGGCAAACAAACTTACCAAAATGATAGTTGTTTTATATTACTATTATGATATGATATGGAGAAGGAGATCTTCCTTTCTCTTGGCTGACTGGGGGTGAAATGAATTAGTTCAGGAATTTGGCACCAAGCATGTGCACTTAATTTAAGTCTAAAACTTGTAAAACTACCTATTCACTACTATTTCAAAATAACAACCCATCATACAGCTCTCACATGACCCAAACACCTTTGACCTTTCACAATCCCAACTCAACCAAGGAATGTAAAACACCATGAATATGAATGATATGTAAATTCCAATGTTCTTTAATTCACTGTCTTATAGATGATGAAAATGGTGATGATTTATGAATGAGTTTATTAAATATCAATATATTTTAATAAATATTCCATTAATAAGGCTTATGTGACACAAAGATTTCACAGCAACTATTAATTTCATGAAATTATTAACATCAGAGCGACATATTTCTCTCTCTCTTTCTCTCTCTAAAGCTACAAACATTTGATGCAATTTTAAAAGCTATTGATACCATATTCAATATTGTGTGCAATTTTTTCAGGGTACACAGTGAAATTTCCCAGTTTATCGATGGTCTAAATAGAGTTGGGAACTTTCATACCTCTGCAATTTTGAGGGCAGCTAAAGAATTCAAGACTTTGTTCACCCCCAATCCAGTTAACCATCTGACATTTAGTGGGCTTAGACAAATGTACAAAATAGAATTTAGCCCAGTGGGTTCCAATCATCGGCAACAAGAAGATGAAGCAATTTATTGCTTCGAATCCTTTTGCTCCGACTGTGAAGGTAGATTTATGTTATAAAAAAAGTTTAATGTACATTTGTATTTCCCCGCAAAGTTTGTATAATAAATTACATTACACATATAAATTATATAAAACACCTTTAAAATATTTTCAGCTGGCATTCTTGAAGTTTCCTTGGAGGATCTATTAGCATTTTGGACTGGAGCATCTGAAGTGCCTCCATTGGGATTCGATCATAAACTTCGAATCACCTTCAATGAGAACTCTCAATACCTTCTACCAAAAGCTCATACGTGCACCCTGGTAATTAGGTTGTGGAGAGGTTATAATGACCCTGATCAGTTCAGATGCGACATGATTAAAGCCATCACATGGACAGGGGGGTTTCACCTAGCTTAAAGCCTTGGGACCCTTTATCAAACCCTCTGCAGCTTTTTATACCCCCATTCCGAAGGAGAATTGGGGGTATACTGTTTTACCCTTGTGTGTCTGTTTGTCTGTCTGTCCATCCGTGACAAATATTTCTGTCACATTTTTCTCAGCAACTAATAATTGTAGGTGCTTGAAATTTTAAGAAACCATTTGTTTAGGCATGCCATATGGTAAGATACATTTTTGTACCAATCGAACATCAACTTCCTGTTAAATGACAATTTTATTTAATTTTAGCTTAAATTTTTAAACAATTTTTCGTCAAAGATTTCTCAGCAACTATTTATTGCAGATGCTTGAAATTATAACACAGTATTTGTTTAGGAATACATGTATCATATTGTGGGATATAATTATTGTTCCAATCGGATGTCAACTTCCGTTAAATGACGATTTTTGTTTATTTTGCATATTCACATCAGAGCAGGGGTTATCACTAGTGATTATTGACTCACAGATATCTTGTTTTTGTTGACCCTGTTTTTGAGTTGATCTCTTAGTTAAGAGTTTAAAGCTGCTCTACAGTAACTGTTGTTTTTGGTTTTAGGAAAGGCAAGTTTGATTTTCATTTTGATTAGGTAAATGATACTTTCACTCCTAATGGGGTATACATTTTCACCTTGTGTGTCTGTCCATTACAAATTTTAGTTTGCTTTTCTGACATATCTGAACTTTGAACATGATCTTTGTTTTAACATGACATGATGTATGGTTAGCTTCATTTTTGTACAAAGTCAATTTCATATGTTATTTAGGCTAATGGTGACCATTCTTTTTAGAAGCAGGGACATCATAATAAGCACAGACTTGCAGATTTCTTCTTCTTGTTTTTTTTTTTACAACGAACTCAACATTTTCAAATTCAAAAACAAAAATTTGTATTTGTAAAATCTGAAAGAGTAGTTGTTAACTTACCCGGCGTTTGCATCCTAATTTTTGTATGTTCAACTTAGAGATGTCACATACTGAATTCATAAAGGAATCAGTTATAATTATATTTAACTATTTAAAATTTGTTTTAAAAATTTTATATCTAAATCCTTCTGATGAATTATTCATATCAGCATGCCACTTCTGAATAAATTGATCTTGTAATCTCTGTTGAAACCCATTTTTGGTTAACAATATTTAAAGACTGACTATGCCAAAAATAAAATGTGCTTTAAAAACTAGGTCAACACGTTCAATACTATTCAATACAGATACATGTACAACCATTACTCTTTTGGAAAAAATCAATATACAGTATACTTTTGTTTTATCTATATAAACATTTAATTTCCACTCTTTACAATAACTTTCAAACTCATTCAGTGCGTTCTGCAAATCATCGCAAGATAACAGTATCCGTCTGCATAAGAAGTACAAGCAGTTATATATATATATTTATATAAAAGTTTTGTTCTATTGATGTTGCAGACCAGCGATATTTTTTTCAACAAGATAATTTTCTAAATCATTTATGTTCAATGAAAACAAAAATGGTGACAAATGTACTCCTTGATGGACTCCAACATTACAAGAAATAAAGTCGGATATCGTGCCATTTATCTTCATGAGTGATTCAATACCTTTTAACATATTTGTAATATATTTAAAACATTTACCATTGATACCATAATTTAAGAACCATTTCTTCAAACTGTGTGAACTGCCTGTTTGAAATCTATAAAACAGAGAACAATTTTTTCTTACACTTAATCAACGTATTGAATAAAAATGTGGTCTAAATTAGAAACCCGCTTGGTTATTATAGATCAGTTCTATCTCTTCTGAATACAATTCTAAACATACTCGTACTCGAACAGAAATTATATATATTACTATATCATCGGCATACTTTAATTATTATCCAGATGATTGGTGGTCACATTTTGATTGATAGAAGCCCTCAGATTCTAGATATAAATATTTCGAAAGTTCCTCTTCTTAACACGTGTGTCTTAATAGGGAATATAACCACCCTTAAATGAGCCCAAATCCCATTATCAACTAACTCTTTTAGGAGTAATCTCTTTTTAACCTATTTGAACATCGTTTATTTAGTATTTAAGATTTACCATAGTCAGTTTCTTTTCACACACTTTCAAAAATGATCTTTTCCGGCATATCTATAGATTATTGTTATTTGCAATAGTTCCTTGGAGTGTCAGATGTAAAATAATAAGCAAGATGGTTTACAATCCATTTTAATGTAACACAAGACTCATGCCATGGTCTGGTTTACACAGATTCAAATAAATAAAAATGAAGTGCATTATGGTACAAAATGTAAAATAAAAATCATAGAAAGCAGAGCCAGGTGGTTTGGGATACCTGTCGATATTATCGTGGATAATAATTAAATTACTTTCTCTGGTTAATAATTTTCAATAATAATGGCCATAAAAAGGTGTTATATGTTATTTGGAAAGGTAAAAATTAAAAAATCTCCAGTGGGTTTCAAACTTTTGACTGAAAATTCGAAATTAACGCTTCAGCCCATTGTTTTCATTGAGGTCAGGCCAGGCCATGTCAGGTTTTAGAGTATAGCTCCATAAGACTTTGACATTTTACCACAGACACCTCTAGATTCGTATTTAAATAAGAAGAAGAGAGGAACTAATAATCTGGGCGATTCCGCAAAAAAGCTGCTGAAAGTTCATCAGCAAACGTTTCTGTTAATGTACATGTTGCTTAGCAGAACTAAGCTTTACATTTCATCACGAGTTTCAGGTGTGTAATCGGGTGTAACGGAATCTAAGGAATCTAAGATTCTAGTACCTGTGTGACGGTGCCTAATTACGAGCGGTGTTCATCTCTATAGTCAGTCGTTCGTCGTTTTTGTTTTTGAACTAACTTTCAGGTAACTTCAAATTGAATAATTTAGAATCGATACTATTTCTGGTTGGTAAAAATTTAAATAATGACAGTTTCATCAAACTTAGTGTGTGAAAAAACAAAAATCATAATATTTCATATTGTAAATTTTGTATTTACAGAAAACCATCCAAAAACTTTCAATAAACATTATCAATATTTCACTTTACTCTGTTAGTGTAGACCCAAAATTGAACAATCTGACGTATTGAAAATTTGAAGTTTTATTTGTAAAGGTAGGGTTCGCAAAGCCCGCACGACTTCTACATAATATCCCCTGGCCAGACCCGTACAATCCATTGCATTCTCAGCTCCCTGGGGAGCATCAAGCAGAGTTGCCAAATTACGGTGCTAATGCTTTACATTCAACTTAACCAGCTCGTCTCATTTGCCAGGTACCATGGGTGGAGAGTGTAATGTTATATACCGCGATAGCGACGGACCAGACTCAAACCCGGGGCTACGGCGTTTAAATCGGTCGACGCTTTCAAATGCGCCAACACCTATCCAGAAAATATTTTTAACAAACTGTTCCACTGAATTGAAAAGTTTATCATGTAACCACATATACTTATATTCTCATTTACTAGAGTAATACTAGAATTAATATTTGGTGCAGAATTTTCAGACTAGAGGTGACCCAAATTGGCTACCCAAAACGTTATCGCACTTTAAACAGTTAAAAAATTGTTTAAAGTGTCTAATTTTTTCAAAGTGCGTTGCCACACACGCCCTGCGAATGTTTTTGTCATTTAAATTTTAAACAACGTGGTCCTTTCAGTTTCTCAGTAAAAATCATGCCTAGTGTTTATATTTCATGGAATATAGGTACTTGTAATCAAAAATAAAATCTAAACGTTCACTGATTTTAAACTTTATCTTCATTAATTGGTGGATACAGTGAGTTCAAAAAATAAACGTGACAATAGAAAATATGGGTTTTTTGCTGTTGCAACAATTAACATGCTTACTAGCGATTCCCCAAAGGATTAATTTTCGATGCACGCTTGACCTAGTATCAGAATCAATTTTTCTGCAGAATGTTCCTTGAAAATGGCTCGATTTACTGAGTTTTATACAAACAACACCATACTTTTTTTTTTAAAGAGCACACCAAAAGCATCAAACATGGCTATAATTTTATTGAGCAACCCATTGTTTATATTGTCAACCACGTGTAGAGTGGTTAAAAACACGAGCGATAACTCCGTTCTGAATATCATCGTTCTGTTTAAATAACTACTAGATGATGAAATAAGACATATATCTTAATAGATTTTCATGTTTTAACATAAAACGAAGTAGGATGTGATATGAAAAGCGACCAATACTTACATATTTTGAGAATATTATCTGAACACTTATACTTCCGCTCCAATTTCACAGAAACTGAACAAATCTCGGGGAACTCTGACTCGTGAACTTTCATTCGAGCACTTCTGGATTTATCACATATTTAGCAACGATAAAGAAAACACTCCGAACACAGGGTGTCTATACTAAGTCATGTATGGCACGTTTTACATAAACTTTCAACCCTGCGAATGTTATTGTCATTTAAATTTTGACCATGTGGTTTTTACACCGTGCCTCATGTTCAGAGTCTATTTCATAGAATCTAAGTACTTGTAGTCAAATATAAAATCTAGACGTACGTTTATTGATTTTAATCTTTATCTTCATTAGTTGGTAGTTAAAATGAGTTCTGGAAATAAATGTGACAATTGGAAATATAGGTTTTTCTGCTGTAGCAACAATTGACATGCTTACTAGCGACCCCCCAAAGGATAAATTTTCGATATGCGCCTGACCTAGTTATAGCATAGTGAAACAGACTATACTATTTTATGCAGAATGTTCCTTGAAAATGGCTCGATAAACGAAGTTTTAATACAAAACAGACAAGCACTTTTTTTAAAGTGTGGAATTGCAAACCAAAAGCATCAAACCAATGGCTATAATTTTATTGAGCAACCCAGTGTTTATATTGTCGACCACGTGTAGATTTTTAGATTATCTTAGATTATTGTCGACCACGTGTAAAGTGGTTAAACACTAACGATAACTCTGTTCTGAATATCATCGTTTAGTTTAAATAACCACTAGATAATGAAATAAGACAGATACCTTAATAGATTTTTATGTTTCAACATAAATCAAAGTAGAGTGTGATATGAAAAACGACCAATACTTACGTATTTTGAGAATATTATCCGAACACTTATACTTCCGCTCGAATTTCACAGGAACTGAACAAATCACGGGGAATTCTGACTCGTGAATTTTCATTCAAGCACCTCCTGATTTATTACATACTTAGCAACGATAAAGAAAACATTCAGAACACATTCGCAAGGGGTGCCTCGTAACCTTTAAATGCTCATTTTTGAATGCGAATGTTATTGTCATTTAAATTTTAGACCACGTGGTTTTTATTTGACCCTTTCAGTTTCGCAGTAAAATCATGCCTCGTGTTTATAATCTATTTCATAGAATCGATAGGTATTTGTAATCAAATATAAAATCTAGAGGTTTATTGATTTTAAACTTTATCTTCATTAATTGGTGGATAAAACGTGGTCTAGAAATAAATGTGACAATAAAAAAACAGTTTTTGTCTGCTGTAGCAACAATTAACATGCTTGTAGAGATCCCCTTAAGGATTAGTTTTCGATCCGCGCCTAACCTAGTAACATCATCGATATTTAAACAGACTATACTATTTTATGCAGAATGTTCCTTAAAAATGGCTCGATATACTAAGTTTTTACCCATTACTTTAAAAAAAACATAGTATTGCACACAACAAGCATCAAACATGGCTATGATTTTATTAAGCAACCCAATGTTTATATTTTCAACCAATCTACACGTGGTTGAACACGAACGATAACTATAACTAATAACCGCTAGATGGTGGGATAAGACATACGGCCTTAAAGGAATTTCATGTTTTAACATAAATCAAAGTAGGATGTGATATGAAAAACGACAAGTATTTACGTATTTTAAGAATATTATCCGAACACTTATTCTTCCGCTCGAATTTCACAGGAACTGAACAAATCTCGGGGAACTCTGACTCGTGAACTTTCATTCGAGCACCTCTGGATTTATTACATACTTAGCAACGATAAAGAAAACATTCCGAACACATTTGCAGGGGTGCTTAGACACACCAAGCGGTGCAGACAAATTGGATACCGCGCGTTAGCGCGGTATGATAATTTGCCTGCACTTCTTGGTGTGTCATATAGGACCGACCCCATCCAAAAATAAGAATTTACTGCTTTTATTTATATTTTCTTACTGATGTCTATTTGTATGAAATATTGTGTATCGCCGCTATAAAGCCATTATTTGCTTTATATATTCTAAACTGAAAATATACATACAAGTTATCAGCAGATTGTCATATTTGGCATCCCGTGACCGCAATGAAGGCCCTGCAAGTTAGTCATGTAATGCTATTTAACCTTTGTAACCTTTAGGCCATGAATTTATTATGCGTGAGCGATGCATCATACCCATGTGGACGACTCAGGACTTGGAGACTGCATCACAATATTCTTTCTGACAGTTATCAATCTTGGAGACTGCATCACAATATTCCTTCTGACAGTTATGTTGCTTTATTTAGAAATAAAATATAACTCTGGAATTTGACCACTAAATGTTCAATCATGGTCATCGTAGGCCCCCCCCTGCACCCCCCCCCCCCCCCCTGATGCTACGTGCCTGTATTTTTATTAACCAATGTAAAATCTATACATTAATCTACAATTTAATTCACTTTAAGAAAACCTTCATTTTCTGTGAAAACAAGATTTTAAGCTTTATAAAATTGAAAAATAAATCAAATTATATAAAGTTCAGATTCCAGTCAGAAAACAGTCTTCTCGAAATAAAACTATTTAACAGATCAACATTTTTTAATTTGTTTGAGATATGGTTTATCTTTTATATAAATACATATTGATTCATTTCCAGGTAAATTTTACATGCATATCACATGTTCATTGTATACGTAAACAATTTTAAGATAAGACAAATATATATATATATATATATATATATATATATATATATATATATATATATATATATATATATATATATATATATATATATATATATATATATGGTTATAGTCCACTCATGCATTTTCGATAGGCGGTAATGTTAACATTCGGGTACATAGCTCCAGCCCTAATTTTCATTCAGCAACGAGGAACCTTTTGAATGAAAGCTCATCAAATTGTCTCTGTCCTGTTAAAACTTTGTGGTGTGAAGCCAGATTCATTTTCCGGATAAATGTGTCTGTGTTGAAAAACTCTGAAAATGAAAGTAAAAGTAGGGAATTTCAGTTTTGGAAAGAGTGGACATCAAACAATTTCAATTTCAAATGATAATTCAATTTTGACACTTGCTTTGAAAATTGCAAATCCTCTTTTCTGACATGTGTCAAGCATTCTGATTTAAAATGTCCCAATAAATGGCAGTACTTTGTTGTCCTACTGATTCTAAAAATAGTTACAGGGATTTACCCAATATAAAACAGTCACTGTGGTTATTTACAATCTAAGCTTATATATTCACTCTAGACACTATATAGAATCAGGATTCCAAATTTTAATAGCACAAAAAAAGAATTGTTTTCAAATACCCTATGAAAAAGGTAAAATAGAAAAGTATAGGAATTTCCCTATCTATCAATGGATCCTATGACACCATAATGACGTCATAGTGATGAGTTGTTTTTACTTGTGTAAGGCCTAAAAGAAAAAGTTGTGTGTTTAGGGTAACCCGACCTAACCTACAAAAATGCCCCGATCCTACCATTTTTAGATGTCTGTTTTTATCCAATTGTGAATTTGCCTAATTTCAGAAGAAATGCACCATGATTTAACCCATTAAAGATATGTCATAAGGAAAATGATTTAACCCATTAAAGATATGTCATAAGGAAAAGAAACTTCCTTATATGTTTTTTTTTACTCTTGTATATGGTAACCATGATAACAAATTCAACTAAAGTTATAGAAAAACATATCCAATGGAAAAGAGTCTACAAGGCCTAAAAAAAAGTTGTTTGTTTAGGGTAACCCGACCTAACCTACAAAAATGCCCCGATCCTTCATTTTTAGATGTCTGTTTTTATCCGATTGTGAATTTTATATTATTTCTACATGTATTAAAAAATCTATTTTTAATATATTTAAAATATGATAAAATTTAAAAAAATCCCTACCTACCTAACCTAATTTTTCATCAGTGTTACCCTAAACACACAATTTTTTTTATAGGCCTAATTAACTAGAGTTTAAAATCTAGAAGAAGAAAAATTACCCAGTAAGTCTGTGAAGTGTGAAATATGTATAATCAATGTAAAGTTTCCCTATATTTGATATTCTAAATCATCTGCATGTCAAAGACTGGGTATATAGTTTTTGCAGGTTCCTTCTTTTAAACTTGGACAAGTGTAATTAAACATCATTGTTAAGAAAATAAATTTTACTTACGTCAAGTGTGTCTCACTGTTGTGGGTCTTTGATGAAGTTCCATTTCAATTTACATGGTGATCTAAACTAAAATGTTTTGAATTTAATTATACATGTATCAAACACACTATCCCCAACATTTGCAATTTCAAGCAGCCATATGTTTAAAACTCAGAGAGAAAGAGAGAGAGAGAGAGGAGAGACAGACAACAAACAACTATACATCTTCATGCACAACACATTTGTATAACCTAAAGACCCCCCCCCCCCCTTTTTTCAAACATTCAATATCAACCCTACCCAAAACAAAATATTCTATTGTTTCAATATATGAATAGATATCTACTAAAAATGATTACAGATAATTTCATCCAATTTTGATTATTACAAACAAAGATAGGTTTTATGGATTAAATACTATGCAGCATGGCAGGCCTTTACATGTTTAAATGTGCAAATGTACAACATTGCACGGCAGACTTATATACACAATTTAATCCTACCGGGCATCAATACAACTCCCTTACAATGCAAACTAATATTAGATAGCAGGGCACTGCTTCAAAAAAGTATTTTCCCTTGCTGTATAAACTTTCTGCTTCTCTACTTTCACTTTAACTCGCTTGAAATGATCGCACTAAAAACCTAAAGTGATATTTTTATTTATAAAATGTCTTCTTAACTCAAATATGAGTAGAAATACACATAAATTTTTATATAAAAAAATCAAAATAAATAACATTCAAGTTAAAATCACAATTTCTTTAATTCTTTAATAAAATCAATGCTAAATCTTGATGCATGCAATTATTCAGATTCACATTTGAACTCAATGTTACACGCAAACCGGTAGGCATATCTGATTTATGTGGCAAATTGAAGCCTGAATCGACGAAGAGGTCAAAATGGCGTTGCACACCTTGTGTTTTTATATATAGTAGGGGTAGAATTTTTTGATATAAGACTTATTAAGCGACTGATTGATAAAAATTCAGGTGTCTGTGCTTTGGTAGAAATTCGTCCTCGAATTTACGAGTAGAACGTTAACTCTACGAGTTAAGGAAATGTCATGAAACATGATCATAGGGAGCGACCGTGGGATTTGTACATTGGGCACCAAATGTCACAAGTGGTGAAAAGTCAGGTCTCAACCCAGGGCCTCTGGTGTACCATGCCAGCGCTTTAAGGATTACGTTTACTCAGGGTTTGAGATTTAAAAAAATATTTTTACAAAGTTCAATATCTGAAGTCCAAAGTTGTTTTAAAAAAACAAAATAACAACGTTATTAACAAATATTGATATTGATATCCATGATTTGTTTATTTGAGGAAGATATGCTTTGACAAAGGTAGATTAAAATTGAAACAGAGGAAATTCGGACTAATTATTTCATTTTCTTATTTTCTCTTAAAGTAGTCCGAGTATCGCACTACGTCATAATACGGATTTTACAATATTGGTTCGACTTTTACAAAGCGTTTTTGATACCCGGTATTGATTTTGCACTACATCGCTGTTGTAAACAATGGCAATTATAAGCAACTAGAACGGTAATATATGTATTCTATGAGAGATAGAAATGATTAATGTTGAGAAACTCGATTCTGTTAAAGTAAAATGAAAAACGAAGTTTCTGATTAACCAGGATCTCAGGTATGCCTATATCTTCTTTGTTTTGACCCCCCCCCCCGAATTTTTCTTTTTCTTTTACTAAAACCGGTTTGAATTTAGAGACAGAAGCTATTTCGAATTTAATCAATCGTCAATTAATTTATGTTTAAATAATATCTAACATTGTTGACAGATCTAGGTAGAAAACTGTAGCAAAATGTGATTTTTACGGATTTTTTCGTCAGGGTCTACTTGGTTTAGAGCTTATAGCGTGAAAAGTAGTCCGTCAACATATAATTTATTTTACCAAATCTTTTTTCTAAGATGTCAATCTATAGAATAAACACCATGAATTTAAGTTTGAGTCCATAAAATAGTAAAAAAATTACCAAACGCGATACTAGCATTGCATTTTGTGTATTCTATTTTGATACATCAGGTCCATAAAGCGTACTTACTTACAAAAATTTTCACAAAATTATTGATGAGATATGGATTAAATAAATGTTTATACTCTATTTTGTATGTTCAGTTCTAATTTACCCAAAATGGGTAATTATTTTTAGGAAAAACGGACGTCTGGCAAATTTCATAATTGTCAATAATTTTCGCAAGGGGGTACACCCGTCTGAGAGGTGATAACAAACAAACTAGCATGTAAACATACATATTTTCTTGTGTATATGTATTGCTAGAATGTATATTTATCATTTAAAGCTAAGCTTTTAATGATTGAGCCCATTTAGTGCCGAGTATAGGACTACCTTAAAAACTTTTTTAAAAGAAAGAAATAAATATAAAAAAGTTTTTATATATTTTTTCATATCATTTTACATATTTTATGGTTGTATTTACTCGTCTTTAAATTTATATCACTGGCTGGCACGCGATTGGAAAAATCTTTAAAATACATAAAACCGATTCAAGATAAAATATCTCGAAATTTTGATCATTGACCTTATATACAGTGAGGTTGCCATTAACGAATCGTCTCCATTACCGAATCACTTTCAGATAAACAATTCTGTATTTTTCTATTAAAGGTTCAATACTTAACTTAGCATATCCTGTCATGTAGAATTAATTTATCATGAAATTATTAAATTTTATCTTGTTTTATGTCGTAATTTCTAAACAAACATGAACAAGCTTTTTGAAGACGCAGACAAAAAGCATGCGTGCAGCTGACTACTTTCACTTTTCGGTTAAGCTCTGATGCATGTGAACGGCTCATTGTATGTAAGCATATTTGGTATAGATGTTTAATAAAATTATCTGTCTACAAGCACTAAAAGGGTCAAACATTTTTCCATTCGATTATGATTTCAACCATAGTTTGGTTTCCCCAATTCCCTGTATCAATTAATACGGATATTTATTGATTTAAAAACCCATGCCTTTCAAATTAAAGTTATTCGTATTCGATGTCATTTAGTAGTTTATTTCATAAAAAAATTAATTTCCTTGAACATGGATCCAGTTTGCAGATTCACTATACTTTTTTATTTTTGTTTTAAAAAATTTTCATAAGTACAAACGATCGCTGATTCCATACATGTACAGGTCATGGAAAATATTTATTTTCCTTGAACACCCATCCAGTTTGCACATTCAGTCATTCACTATACATTTCTAGATTTGATTTAAAATATTTCATAGTACAAATGATCCCCGATTCAAAACGTCTGTCTTCCTGGTATTTGTTCTTCCATTTCTATCGGTGGGGGTCTTCTTTTTTTATTGCTGGATGTCAATACTGGGTCCTGTTTTTGTTTGTTTTTTTTTTTGGTTGCTTAATTATACAATCACTAAACACATTTCTAGGCAATTTTGTGTATTTTAATTTGTTTACTTTAAAATCACCCTTGGATATGCTTCTAGATCTTTTAAAACCTTTTTTTATAATTAGTTACCGTGTGTATATATTTAAATTTCAACCTTTCTAACATACGTGCTAAAAAATCTTTAAAAAATTCGGAATGGCTATTTTTTTTGAATAAATAAAAAAAAATGCAGAAATGTAAATTCATTTTTTTCTTCTTTTTTTTTTTTAATTTTTTATTCGTGAGTTATTTTCCTCACGATATTCTTCAAGTTTTATTTTTTTTAAGTGTCGTTGCGCCGCATTAAAAATTTATGATGTAGTATATGTTATAAAAACCCAATCTGATACAATCAATGTTGACACATAATTTCAATGCAAATAACTTAAACCCGTTGCGACACAAACTTCATCATTCTGTGAGTTCTATGAACTGAATAACGTCACTTGTCTATGCAATTTTTGGCAAACCCTCATACATGTTGTATTTCGGTTTTTTTCTTGATCCATTTACATGCCATTGTATATTTCTTTGTAATTTCATAAAAAGATGTTCATATACACGTATCTCATAAAATTGACAATATTGATGACTTACAATGACTAAAAACTAATTGATTTTTAATAAATTGGTGGATCAAAGTTTGCAAATCATGCAGTCATTTTTTTTACCTTTGAATTCATTGTTATTTTTTCATGAATTGTCGGTTTCAATAGAATGAACACTTAACTCAAAATGAAAAAAAATATTAGCATTTCCATTTTGCTTATTCATGCTTAAAAGCATATTAAAACTTAAAAAAAATATTTCGACACTGTCCCTAACAAAAACTAATCAGCTGTATATCACGTGATTCGGTAATGGAGAAAATGATCCGCTAAAGGAGAAAACATCGTTCATCAAAATACAGCGATAATTTTTTTTTAATCATTGGTTGTTGGGAAAGAAATATATGATGTTATGAGTCAAGTATGGTACAATAAAACAATGTTGTATTATGAATTTAACTCGGGCTTGGTTACGTACTATCAACGCGAATTTACTTAGTGATGTAAGATTTTTTTGCCTTTGCATTACTGAGAAATAACACTGAAAACTCAGCACCTGAAAAAATTCTTCCCCGCTTATCGTTCTTGATTTTGTGGATTTATGACGTCACACAGACCCACCGATGTAAACAATGCATCAAAACTAGTGTAATTTTACGGTAGTTTATCGTTTTGATTTTAGTAATTTTTGCATATATGAGAGTGTCTTTCTTTTCAAATGAGATCATTTGATTTCGTAGTACAGATGACTTAGTTTCGTTAATGAATAAATCTAATATTGATCAGCTTCTCACCAGAGTAAAATCATAATGAAGATCCCGTACTGCATTGAAAATTTAACAGAAGAAATGCTCCAAACATTAAGAGCCAATTAATGAATTATCCTGATGATTTTGAAATAGAAACATCATTTTCTTCTTCGATACATATAATGATTGAGCTACATTTAAAGGGAATTGATTCATTTGATTTATTTTGTCACATAAAAAAGGTATAAGGCATGCCAATGAAAATGTTTGAGGCATTGTGTACATAGTTTGTATTTAAAAGCTGCTGTGAAATACTGCAAAATATTTCTAAAAATATTTTTTAAAATTAGATCGCGAAAGATTTCGAAATGTATCGGTAAAATAAATCGGTTGTTTGATAAAAATAGTTGTAAACGAATGTGAAGATAATGAACAGATTTTATTAAGAACAAGCATCAATAATAATAAAAGAACGAAAGAAAAAATTGCGGAAGAAAGTGAGATAGAAGGGATCTGTGAGTAAACACCGCACATACACGTTGTAAAATCAAAACACCGCACATACACGTTGTAAAATCAAAACACCGAGGCAAATACAAGTACATGTTTCAAAATCAAAACATTTAATTGATAGACTAAAAATAATTAAATGGTAACATAATTGTGAATTTGAAATCGAAACAAACAGTATAATCGTGAAGCGAATGAGGCGCCACGAGGCCTATATAAGTTGCTTAAAAAAAATCTTAATAAATTGCATGAACGTGCAAATGGGAAAAACGATCAGTTATTTTTTAATTTGACAATTTCATTAAAAAGAATGAAATAAAACATATATAGGTCATGCATATATTAAAATGATATTGTACTTGCATGAAGATCTATGAAGAAAATCATTCATTCTCCGCGACTTCTCTAAACTGAATATGTACATGCTATTAAATATAAATGCACACGATTTCAAATTTTGAGAGAAAAAATACTGCCGTGGTTGATTATTGTATAATTATACAAGTTTTTATTTAAAATAGTATTTTTTTTCTTTTAATATGCTGCAAAATGGATATTTGTATTCACAACATAGCTTTATAAGGCCATTGGGTCTTACTGACGTCATAAGCAAGGGAGGTAAGCCGCGTAAGTCAATGTTCCTTTTCCCGATTAAGTGATTTTGATCGACTGTGGCGCTCACATTTTGCATAAAATATTCAAAAAACAATTTCAGTCTTATTAAATAGGCACATATGAACTCATTCCCGTATATAACTCACTATGGTCAGGATATCGTTTCATATGACCTTTAACCACTGAGCTATTGAGACCCAATATATTGACTGACAGTCACACACCTGTGAACCCGGTGACTTCTATGTAGTTATAATGGTTGTAATTGGGTCAAAGGGTTAGGACTTAAATACCTCAAAATGCAAATATCATTGCCATTTTGCAAAAAATTATTCTTTTCCATGTTTGTCAATTCGCTTACATAATTAAGAAACATTTCATCTATAAAAGGTAGAAATGCATGAATTAAATTAAATCAACTTTTAGAAAATTAGGAAAAAAAGTATTTTCTTTCATCTTTGAATGTAAGTGTTCAATTTTATTTTAGTATCTCTTATTATTTAAAGATTAGGTTTAAAATCTTTATATGTCATTGTTACATTGTAATAATAAATTATGTCTTACAAACTTCTCACTAATTTCGGGGGGGGGGGGGGGGGGGGGGGGGGGTAATAAAGTATAAAATTTTGCCAGAGGTTGGTCCTCAAATGAAAGTAGTATTTTTTTGTAATTTTCCCAATTTGAACAGTTTACGCGTCAATTTTACCAATTATACCAACCCTTGCCCCAGTTTAAAAACCGTAGGAAAACCCCTGATTGTGGCTCCACCCTACCCCCAAGGGTAATGATTTTTACAACTTTGAATCTACACAACCTGAGAAAGCTTTCACATAAGGTTCAGCTTTCCTGGCCAAATGGTTCTTGAGAAGAAGATTTTTAAAGATTTACTCTATATATTTCTATGTAAAAAAATTCCACCAACCTCCCATTTTGCCCCACCCTAACATCGGGGGGGGGGGGGGGGGGGGGGGGGGGGTTGGTTGGTTGGTTGGTTGGTTGGTTATGGTTGATTTCACAACTTTTAATCTACACTTCCTGAGGATGCTTCCACATAAGTTTCAGCTTTCCTGGCCTAACAGTTTCTGAGAAGAAGATTTTTAAAGATTTACTCTATATATTTCTATGTGAAATTCCACCAAACTCCCATTTTGCCCCACCCTAACAATGGGAGGGGGGGGGGTTATGGTTGTTTTCACAACTTTTAATCTACACTTCCTGAGGATGCTTCCACATAAGTTTCAGCTTTCCTGGCCTAACAGTTTCTGAGAAGAAGAATTTTAAAGATTTACTCTACATATTTTCATGTATAAATTCGACCCCCCCCCCCCATTGTGGCTCCATCCTACCCACAGGGGTCACGATTTTCACAACTTTGAATCTACACTATCTAAGGATGCTTCCACACAAGTTTCAGCTTTCCTGGCCTTATGGTTCTTGAGAAGATTTTTTAAAAATTCTTGAAAATGCTCAATAAGTCCTTATTATCTATCCTTGTAAAAGAGTGTGGTCCTTAATTTTCACAACTTTGAATCCCCTTTGCCTAAGGATGCTTTGTGTCAAGTTTGGTTGAAATAGGTCCAGTGGTTCTAGAGAAGATGTTGAAAATATGAAAAGTTTACAGAAAGATGGACAGACAAAAGGACCACAGACAAACTGTGATCAGAATAGCTCACTTGAGCTTTCAGCTTAGGTGAACTAAAACTGAGAGTAAAGTGGTGGACACGCTTTGGCAGATAGAGGTCAGTGAGAGTTTGCATCAAAATATATGCTTACAATGAAATGATATTGAATGACTATGCAAAGAGTGCATATATTTTTACTGGGATCTTTTTAGAGTACTGTAAATTCCTAATTAAACGCGAGGAATAAATATCCGCGTAAAATCGCGAGAAGCACGTCACGCGAATTTTCAAATATCGCTTTTAATTTTCAGACATATGTAAACTACATGAAACTATGATAACATTTCGGCATTCGCGATTTTATGTTCTCGCGATTTGATGGAAAACCGTTGAATCGCGGAATTAAGTACTCGCGTAAAATAAGGAATCTACAGTATACAGAGAAATTAAGATTTGACAAATGCTGAAAAAAATAAAATAAGACAATTCATTTCTTGAATGCGTAATTTTAGTTTTGATGGATAGAACTTTCCAGACCGGGGTAACCAAGAACGCGGGTTGATGAATACTCATTATAGGATGATTCATCAAGCATTACTGGCAGATACCTTGGATTGGACATCTTTGGTTAATACAAAACTAGAAATACTGTGAGCAAGCTTACAATTGTTACCCCCTGCTAAGAAAAAATTATAACTCATGTATTTTTTCTATTATAGAAAATATTGAATGAATCTATTTCACCGTCTATTTTCTATAAATAACAACTGCTCTATTTTTTTAAAACTGTTAATGCTAATATGAGTACACAAACCAATTTCTATTCTTTTAATTCCATTTTATTTCAAGTTAACCATTAATGCATGAGGACATTTGCATCCTTTTGTTCACAAACATTACTCTAATCAATTTTCACTTTTCTCCCAGTGACCTTGCCCTTGCCCAAATGACCTTTGGTCAAGGTCATGACACATCCTTAGGTCAGAAGCAATCTTTGTGTGAAGTAAGAACTTCCGATATTTGTCCATAAGAAAGAGATTAGAGTGTGTTTCTTTTTAACAGGTCGAGACCACTATATTTTGTGACGTCAGCATAAATTTGCATACTAAATTAGCCATCTGTTTACTTTTATCGACAAACCAATCAGGTGAATGAGTTGCAAGGCATTGTGGGCTACTACAAGTTTCAGTGTATACAAAGCGTATTGAAAATATATACCATTTTGAATTGTCTTTTGGAAACTCATTTTGAATGATTTTTCAGAATTTATGAAATTAATATGGACAATTATGTCTGAACTTCAATTTCTACGCTCACTTTAAAAAAATATTGCATATGAGGACTTATATCAACCTTTTTAAATACCCCATTGTCAGTGTTCAAAAGAGAGGTACGTCCCATTGAATTGGAAGCAGTGAGTACCGTTTTTTCAGGTGATACCCCATATTTGGGACCACATTAGTAGAATGCGTATTGATGTTTTCTTCAGGGACATTCATCAGAATGCTTAACAGACAAAATACTATATGCTGCATAGCTTGCGCTGCTGCGTTTGTATATTTGTGCATTTCTACTACCATGGCTATTCACGTTTGTTAAAAATGAACAGTTACCTGTATTTATTTCTAGAGCACAATGATAAAGTCACCAATACACAATTGTGCAGTTTTTTCTTATCAAAATCTGTTTGTACTTCGTATGCGTATGTTTGTCAGTCGTTTGATACTGATCATTTTTTGAAGCAACGATTGATCAACTTAAACAACAGTATTTTTCAATATGAACATGGAACAAAGTTAATGGTACGTAATCTTTCCTTTTTTACCTTCTAAAGTAAAAATCATGATGTACAAACATTCCGGCAAGCAATTAAATATTGTGAACAAAAGCAACTTATTTGGTCTTTCCGCCTTTCAGGTGAAAGACCTTTTGTACTTCTTCTGTTTTTAGGTCTTTCCACCTTTCAGGTGAAAGACCTTTTGTATTATGTTTTTTAGGTCTTTCTACCTTTCAGGTGAAAGACCTTTTGTTTTCTTTATGTTTTTAGGTCTTTCCACCTTTCAGGTGAAAGACCTTTTGTTTTCTTTATGTTTTTAGGTCTTTCCACCTTTCAGGTGAAAGACCTTTTGTTTTCTTGATGTTTTTTATTAGGGTCTTCCGTCTTCAGCGGAAGACCCTTCTATTATTGTAATGTTTCTTTTTCACTTTTTTTTTTTCTTTTTCTTTTCTTTACAATTTTTGTGCAGAAGATTTCTCGGAGATGGGTGGTCCGATTTTTGTCAAATTTTCAGCATCTATCTATTATTATATAAACTTGATACGCTTTTTTTTATTTTGTTAAAATCACTTCCGGTTCGGACTTATCCGCCATTTTGTCATTTTTTAAAAAGTTCTTGTCCACGTATCTCCTCAAAAACGACCAAAGATAGAAAGCTGAAATTTTCAGGAATGATAGAGGACATGAACGTCTAGCCTCACGAGGAAAATCATTGTCCGGAAATTCCGAGTACGGAAGCTAGCTGGGGTCAAAATATAGTACACGTTTTTGACGAAAACGTCTTGTCCACGCATCTCCTCAAAAACGTCCAAAGATAGAAAGCTGAAATTTTCAGGAATGATAGAGGACATGAACGTCTAGCCTCCCGAGGAAAATCATTGTCCGGAAATTCCGAGTACGGAAGCTAGCTGGGGTCAAAATATAGGACACGTTTTTGACGAAAACGTCTTGTCCACGCATCTCCTCAAAAACGTCCAAAGATAAAAAGCTGACATTTTCAGGAATGATAGAGGACATGATCGTCTAGCCTCCCGAGGAAAATCATTGTCGGGAAATTCTGAGTACGGAAGCTAGCCGGGGTCAAAATATAGAACACACTTTCGATGAGTTTTCATTGTCCCCACATCTATTTTAAAGCGAGAAAAGATAGAAAGCTGAAAATTTCAGGAATGATAGAGGACATGATAATCTAGCATCACGAGAAAAATCATTGTCTGGAAATTCCGAGTAGGGAAGCTAAATTTTAAAACTCATATTAAATGTGTTATGATGACCTCAGACTAATTTTAAAACATAATATAATATCTAAGTTGCACTTTAATTCTACGTCTAATAAAATCTTTTTCCAATTGATGGGATGAAATTTAAATTTTTTGAAAATTTTAAATTCAATTAAATCGTAATAAAATGACCTCAGACTAATTTTAAAACATAATATTTAAGTTGCGCTTACAATTTTGTGTCCAATGAAATTTTTCTCGAATTAATTGGATGAAATTTAATTTTTTTAAAAATTTAAAATTTAATTAAATCGTGTTAAAATGATCTCAGACTAGTTTTAAAACATACTATCCAAGTTGCACTTACAATTCTGCGTCTGATGACATCTTTTTCGAATTGATGGATAAATTATAAATTTTTTAAAAAATTTAAATTTAATTAAATCTTAATAAATTGACCTGATACTAATTTTTAAATGTAATATTGAAGTTGTACTTAAAATTCTGCCTCTAATGACATCTTTCTCGAATTGATTGGATGATTTTTAAATTTTTTGAAAATTCTAAATTTAATTAAATCGTGTTTAAAAGACCTCAGACTAATTTCAAAACATAATATTTAGGTTACGCTTACAATTCTGAGTGTGATGACATCTTTCTCGAATTGATTGGATGAATTTTAATTTTTTAAAAAAATTTAAACTAATTTAAATTGCATTAAAATGACCTCAGACTAATTTTAAAACAGGATATCTAAGTTGCGCTTACAAGTCTGAGTCTGATGACATCTTTCTCGAATTGATCGAATGAATTTAAATTTTTAAAATTTTTTAAACTCATTTAAATCGCTTTAAAATGACCTCAGACTAATTTTAAAACGTGATATCAAAGTTGTGCTTATAAATCTGCGTCTAATGACATCTTTCTCGAGTTGATTGGATGAATTTAAACTTTTTAAAAATTTTTAATTTCATTTAAATTGCGTTAAAATGAACTCAGACTAAATTCCAAACATGATTACTAAGTTGCTCTTTCAATTTTGCATCTAATGACATCTTTCTCCAATTGATTGGATGATTTTGAAATTTTTTGAAAATTTAAAATTTAATTAAATCTTATGAACTCAGACTAATTTTTTAACATAATAACCAAGTCGCGCTTAGAATTCTGCGTCTAATGACATCTTTCTCGAAGTATTTGAATGAATTTTTAAATTTTTGAAAATTTTAAATTTAATTAAATCATGTTAAAATGAGCTTAGACTAATTTCAAAACATAATATTTAAGTTACGCTTACAATTCTGCGTCTGATGACATCTTTTTCGAATTGATTTGATGAATTTAAAATTTTTCAAAAATTTTAAACTCATTTGAATCGCGTTAAATTGACCTCAAACTAATTTCAAAACATGATATCTAAGTTGCGCTTACAATTCTGCGTCTGATGACATCTTTGTTGAATTGATTGGATGAATTTTAAATTTAAAAAAAAAATTAAAATTTAATTAAATCGTGTTTAAATGACATCAGAAAATTTTTTAAACATGATATCTAAGTTGTGCTTACAATTCTGCGTCTAATGACATCTTTGTCAAATTGATTGGATGATTTTCAATTTTTTGAAAATTTTAAATTTAATTAAATTGTGTTTAAATGACATCAGACTTTTTTTAAACATAATATCTAAGTTGCGCTTTGAATTCTGCGTCTAATGACATCTTTCTTGAAATGATTGGATGAATTTTAAATTTTTTGAAAATTTAAAAAAAAAATTTAAATCATGTGAAAATAAATTATTGAACGGAAGACCCACTCGTTGCTCGCAACGAGATCGAATCTAGTTCTTATTATTTTTCTTTTCTATTTTCCAAGGGACACCTTTTTTATTATAAGACATATTGAAACAATTTTTTCTTCATGTAATTGACCATTTAAAGTTGTAATACCAAGTGACCCTGTTCCTGATAACCCCCAGAACTTACAAAGTGATTGCCCTTTGTGTACGAAGTGATTGTTATCGCTACTACTTTGAAACCATAAGAGATAGAGACTTGAAACTTTTACTAACGTCTGTAGTTCACTTAGGCGCTCCTTCAATCTATCCATACCGAAAGGTTCCGAGACCCTCTTCTATCAGTTATTGCCCCTGAAATATTTCAATTTCCATAAAATCACTTCCAACTTTTTTACTATTTGTCACAGAGACTTCGGACCACTTGGGATGGAAGCGTCTTCTATGGCCGATCAAAATGACGTAAAGGTCAAAGGTCAAGGTCATCTGAAAATCTGTGTATTCATGAGTTTTCGTATCTCTGTTGTTTAGGGTGATATAGAGAAATTTGATCAAGGATGTAGTAGGACGTCTTAAGACATTTCAAAATGTAGCCCTTCAGCTCCCATCTTGTAATAGTTAGTGAGTAATTGCCCCTTTTGTACGAAATGCTTGTTATCGCTACTCCTCTGAAACCAAAACAGGTAGAGACTTGAAACGTTTACCAATGTCTTCATTACACTTAGAAGTTTCTTCAATCTATTGATCCCAAAAGGGTCCGACGTCCCTTTCTGGCAGTAATTCCCCTTTCAATTTCATTGATTTCACAAACACATACGAAATAAACACCCCCCTCCCTTTTTTTTAATGTTTGACCTTGACCTTTGACCTTGACCTTTGAGCTCTTAGGACTGGTGTGTTATAAGTATCTGCAACATCTATAATATCAGATTCATTTATATGTACGAATAGCTCTTTCAAACACAAATTCACCCCCCCCCCTTTCTATTTTTAGGTTTGACCTTGACCTTTGACCTGACCTTGACCTTAAAGGACTAATGCGTTACAAGTTTATTTAACATATACATTTCAGATTCATTTATATGTGCAATAAGCTCTTTAAAACAACCAACACCCCCCCCCCCCTTTTATTTTTAGGTTTGACCTTGACCTTTGACCTGACCTTGACCTTTGACCTCTTAGAACTAATGAGTAATAAGTGTATGCAACATATATATCAGATTTAGTTACATGTACATTTAGCCCCCCCCCCCCCTTCTTTTATACAAGGATTGAATTCTTATATGAACTTGACCCTCGATATTTGAACTTGAAATTTAATATTCCTTTTTAAAATAAAACCTAAAAAAGTGTTACAACCGTTTGTCAGAATTTTTTGAAAAGGTGAAACACTGTCTGCCATTTGACTCTACACCGCGTTTTAGACTACGCCTCCAAATAAAAATTCCAGCTCCAGTAAAACTCTGTAGAACTCGGCGAAAATTCATAGGACTGTTCCTCACACCTGAATCTAATTGCCTGCCAAATTTCAAACGAAATGAACCGTATTGAAGAAAGTTATCCACCTCAGCGGCATCGAACCCTCATTCCGAGAAACGAAATTTCAACGCTTCGATATTTGTGTCTAATAAATTCACGCTCAAATTTCACTGAAAATCTGTGTTTACATTTCTATCGGCAACCTGTGACGACTTGTGTTGAACTGCAACGAAAGATAACTCTTCCTTCCCAGACCCCGATTTTAGATGAATTTAGTTTACATTTTCTTTCAGTTTTTTTTTTTTCCCGACTTGGCTGAAATACATGACTGGCCTTAATTCAGTTCCGATTTTCCATACTTGTAATCCAAGAATGCATGACAGTTAATAGATTTATAAGCACGTGCATTTCGAATCACAGGGAGAATTCGCATCAGCTGAGCCGACGTGACGTTCCCACACCTTCAAATACCCGCCGGCGACCAGAGTTTGACCTGGCCTGTTGATTTCTTAGTCAACGCTATCCGGCCACATTGTTTACAAGCAGCACTGATTTTTATGAATAAACTGATGAACAAATACTGCCCTCCCAACCAATCGCTAAGCCCCTATCTATTCTAAAGGTTCCTCAGCGTTGGGTATCAATTTTAGATGGACAGAAGAATGCTTCATCTCTTCTTTCTATCCTCATCCAAATTGACTACACAACTCAACAAATTTTACCTTCGATCAGATAACAAGCGAAATAGCGTAGTGGCAACACTCTCGCCTACAAAGCTTAGGGTTCTCGGATCGATACCGGGTGGGCGCCACCGATTTTTTTTTTTTTTTTTTTTGTAAATTGATTTTTCTCTAATTACTCAATAATTATCAACATTTTCGGGAATTTTTTTAAATTGTTATGGAAGGTGGAAAGGCCTCTAATTGTTCCGTAAACAATTAGTCTACTAGTTTATTAGGTCTTTCCACCTTTCAGGTGAAAGACCTTTTGTATTTCTTATGTTTTTTATTTTTTTTCTTCTCTTTTTTTCTAGGGACAGCTTTTTTGTTTCTAGATGTATTGAAACAATTTTTTCTTTATGCTATTAACCATTAAAAGTTTTGGTACTAAATGACCCTTTTCGTGATAACTCCTAGAACTTACAAAGTTATTGCCCTTTGTGTACGAAGTGATTGTTATCGCTACTCCTCTGAAACCATAAGAGATAGAGACTTGGAACTTTTACCAATGTCTTCATTACACTTAGAGGGTTCTTCAACCTATGCATACCGAAAGGATCTGAGGCCCCCTTCTAGTAGTTATTGCCCCTGAAAGTATTTACATTTCCATAAAATCACTTCCAACTTTTTTATTACTTATCATAGAGACTTCGGACCACTTGTGATGGAAGCGCTTACCTTGGCCAAACAAAATGACGTAAAGGTCAAAGGTCAAGGTCATTTGGAAATCTCTAAATTAATGCGTTTTTAGATCTCTTTTGTTGGGGGTGCTAGAAAAAAACTTTTTCATGGATGTAGTAGGACATCTCAAGACATTTCAAAACATAACCCATTGACCCTTACCATGTAACAATTATAGAGTTATTGCCCCTATTGTACAAAATGCTTGTTATCGCTACTCCTCATTAACCGTTAGAGATAGAGACTTGAAATGTTTACTAATTATTCAGTACACTTAGACACTCCTTCAATTTATTCATACCGAAAGGGTCTCAGGTCCCTTTTTAGCAGTTATTGCCCCTGAAAGTTTCTAACATTGAATAAAAACACAAATAATTTTTGAGTCAATAATTAAATATACATCGGACCACTTGGTATTGAAGCGTCTACCTTGTCAGATCAAAATGACATTAAGGTCAAGGGTCAAGGTCAAGCAATAAAAAATTGCAAACTTAATCGTTTGACACTTTTTTATCAAAGTAACACAGAAAAAATACTTTATTCTATAAAAGCAATCTTATTTCAAACATAAAAAACAATAATGTGGAAAGACCTCTAATTGTTCGAGAACAATTAGTCTACTAGTTCTTATTATTTTTCTTTTCTATTTTCCAAGGGACACCTTTTTTATTATAAGACTTATTGAAACAATTTTTTCTTCATGTAATTGACCATTAAAAGTTATAATACCAAATGACCCTGATCCTGATAACCCCTAGAACTTACAAAGTTATAGCCCTTGTTTACGAAAAGCTTGTTATCACTACTTCTCTGAAACCATAAGAGATAGAAATTTGGAACTTTTACCAATGTCTTCAGTACAATTAGAGGGTTCTTCAATCTATCATACCGAAAGAATCTGAATCCCCCTTCTAGTAGTTATTGCCCCTGAAAGTATTTACATTTCCATAAAATCACTTCCAACTTTTTTATTACTTATCATAGAGACTTCGGACCACTTGGGATGGAAGCGTCTATCTTGGCCGAACAAAATAACATAAAGGTCAAAGGTCAAGGTCATTTGGAAAACTCTTAATTAATGAGTTTTTAGATCTCTTTTGTTTAGAGTGGTAGAGAAAAACTTTTTCATGGATGTAGTAGGGCATCTCAAGACATTTCAAAATATAACCCTTTGGCCCTTACCATGTAACAATTATAGAGTTATTGCCCCTGTTGTACGAAATGCTTGTTATCGCTACTCCTCATTAACCGTTGGAGATAGAAACTTGGAACTTTTACTAATGTATTCAGTACACTTAGACGCTCCTTCAATCTATTCATACCGACAGGGTCCAAAGTCCCTTTCTAGCAGTTATTGCCCCTGAAAGTTTCAAACATTCAATAAAAAACACAAATAACTTTTGAATCAATAATCATCGATACATTGGACCACTTGGTATTGAAGCGTCTTCTTGTCAGATCAAAATGACATAAAGGTCAAAGGTCAAGGTCAAGCAATAAAAAATTGCAAACTTAATAGTTTGACACTTTTTTATGAAGTAATGCAGAAAATATACTTTATTCTATTGAAGCAATCTTATTTCAAACATAAAACACAATGAGGTGGAAAGACCTCTAATTGTTCGAGAACAATTAGTCTACTAGTTTATTTTTTTTTTTTCTCTTTTTTTCCAGGAACACCTTTTTTGTTTCAAGAGATATTGAAATAGTTTTTTCTTTATATTATTGAGCATTAAAAGTTATGGTACCAAATGACCCTTTGCTTGATACCTCCCAGGACTTACAAAGTTATTGCCCTTTGTGTACGAAGTGATTGTTATCGCTACTCCTCTGAAACCATAAGAGATAGAGACTTGAAACTTTTACTAACGTCTATAGATCACTTAGACGCTCCTACAATCTATTCATACCGAAAGGGTCCGAGACCCCCTTCTATCAGTTATTGCCCCTGAAAGTATTTAAATTTCCATAAAATCACTTCCAACTTTTTTACTATTTGTAACATAGACTTTGGACCACTTGGGATGGATGTGTCTTCCTTGGCAGATCAAAATGACATAAAGGTCAAAGGTCAAGGTCATTTAAAAATCGTGTATTCATGAGTTTTCGTATCTCTTTTGTTTAAATATTCTAGCAATTTATACACCTCAAATAACCAGCCAAACCTCAGGTTCTCCTTTTATTCTAAAATTTTGACCAAGTCTTTCGTTCGAAACTATCCCCCTGCCACCTTTGTTGTCCTACCGATTCTAAAAATAGTTGAAGGGATTTACCCAATATAAAACAGTCACTGTGGTTATTTACAATTCTAAGCTTATATATTCACTCTAGACACTATATAGAACCAGGATTCCAAATTTGGAAAAATTGAATACACAATTCTGGATTTTACATCGTTGATACACATGCATGAAATCTGAAGAAACAGTTCAGTCAAAATTAACCTTAACAACATCTAGTTCATTGACACTCAATGTTCTCCAAATAAAATATATCAAGGAAACTTTTATCTCAAGGATTAAAATGCATGTAAAACATAAACAATCAATAATCTAACAAATTTATTTTGTTCATATTCTTGTAAAAAGGCTCAATTACCTGATATGTCAGATTTTATAGAACTTTAATCACACAAATTATTAATCAGTTTTTACTTAAGCTACAAAAAAGAATTGTATTCAAATACCAGGAAAAGGGTCAAATAGGAAAGTATACAAATTTCCCTATTCATCAATGTATTACATGTACATGTAGGTATTGTTCTGTAAATGATAAAGTTATATGACTCTATATTGTGAAGCCCTTACCAGTAGCCTAATTCATTTTTTGCTCGATTTTGATACAAGCTTGAGATTACCTCACCTATGACGTCATAATGATGTCATAGTGATGAGTTTTTTTTTTACTGTATAAAGTGTAATATTTGCTGAACTTTTATTTATGCCTAAGGTTAGGGTTACACCACGGTTCTCTTAAAAGAAAAGGCTGCATAAACCTGCTTACTATACTTATGGTCAACCTATTGCTTAACTATGGTCCAAAATCGTTGTCATTATTAATATTAATCTCACTTTTTTCTACAAATACATCCCAAATATCAAGCAATCCTAAAACATTAATTACACCACACAGAGATTACACCTACTATACGGACAAAGTACATGCTCAATGGTCCTCAACTTATACGTCTCTACTAGTACGCCTGATAGCTAACGTAATGAAACAACCATTCTATGGATAATCATGCATCTTCTTTTATCAAGCGGCGATATAGAACAAAACCCAGGCCCTTATGATAATTGCGCGGCGCTTAATCAAGACCTACATGAAAGTTCTCTAAACTCACTCGATCAATTTTTGGAGAACTCGATTACTTTAGTACATTTCAATGTCTAAAGTGTAAGTAATAAAATTGATATTATTCAAGTAGAATTCGGGGGGTTTGACATCATAACATTGAATGAAACGTGGCTGGACCACGACTCCGAAGATTTGATAAATCAGGGTTTTCAAGAACCAATGAGGCGCGATAGAGGTGACAATAGATACGGGGGCGTGATGATATACGTCAATAGTAATATCGTGTGCAAGCGCAGAACCGACTTAGAAGTTACCCAGGTAGAATGCATATGGGTGGAATGTATTATATATAAAAAGAAATTTCTTATTGGAACGTTCTACCGCCGTCCTAATTCAGAAACAGAAAAATGGAACTTAATAGCGTATTCTATGGAGAAGGCTAAAGATACAAACATATCAAATATCATTATTACAGGGGATTTCAATGACAACCTTAACAATTTAAGAACTTCCAAAATCAATGATATCATTAAAGATCTAGGAATGACACAACTTATCACAGACCCTACGCATTTTACGGAAAACTCTGAAACATTACTAGATTTGTTAATAGTAAACAATATAGAAAACATCGTTTTTTCTGGGGTGGGGGACAACATTCTTCCAAGTAACACAGGCTACCACTGTCCCATCTACTGTGTCCTAAAATTGCCCAAATTATACGTCGAACTTTCACTAGAAATGTTTGGTCATTTTCGGAAACCAACTTTTATGATTATAAAATTTGCCTACATAAACAAAATCTGGATATGCAAATCTCTAATGAAATCAATCAAGCTTGTAACAAAATTACAAATAAGATATTAGAGGCTGCCACCAAAAATATACCAAACAAGGTCATCACTTCTCGACCTAATGATCCCCCTTGGAGGCATAATGCTGTCCGCCGAGCTATAAGGCAATGCAAACGTCTGCACTCGAAGGCTAAAAAATCCCAATCCTCAGTGGACTGGGCTAATTATCGAAAGGCAAGAAATGAATGCATAAATAAAGTAAGGAATGCAAAGCAAACGTACTACTTAAAACTAGCTAATCAACCTAAATCAAACAATTTATCACAAAAGGAATGGTGGTCATTGTTGAAAAAAGTTACAAATTAAAAACAAGAGGCCCATGGGCCACATCGCTCACCTGAGGAACAATAGGTATGATAAAATCAGCTTAATGGAGTCATAATACAAACAATCTGGACAATGTACAATAATACATGTAGATCCTGTATAAATAAAATCCATTTTTTCCCCCTGGATATTCTTATGTTTATAATCATTAGTCCCTTTTCTAACAGGATGATTTTATAGTCATATCACATGTTGAGTATTGCACTCCTCAAAAAGATCCCTTACAATTGTTTATATATGGGATATTAAGCTACATCAAACTCTGAACCTTCTTGTGAGGCCAAAGAATTGTCCTGGGGCCAAAGTCTTAACAATTATAAACAATCATCTGGCTGATTACTTTCTGAGAAGAAAATTTTAAAAGATTTACTCTATATATTCCTATGTAAAACTTTAACACCCCCCCCCTAATGTGGGCTCACCCTACCCCCAGGGATCATGTTTTCACAACTTTGAATCTACACTACCTGAGGATACTTCCACACAAGTTTCAGCTTTCCTGACTGATTAGTTTCTGAGAAGAAGATTTTTAAATATTTACTCTATATATTCCTATGTAAAACTTTAACACCCCCCCAATGTGGGCTCACCCTACCCCCAGGGATAATGTTTTCACAACTTTGAATCTACACTACCTGAGGATGCTTCCACACAAGTTTCAGCTTTCCTGACTGATTAGTTTCTGAGAAGAAGATTTTTAAATATTTACTCTATATATTCCTATGTAAAACTTTAACACCCCCCCAATGTGGGCTCACCCTACCCCCAGGGATAATGTTTTCACAACTTTGAATCTACACTACCTGAGGATGCTTCCACACAAGTTTCAGCTTTCCTGACTGATTAGTTTCTGAGAAGAAGATTTTTAAATATTTACTCTATATATTCCTATGTAAAACTTCGAACCCCCATTGTGCCCCACCCTACCCCCAGGGATCATGATTTTCACAACATTGAATCTACACTGCCTGAGGATGCTTCCACACGAGTTTCAGCTTTCCTGGCTGATCAGTTTCTGAGAAGAAGATTTTCAAAGATTTACTCTATATATTCCTATTTAAAACTTCGAACCCCCCCCCCCCCCCATTGTGGCCCCACCCTATCCCTTGGGGTCATGATTTTCACAACTTTGAATCTACACTACCTGAGGATGCTTCCACTCAAGTTTCAGCTTTCCTGGCTGATTAGTTTCTGAGAAGAAGATTTTTAAAGATTAACTATATATTACAATGTAAAACTTTAACACCCCCCAATGTGGCCTCACCCTACCCCCAGGGGTCATGATTTTCACAACTTTGAATCTGCACTACCTGAAGATGCTTCCACATAAGTTTCAGCTTTCCTGGCTGATTAGTTTCTGAGAAGAAGATTTTAAAGATTTACTCTATACATATAAATTCCTAAGTAAAACTTCGACCCCCCATTGTGGCCCCACCCTACCCCTGGGGGTCATGATTTTCACAACTTTGAATCTACACTACCTGAGGATGCTTCCACACAAGTGTCAGCTTTCCTGGTTGATTAGTTTCTGAGGAGAAGATTTTTAAAGATTTACTCTATATATTCCTATGTAAAACTTCGACCACCCCATTGTGGCCCCACCCTACCCCCGAGGGTCATGATTTTCACAACTATGAATCTACACTACCTGAGGATGCTTCCATATAGGTTTCAGCTTTGCTGGCTGAATAGTTTCTGAGAAGAAGATTTTCAAAGATTTACTCTTTATATTCATATGTTAAACTTTGACCTCTCATTGTGGACCCACCCTACCCCCAGGGATCATGATTTTCACAACCTTGAACCTACAATACCTGAGGATGCTTCCACACAAGTTTCAGCTTTCCTGGCCTTATGGTTCATGAGAAGAAGATTTTCAAAGATTTACTCTATATATTTATATGTTAAATTTTGACCCCCAATTGTGGCCCCAGTCTACCCCCGGGGGGGGGGGGGGCATGATTTTCACAACTTTGAATCTACACTACCTGAGGATGCATTCACACAAGTTTCAGCTTTCCTGGCTTATTATTTTCTGAGGAGAAGATTTTTAAAGATTTACTTTATATATTCCTATGTTAAACTTCAACCCCCCATTGTGGCCCTACCCTATCCCCTTGGGTCATGATTTTCACAACATTAAATCTACACTACCTGAGGATGCTTCCACACAAGTGTCAGCTTTACTGGCTGATTCGTTTCTGAGAGGAAGATTTTTAAAGATTTACTCAATATATTCCTATGTAAAACTTCTACCCCCCCCCCCCATTGTGGCCCCACCCTGCCCCCGGGGGTAATGATTTTCACAACTTTAAATCTACACTACCCGAGGATGCTTCCACACAAATTTCAGCTTTGCTAGCTGATAAGTTTCTGAGAGGAAGATTTTTAAAGATTTACTCTATATATTCCTTTGTTAAATTTTGACCCCCCATTGTGGCCCCACCCTAGCCCTGGGGGTCATGATTTTCACAACTTTGAATTTACACTACCTGAGGATGCTTCCACACAAGTTTCAACTTTCCTGGCTGATTAGTTTCTGAGAAGAAGATTTTTAAAGATTTACTCTATATATTCCTTTGTTAAACTTTGACCCCCCCCCCCCATTGTGGCCCCAGTCTACCCCCGGGGGTCATGATTTTCACAACTTTGAATTTACACTACCTGAGGATACTTCCACACAAGTGTCAGCTTTACTGGCTGATTCGTTTCTGAGAAAAAGATTTTTAAAGATTTACTCAATATATTCCTACGTTAAACTTCGACCCCCCCCCCTATTGTGGCCCCACCCTACCCCCGGGGGTTATGATTTTCACAACTTTGAATCTACACTACCTGAGGATGCTTCCACACAAATTTCAGCTTTGCTAGCTGATAAGTTTCTGAGAAGAAGATTTTTAAAGATTTACTCTATATATACCTTTGTTAAACTTTGACCCCCCCATTGTGGCCCCAGTCTACCTGGGGGTCATGATTTTCACAACTTTGAATTTACACTACCTGAGGATGCTTCCACACAAGTTTCAGTTTTCCTGGCTGATAAGTTTCTGAGAAGAAAATTTTTAAAGATTTACTCTATATATTCCTATGTTAAACTTCGAGCCCCCCCCCCCCCCCCCCCATTATGGCCCAATCCTACCCCCAGGGGTTATGATTTTCCCAACATTGAATTTACAATATCTGAGGATGCTTCCATACAAGTTTCAGCTTTGCTGGCTGATTAGTTTCTGAGAAGAAGATTTTTAAAGATTTACTCTATATATTCCTATGTAAAACATCGACCCCCCCCCCCATTGTGGCCCCACCCTACCCCCGAGGGTCATGATTTTCACAACTTTGAATCTACACTACCTGAGGATGCTTCCATACAAGTGTCAGCTTTGCTGGCTGAATAGTTTATGAGGAGAAGATTTTTAAAGATTTACTCTTTATATTCATATGTTAAACTTTGACCTCTCATTGTGGCCCCACCCTACCCCCAGGGATCATGATTTTCACAACCTTGAACCTACAATACCTGAGGATGCTTCCACACAAGTTTCAGCTTTCCTGGTCTTATGGTTCATGAGCAGAAGATTTTTAAAGATTTACTCTATATATTCCTATGTTAAACTTGGACCCCCCATTGTGGCCCCATCTTCCCCCCGGGGGTCATGATTTTCACAACTTTGAATCTACACTACCTGAGGATGCTTCCACACAAGGGTCAGCTTTTCTGGCTGATTAGTTTCTGAGAAGAAGATTTTTAAAGATTTGTTCTATATATTCATATGTTAAACTTTGACCCCCGATTTTGGCCCCACCCTATCCCCTGGGGTTATGATTTTCACAACAGTGAATTTACACTACCCGAGGATGCTTCAACACAAGTTTCAGCTTTGCTTGCTGATTAGTTTCTGAGAATAAGGTTTTGAGATTTACCCTTGATATTCATATATGAATCTTTGACCCCCCCCCCCCATTTGTGGCCCCTACCTACCCCTGGGGGTAATGATTTTCACAACTTTGAATCTACACTACTCGAGGATGCTTCCACACAAGTTTCAGCTTTCCTGGTCTTATGGTTCATGAGAAGAAGATTTTTAAATCTTGGACTCCCCATTGTGGCCCCATCCTACCCCTGGGGGTTATGATTTTCACAACTTTGAATCTACACTACCTGAGGATGCTTCCATACAAGTTTCAGCTTTGCTGGCTGATTAGTTTCTGAGAAGAAGATTTTTAAAGATTTACTCTATATATTCCTACGTTAAACTTAGAGCCCCCACCCCCATTGTGGCCCAATCCTACCCCCAGGGGTTATGATTTTCCCAACATTGAATTTTCAATACCTGAGGATGCTTCCATACATGTTTCAGCTCTACTGGCTGATTAGTTTCTGAGAAGAAGATTTTTAAAGATTTACTTTATATAATTAATATTCATATGTTAAACTTAAACCCCCCATTGTGGCCCCAGTCTACCCCCGGGGGTCATGATTTTCACAACTTTGAATTTACACTACCTGAGGATGCTTTCACACAAGTGTCTTCTTTACTGGCTGATTCGTTTCTGAGAAGAAGATTTTTAAAGATTTACTCTATATATTCCTATGTAAAACCTCGACCCCCGCCTATTGTGGCCCCACCCTGCCCTCGGGGGTTATGATTTTCACAACTTTGAATCTACACTACCTGAGGATGCTTCCACACAAATTTCAGCTTTGCTAGCTGATAAGTTTCTGAGAGGAAGATTTTTAAAGATTTACTCTATATATTCCTTTGTTAAACTTTGACCCCCCCATTTTGGCCCCAGTCTACCCCCGAGGGTCATGATTTTCACAACTTTGAATTTACACTACCTGAGGATGCTTCCACACAAGTGTCAGGTTTCCTGGCTGCTTAGTTACTGAGAAGAAGATTTTTAAAGATTTTGTTCTATATAATTCATATGTTTAACTTTGACCCCCCCCCCCCATTGTGGCCCCACCCTATCCCCTGGGGTTATGATTTTCACAACTTTGAATCTACACTACCTGAGGATGCATTCACACAAGTTGCAGCTTTCCTGGCTGATTAGTTTCTGAGAAGAAGATTTTTAATGATTTAAGCTTTATATTCCTATGTAAAACTTCGTCCCCCCATTTTGGCCCCACCCTACCCCCAGGGGTCATGATTTTCACAACTTTGAATCTACACTACCTGAGGATGCTTTCACACAAGTTTCAGCTTTGCGTGGTCTTATGGTTCAGGAGAGGAAGATTTTTGAAAATTTCTTGAAAATTTTCATAAATTCCTAATTATCTCCCTACTACCTGAGGATGCTTCCACACAATTTTCAGCTTTCCTGGCTGATTAGTTTCTGAGAAGAAGATTTTTAAAGATTTACTCTATATATTCAATTGTTAAACTTCGACCCCCCCCCCCCCATTGTGGCCCCATCCTACCCCCAAGGGTCATGATTTTCACAACTTTGAATCTACACTACCTGAGAATGCTCTCACACAAGTTTCAGCTTTCCTGGCCGATTAATTTATGAGAAGAAGATTTTTAAAGATTTACTCTATATATTCCTATGATAAATTTCGACCCCCCATTGTGGCCCCACCCTACCCATGGGGGTCATGATTTTCACAACTTTGAATCTACACTACCTGAGGATGCTTTCACACAAGTTTCAGCTCTCCTCGCTGCTGAGTTTCTGAGAAGAAGATTTTTAAAGATTAACTCCATATATTTCTATGTAAAACTTCGACCCCATTTTAGCACACCCTACCCCCGGGGGTCATGATTTTCACAACTTTGAATCTACACTACCTGAGGATGCTTTCACACAAGTTTCAGCTTTGCGTGGTCTTATGGTTCAGGAGAAGAAGATTTTTGAAAATTTCTTGAAAATTTTCATAAATTCCTAATTATCTCCCTTTGCAAAAGGGCGTGGTCCCTAATTTTCACAACTTTGAATCTACACTACCTGAGAATGCTCTCACACAAGTTTCAGCTTTCCTGGCCGATTAGTTTCTGAGGAGAAGATTTTTAAAGATTTACTCTATATATTCCTATGATAAATTTCGACCCCCCATTGTGGCCCCACCCTACCCATGGGGGTCATGATTTTCACAACTTTGAATCTACACTACCTGAGGATGCTTTCACACAAGTTTCAGCTCTCCCCGCTGCTTAGTTTCTGAGAAGATTTTTAAAGATTAACTCTATATATTCCTATGTAAAACTTCGACCCCCCCATTTTGGCACACCCTACCCCTGGGGGTCATGATTTTCACAACTTTGAATCTACACTACCTGAAGATGCTTCAACACAAGTTTCAGCTTTGCTAGCTGATTAGTTTCTGAGAAGAAGGTTTTTAGATTTACCCTATATATTCATATATAGATCTTTGACCCCCCCCCCCATTTGTGGCCCCTACCTACCCCCGGGCGTAATGATTTTCACAACTTTGAATCTACACTACTCGAGGATGCTTCCACACAAGTTTCAGCTTTCCTGGTCTTATGGTTCATGAGAAGAAGATTTTTAAAGATTTACTCTATATATTTCTATGTTAATCTTGGACTCCCCATTGTGGCCCCATCCTACCCCTGGGGGTTATGATTTTCACAATTTTGAATCTACACTACTTGAGGTTGCTTCCACACAAGTGTCAGCTTTTCGTGCTGATTATTTTCTGAGAATAAGATTTTTAAAGATTTACTCTATATATTCCTATGTTAAACTTCGAGCCCCCCCCCCCCCCATTGTGGCCCAATCCTACCCCTAGGGGTTATGATTTTCCCAACATTGAATTTAAAATACCTGAGGATGCTTCCATACAAGTTTCAGCTTTGCTGGCTGATCAGTGTCTGAGAAGAAGATTTTTAAAGATTTACTTTATATATTCATGTTAAACTTAAACCCCCCATTGTGGCCCCAGTCTACCCCCGGGGGTCATGATTTTCACAACTTTGAATTTACACTACCTGAGGATGCTTCCACACAAGTGTCATCTTTACTGGCTGATTCGTTTCTGAGAAGAAGATTTTTAAAGATTTACTCTATATATTCCTATGTAAAACATCGACCCCCCCCCCCATTGTGGCCCCACCCTACCCCCGGGGGTTATCAATTTTCACAACTTTGAATCTACACTACCTGAGGATGCTTCCACACAAATTTCAGCTTTGCTAGCTGATACGTTTCTGAGAGGAAGATTTTTAAAGATTTACTCTATATATTCCTTTGTTAAACTTTGACCCCCCCCCCCCCATTGTGGCCCCAGTCTACCCCCGGGGGTCATGATTTTCACAACTTTGAATTAACACTACCTGAGGATGCTTCCACACAAGTGTCTGGGATCCTGGCTGCTTAGTTTCTGAGAAGAAGATGTTTAAAGATTTTGTTCTATATATTCATATGTTAAACTTTGACCCCCCATTGTGGCCCCACCCTATCCCCTGGGGTTATGATTTTCACAACTTTGAATCTACACTACCTGAGGATGCATTCACACAAGTTGCAGCTTTCCTGGCTGATTAGTTTCTGAGAAGAAGATTTTTAAAGATTTACTCTTTATATTCCTATGTAAAACTTCGTCCCCCCATTTTGGCCCCACCCTAAATTACTGTATATATTTCTATGTTAATCTTGGACTCCCCATTGTGGCCCCATCCTACCCCTGGGGGTAATGATTTTCACAACTTTGAATCTACACTACTTGAGGATGCTTCCACACAAGTGTCAGCTTTTCGTGCTAATTAGTTTCTGAGAAGAAGATTTTTAAAGATTTACTCTATATATTCCTACGTTAAACTTCGAGCCCCCCCCCCCCCCATTGTGGCCCAATCCTACCCCCAGGGGTTATGATTTTCCCAAAATTGAATTTAAAATACCTGAGGATGCTTCCACACAAATTTCAGCTTTGCTAGCTGATAAGTTTCTGAGAGGAAGATTTTTAAAGATTTACTCTATATATTCCTTTGTTAAACTTTGACCCCCCTATTTTGGCCCCAGTCTACCCCGAGGGTCATGATTTTCACAACTTTGAATTTACACTACCTGAGGATGCTTCCACACAAGTGTCAGGTTTCCTGGCTGCTTAGTTTCTGAGAAGAAGATTTTTAAAGATTTTGTTCTATATAATTCATATGTTTAACTTTGACCCCCCCCCCCCCCATTGTGGCCCCACCCTATCCCCTGGGGTTATGATTTTCACAACTTTGAATCTACACTACCTGAGGATGCATTCACACAAGTTGCAGCTTTCCTGGCTGATTAGTTTCTGAGAAGAAGATTTTTAATGATTTACGCTTTATATTCCTATGTAAAACTTCGTCCCCCCCATTTTGGCCCCACCCTACCCCCAGGGGTCATGATTTTCACAACTTTGAATCTACACTACCTGAGGATGCTTTCACACAGGTTTCCTGGCTGCTTAGTTTCTGAGAAGAAGATTTTTAAAGATTTTGTTCTATATAATTCATATGTTTAACTTTGACCCCCCCCCATTGTGGCCCCACCCTATCCCCTGGGGTTATGATTTTCACAACTTTGAATCTACACTACCTGAGGATGCATTCACACAAGTTGCAGCTTTCCTGGCTGATTAGTTTCTGAGAAGAAGATTTTTAATGATTTACGCTTTATATTCCTATGTAAAACTTCGTCCCCCCCATTTTGGCCCCACCCTACCCCCAGGGGTCATGATTTTCACAACTTTGAATCTACACTACCTGAGGATGCTTTCACACAAGTTTCAGCTTTGCGTGGTCTTATGGTTCAGGAGAAGAAGATTTTTGAAAATTTCTTGAAAATTTTCATAAATTCCTAATTATCTCCCTACTACCTGAGGATGCTTCCACACAAGTTTCAGCTTTCCTGGCTGATTAGTTTCTGAGAAGAAGATTTTTAAAGATTTACTCTATATATTCAATTGTTAAACTTCGACCCCCCCCCCCATTGTGGCCCCATCCTACCCCCAAGGGTCATGATTTTCACAACTTTGAATCTACACTACCTGAGAATGCTCTCACACAAGTTTCAGCTTTCCTGGCCGATTAGTTTCTGAGAAGAAGATTTTTAAAGATTTACTCTATATATTCCTATGATAAATTTCGACCCCCCATTGTGGCCCCACCCTACCCATGGGGGTCATGATTTTCACAACTTTGCATCTACTTTGAATCTACACTACCTGAGGATGCTTTCACACAAGTTTCAGCTCTCCTCGCTGCTGAGTTTCTGAGAAGAAGATTTTTAAAGATTAACTCCATATATTCCTATGTAAAACTTCGACCCCCCATTTTAGCACACCCTACCCCTGGGGGTCATGATTTTCACAACTTTGAATCTACACTACCTGAGGATGCTTTCACACAAGTTTCAGCTTTGCGTTGTCTTATGGTTCAGGAGAAGAAGATTTTTGAAAATTTCTTGAAAATTTTCATAAATTCCTAATTATCTCCCTTTGCAAAAGGGCGTGGTCCCTAAGTTTCACACCTTTGAATCCCCTTAGGCTAAGGATGCTTTGTGCCAAGTTTGGTTGAAATTGGCCCATTGGTTCTTGAGAAGATGTTAAAAATGTGAAAAGTTTACAGACAGACGGACGACAGAAATGTGATCAGAATAGCTCAGGTGAGCTAATAAAAGGCTGGTGGAGTTTTTTCTATTAATACAAGTGTTCAAATTTGATTGTCAGTTACCAGGTACATCATTAGTATTGAAATTATGATATTCAAACATTTTCCCCATTTAAGAGCCCTTTAGAGATCAATGAAATTTGGCTACTAGTATACACCAATTTGAATTGCCATTTTGACAAAATTAACGTCATTTTCATGAAGACCAACACTATTCATCAAACTTGGCACTACCTAATTTTGATAAACATGTTTGCTTGACCAATTTGTGATTTTGTAGAATTTTTTTTTTCCATTAAAGAGACTGTGAGACGAAAAATGATGAAATCTGGATGTCCACCATTTTTAACTATTTATCGCGATCAACATATTTTGTTGGACTCAACACACCTTAGTCATGATAAAATGCTGTGCTAAACCAATTTATAATCGTTTGTTACCTCAATTTTTAAGACTTAAGAGAATTATAGAATTTGCCTGTCGACCATTTTGACATTTTGTCATAGCAAGCATATTTTTCAGACTAAGCACGCCTTAATTAATATGCAAAAATAATTTTCTTGGACTGAATTATTATTGTTTTTTATGCGTTTACCCTAGTTTAAATTTTTTAGGAAAAAAATTATAAAATCTGACTATCTGCCATTTTGATTTGCCATGTTGACCTAATTAACGCTTTTTAGGGAAAGCCAGCAAATTTTTTTCAAATTAAGCACACTTTAGATTGATTTAATACTAAGCTGGATCATTTCATTATTGTTTGTCAATAATAAAAAGACTTTAAAAATATATATATAAAATTTGGTTGTATGTCCGCCATTTTGATTCGCCATTTTGAGCTACTTAACGCCATTTTGATGAAGACCAGCATATTTTTTTGGAATCAGCACACTTTAATTATGTTTAAAAACCATGCTGGACCAAATAATAACTATTTGCCGTTAAAAGTTTTTTTTCGACTAAATCGGACTAGACTATATGAACTCATATTTTCTTTCAGAGGTAGTCGAGAAAAAAATTTTGAAAAATGGTCAAGTATTGACTATTTAATTGGCCTTGCTTCTAAGGCCCTTGTGGGGCAAGAGTAATAAAATTTACAATTTATCTGACATGAACAAGAAGAATATAGATGGTTTAAGATGTATAATTACTATATGCATCTTAACATGAATGGACAAGCATTAGTAATAATTTACAGGAAGAGATAGTTATTTCAAGATCAATGTTATTTCATTTTAGGCCTTAATTGTTGTTTTCAAGGTATAAAATTTCAAATAAATAATTTTATCCATGTAAAAGTTAGTGACTTTTTTTTTTAATACAAATTATATAGGGTCAAGCAGTGTGTGTGTATGGGGGGGGGGGGGGAACTGGCTTAAATCAAAGCTTAATTAATGTTCACCAGTATAGAATCACACCTGCATACCATTTACAACTTATCCATGCATGGCTAACTCAGTGAATCCATTGGCTATTATTATAGTGAACACTTCTCCCTGTGATTTAAATACCCAGTCACTAAGAATTAGAACTCATTGCAGAAGACATTTACAGCAGATATCATTGCTGAAGAAATCAGATGGTAAGGTATTTTTTTAATATTTGTATTTACTATGGCCTGTTATATCATGTGCATTTGAGGAGCATGATATAATTTATATTATGAGGCATATAAATTGTTATACCCACACTTTCTAAAGAAAGTTCTGGTATATTTTTGTTACCCTGTCCCGTCCATCCGTCCGTCTGTCAAGTTTTACTTTCTCAAACTGCTCTTACTTACATCTTATAAACCAGCAAACTGAACTGAACAAAAAATAGCAGAAAATTTACGTTTATTACTCCTAAAAAAAAATACCCTACATCCCAGAACTTCTCTTATGATTTAATGAAAAGACACATCACATCTTGGGATATGATAGGGGCTGTCCAAAAGATATATCCCATCCCCCCCCTCCCCGAAAAATCTTTCTGGATCCGTGCATTTATCCCTGCTTACACTGTAAATAAAATGACATTTTTTTGGTTTTTTGTTTTTTAAAATTTGCGTTTATTTTTGCTTAAAATAAAAAAAACTTACATATATCTAATAAAATCAAAATATAATTTGGGGTCTAAAAGTTTTATAAACTGGTAAAAAGTGTTTGAAAAAAATCTCATCACACCTTCAGTTGCATAATTGACAAATGATCTATTGAGATATATGATCAGAAGCTCTTTTATTTTCTACATGGGGATCAATAACTAATATTCAAGCTAAAATTAATAACAACAAATGATTAAAATTAAATGTTTATCCTCCACATCCATCCACCCCCCCCCCCCAAATCAAACCTGGTTCTAAAGATACTGTCTTCTTTCATTCTTACATGTGTACAAAATTATAAATCATTTCTTGATTGGTATTTTTCTCTAAATGCACATAAAGTTCCTATTTCAGAAGGGGGGGGGGGGGGGGGGTAATTTAAAGACAACACCCAGGGGTCATATACTTTACACTATTTGATGCATTATGATGACATTAGAAATAAGAATATTATATATATATGTATATGGTTTAGTGGTGGAGATCTCAGCAGTTTTCAAGATTTTTGGTATTTTCCTGTTTCATGGGGTCAGAACAATCCCATAGGGTCATGGCCTACATTATATTTGATGCATCATTATATATTGAGAAAAAAGAACTCTTCTTTCCTATAATTAACTCATATATACATGTACATGATGTCTCTACTCAATAGTGTAAGTCTGACAAATTAGAAAATAACTTTTGCAATTAAAATGATAGAAAATGTACAGATGCGATAGGATAGGTAATGATGATAAACTTTTATAATTTAAATACTAAAAGATGCTGGCAAAGGGAGATCACTTATTTAGAAAGTGAAAGTAATACCTATACCTATATTGGTCAACATCATAATGATAATCAAATTAGAGCACAATATAGATCCTTTTTTTTATCATCACAAAGAAACGTTTATATACGTTAATTTATCCTTTTTCTGCATATGGAAAACACTGGAATGTACACCATGTGAAACCCATCTAACCGAAGAGCTTGGTACAGCGAACTACATTGAAGCATTTAATAGGAGTTAACTCCAGAAAAGTTACTACTAATGTTTTGACTGACCTTTGTCCAATCAGATCGTCGTTGGGCGGAGTTAAGACATTGCAGCTCGTGACTTGAATGAAAGAGAGAGAGAGAGAGAGAGAGAGAGAGAGAGAGAGAGAGAGAGAGAGAGAATTAGAATTGAGTAAATTATAAGAAATATTCATTAGTTTTAAACTTGCAAACAAATTAATTAAGATCTGTATATAAAATTAACTTTATATCCTACATTGGTATAACTTTAAAGTGTTTTAAAGAACGATTGTGAAAATTTTTTTGGAAGCGCGCTGTCAACAACATGTCCATGTATAAGAATGACGTAGCTAACCAACTAAATTTCCTAGCATGTAGTCTGAGAATAAGGGCATTAAATATTTAGAAATGCGAACGAATGATCACTTAGGCCTAAAAAAAAAGTTGTGTGTTTCAGGTAACCCGACCTAACCTACAAAAATGGCCCGATCCTACCATTTTTAGACAGTTTTTTCCCCAGGCCGATTTTGCATGGCGGTACCGCCATGCATTGAAGATCCCCCGCCATGCATCACACAGTGCCGCTATACTTCTCGCTATGCATGTTTATTTCAAAGCAAAATTCTTTTTCCAATTATTACACATCTTTTAAACTGTAATTAGTAGATATAAAGTTGTCCGTTCTCCGCTCAAACTTCAGAAAAACGCTTGCATCCGCAGTGAGCGCAGTTAATTTTGACATCGATCTCAGCAAGGGGGCACACATGGTTTACGGTTTAGGTAGCAAGGGACAGTTTCGAATAAAGTACCCGTCAATATTTTTGTAAAATTGAGAGTTGCTGTACTTGAAGGCTTATGAGTGTTGCTAAAATTCATGAAATGATTTTTAATGATTATCATTAGTTAGAGGGGTGTCTCTTGTTGAAATTGATATGCAATATGTAGGCCCCTTATGTTAGGTACATGAGAATCAGAAGTAAAATGCAAAACCTGCGGCTTTCACTGTTGTGCTGACTTTACACAGTGAAATTGCAAGTTACAGACGGGAGGTAAAATAACACGAAAAGTAGGTGGATGGGACATTGTAAACTATACACCGGTAAGTTTCTGACATGTGATAGTGCAGCATGCACGCGGTACGGAAGGTCAACCCTCTGCAGGGAATTAGCTAAGGGAGGTCTAAAAAGCTGAAAAATCATGAAAATTAGCAAAATATGAAAGGGTCAAAATCTCATGAAAACCAGTATGTACAGAATTTTACAGGTTTTGATGAGTAATTTTCTTCAGAAATTGGTGATTGGCCTTGTAAAGAGTGAATTAAAGGTATTTGTGCTGAATGGGAACTGAGGAAATTCTAGTTACAGAGTTCCGAAGACATGCAATATGCTTGGCTATGATGAATTGGATAAAAAAAACTGTCCCCTGCCACCTTCAAGACTACATGGTATTTCATATTTCTCCTTTAAGTGTAATTTTGAGTGGATTTTGTACCATAAATAATACATTTTGTGAAAATGGATGATTTTCTTGGCTATAGATGTCATGACATGATTTATTAGCTAAAATATTCAAGGTGAGTAACTCGATCCCTCTTAAATGTGTAGAATGACCACCACTAGAGTAAATTGGCTTAGAGAGTAGGCATTTCCTATCCTGATGACAATTAATAGGCTTAAGTTAATTACTGAGATTAGAATAAATACTTTAAAACAGTTTTTATCAATTAAATCATTAATTTCATGAATTTGCAGCCATTTCGCTGTCTGATTTTATGAAGTAACATTAATCCACCTGACTTATATCACCCAATTTTTTTAAAACAGCATATTCTTATTTCAAATGAACTTTACATGTAGACAAATGCAGTTATCAAAGTATACAATATGTCAAAAAACTCAAGTTTTTGCTCCTTCCTATCAAAAAGTGGTATTTTAGATATATTTACAGAATTGAAAAAGCCACCCCCTCTTTCCAATGGACTCCATTACCATTACATGTAGGATATGTAAATGTACATTTGACCTTGAAATAACATCTGCTATGATAATAACTCTTGAAATGAACAAAAAACAACATATTTTTACCCTTTTATTGTATATATGCATCAAAAATGTAGAAAAACATGTAAAATTTGAACCCTTTTCATGGAATTCTCATCCGTCCCCAGGTACCCGGGTGTGTTTGAATTTCATTTTAATTAAACGCACACGTCACACTTGTAGGTCTTACTAATTTAGCAAAGTTAAAAGGAGACTAGAAACCAGAATATATAAGACATCCACTAAATATGATTATAGGCTTAGTTATTCATGAAAACAAGAAATCACATGTAGGGCGACATGACTTTTTGTGAATAAAAATGCTACAAATCATCCATTTACCAAAAAAGATCAATTTTAAGTATCAGTGATTGTTGTTTTCAATTATGTGTAAGAAATGACTCAAGGAAACTGCCACAAGTTTCATAATATTAGCTAGGTTAAAGTGTTCAAACTAATGCTTCTTGTGAAAATCAAAAGATAGGGGGAGGGTATACATGTAAAGGGATTTCTAAGTGATGTGATGCTTTTATCATGATAATATCAAGCAGATGTATGTAGTATTGAATAAGGTTTCTTATTTAAGGAATTTGAACAACAGTTGACCTCTAAAAGATTAGGTAAAGATGCTTTATTTATGGAGAGCCCTGTGAATCTGTGTTAAATAGAGGAAAGTGGAAATGGTGGGTTCACTTAAATGGCCATATTTTTCTTAAACCTCAATGGAATTGGCAAAATGTGGTGTACTTTTTTCAGAATAGCATAAGCTTTGTAATTTTAAGACCATATGACTTTTCAGAGAATGTTAGTGTATGTTAAAGGTAGCAAGGGACAGTTTCGAATAAAGTACCCGTCAATATTTTTGTAAAATTGAGAGTTGCTGTACTTGAAGGCTTATGAGTGTTGCTAAAATTCATGAAATGATTTTTAATGATTATCATTAGTTAGAGGGGTGTCTCTTGTTGAAATTGATATGCAATATGTAGGCCCCTTATGTTAGGTACATGAGAATCAGAAGTAAAATGCGAAACCTGCGGCTTTCACTGTTGTGCTGACTTTACACAGTGAAATTGCAAGTTACAGACGGGAGGTAAAATAACACGAAAAGTAGGTGGATGGGACATTGTAAACTATACACCGGTAAGTTTCTGACATGTGATAGTGCAGCATGCACGCGGTACGGAAGGTCAATTCCCTCTGCAGGGAATTAGCTGGGGGAGGTCTAAAAAGCTGAAAAATCATGAAAAATTAGCAAAATATGAAAGGGTCAAAATCTCATGAAAACCAGTATGTACAGAATTTTACAGGTTTTGATGAGTAATTTTCTTCAGAAATTGGTGATTGGCCTTATAAAGAGTGAATTAAAGGTATTTGTGCTGAATGGGAACTGAGGAAATTCTAGTTACAGAGTTCCGAAGACATGCAATATGCTTGGCAACGATGAATTGGATAAAAAAAACTGTCCCCTGCCACCTTAAGGACTTAGCTAATGATTAAGATATATTAAAACTGAGTTTATTAATAGGTGATTAATGCATAAATAGAGACGTGATTTCTTCTTCTTTTAATAATGTGCTTTTTTCGACAACTCCGCCATTATCGAATGTTGTGGATTTTCCAAGATCTAAAAATAGCACAATGTTCACTCGATGGTGTTAGCTTGGATTCGATATGCTTGAACTCTTTATTTGCCGCAAGGATATTGGAAACTTGAAAAAATGTACACAATAAAGAAAAAAAAAACTACAGTTATTTGCAGAAATGCACAGAAGCGATGTCACATGACTAGAAACATCGTATATTGTATGCCTATGAAAATGATTGACTGTGTACATACATGTAAACGGGGAAGGGGACTGGTGTCAAGATATCACAGAAACTTTCATATGAACCCCCAATTTAAACAAGAAATATTAACTGCCCAGAATAAGTTGAATCAAGTTTGCTGTAATTGTATGGACTTGTTCTGCCTATTTCTTGTTCAACACCCCCCCCCCCCTAAAAAAATCTCTATATAATATGTAGAAGAAGGAGTGGGACGGAAGCTGATGTTGAACTGCCATGTGAATCTATTACTATATTTCTTGTGTTTTGTGAAAACTTGTGAGGACCAACCTCTTAAAAAACTGATTTTGAAAAAAAATGTTTTTAGTTTTGCCAGAAAAAACCCAGAAAAATTGTATATTAAATATACACAGATATTAAAATATAATTATGAATTGAAATGATACTTGTTGATGTAGATTTCATGAAAATGCATCAATTATAGTACATATCATGTAGTACGTTTCATCAAATGGTTATATTATTACGCACAGTGATTTCGCCGGCTTAGGCGCTTTAATGCCGCACTGTGCACTTACTCTGACAAACTTCCCCCCATGCTTCAAAAATTTTCTGGGGAAAACACTGTTAGATGTCTGATTTTAACCGATTGTGAATTTTATCTTATTTCCAATAAAAAATACGTTTTTAAATATGAAACAAACAAACATTCTTGGGTTAATACAAAAAAATATGATAAAATAAATAAAAATCCCTACCTACCTAACCTAATTTTTTCATCAGTGTTACCCTAAACACACATTTTTTTTTTTTTGCCTTATGAACTTAGATGTAGTGAACATGGTGAAAAGGAAAGGCAACGCAGGCGGATGTTTAGTGGAAAAATAAGACAATGGCGAACAAATTAGTTCTATTAAAGGTAAAGAATGTTCCACACTGAGTAACCATGAAGAAAGTTTTTATACAAAGTAAATTTACAACCTATGTTTCAAGCCGCTTGGTCCGATTTTATATCAAATTTTATGCACGCTTTTAAATGATGGTTATGCTTAGAATATATATTTTTGGGGGGGCTAAAAACGGCCTCCTTTGCCCAATAAACCGTATCGACCTAATTTTCGAAAAATACGGTAATTAGAATGCACAAATAAACAAATTTTAAAAATATGAACCAAAAGAAAAAATTAAATTAGATAACAACAAGGTACCAAGAAATAATACATTACTGTATATTTATCGTTAACATTTTTGACAAAATCAAACACAAATTACGTTTTGACAGACTGATCAAATCTCCCCAAAAGTAAAGAATGGCTTAAGGTGGAAGCAAATCTATATATTTTGTAAGAATTTTTTAAAAAACTTTAATAGAAATTTTATATAATTTTCTCTCTCCCCCTTTCTCTCTCTCTCTCTGTGTTCTCATTCTATCTTTCTCCCTCTACCCCTCTGTCTGTCTGTCTACCTCTCTCAAATTCTTTTTTCATAGTTGATAACTAAATAACATGACAATGATGCAAGGTATGTGTAATTCTTGTTAGATGCGCTCGCCACAACGGTAGTACCGGCAAAACATATTATGTGCATATATGAATGCAAACCAGGGTTTTATAACTTATTTCAATTCTTTTAAAAGTTATAATTAATTACGGAGCAATAATAACACGAGAAAAATATCTTAATACAGTGAGATGTTTCGCTCCAATGGAGCTGCGAAACATATTGAGGTGCGAGTCATCTCCGCGCGAAACAGAATAGCTGCGATCCCGGATTCTTTAAATGCTTACCTATATTGGTCAACATCACAATGATAATCCAATAAGAGCACAATATGGATCCTTTTTGCTTATCATCACAAAAGAAACGTTTATCCGTGTTAATTAATCCTTTTCTGCATATGGAAAACACCGGAAAGTACAATCACTAGCACGTGCAAGTTAACTGGGTAAAACTAATACCCGCTAACGTGGCCTGCAGGGTGTTGCTAAAATGCGGAACGGAAAACGGGACGGAACGGATAACATTTTTAAGTTAAAATCACAATTTCTTTAATTCATTAAACATGTTAAATTGGTTTTCTGAGATTCGCGGCGGGGGAGGGGTGTTGTGATGGATTTTAGCTTCTCATTGAGATACGATAGGATGGTGATACGCTTGATTAGATGATATATCAAACAAACAAAAATGACAATGAATATCAAAGTGAAAGAAAAAAATAATTAAAAACTTAAGAAAAAAATGTGAACGCATGTTTAATTAATATACAAGTCGTATGAACCATCATTACTAATAACGGTGTTTCTGTGCTTGATTTATAATTTTTTAATTTTTATTTGTTTACAGGGGACAGCGAACTTGGTTTTCTTTAACACCAAGCCATTGATAACATCAAAGAAAAATTTGCTAAAATTCATCATTATTGTCTCATCACCAGGAAGATGAAAAAAGAACCAGTCAGTATAAAAAGTGCAGAATTTCGCAAGTACAATCTGAATGTTAGTTTTTCCTTACTTATACAGTTTTCCTTACTTAGAGTATACGTCAGGCACGTAGCATCGGGGGAGGGGGCAGGGGGCTGGCCCCACCACGTTTTTGCGTTGCAAAGATTTTTTTTTGAATTTACATACAAAAAATTGAAATAACATGGAGTCCCCCCCCCCCCCCACCCCCCACAAACACGCTTTAAAAATGAATTGAAAATGAGGAAATGAACACTGATATTGAAGTGAAGTGAACGGTATACCCCCATCCCCGGATTAGGATTTTCGGGATTTTGGATTTTTAAAACAACCCTCCTTTTTTTGTCAAGATTTTTTGGATAGGTCTAGCCCCCTTCCAAAAACGATACTACGTGCCTTTACGTTAAGCTGATTTTTCATCATTTATGGAAAAAGAACCAGTCAGTATGAAAAGTGCAGAATTTCGCAAGGACAATGTCAGTTTTTCTTACTTATACAGTTTTTCCTTACTTACAGTATACGTGAGGCACGTAGCATCGGGGGAGGGGGGCGGGGGGGGGGGGGGCTGGTCCCACCACGTTTTTGCGCTGCAAAGATTTTTCAAATTTATGGGACCATGTAAAAAATGAATTGAAAATGAGGAAATGAACAGTGAAATTGAAATGAAGTGAACGGTATACCCCCCCCCCCTCCCGGATTAGGATTTTTTGGATTTTGGGTATTTGAAATAACCCTCTTTTTTGGTCAAGATTTTTTGGATGAGTCTGCTCCCCTTCCAAAAACGATACTACGTGCTTGTACGTTAAGCTGATTATTCATTATTTATAAATAATTAGGTAATTTAATTTTGAATAAAATTTCAGTGGCGTCGGAAGCAAATTAAAAGTGGGGGGGGGGGGGCGGATAGACTAATCCTTAGAAATCTTAACAAGCAAAAGGAAAAAAAAACTTATTCACAAAATCCTGAAAATCCTAATGGGGGGGGGGGGGGGGAGTATACCTATAGTTACCAAAAAAACATTTACCTACCAAAAATTTTCTTTTTCCAAATCATCAAATTCCTAATCCGTGGGGGGGGGGGGGGGGGTAGTATACCTATGACTCTAACTTCTCAATATTTCCACCTTTTAGGAACATTAACTTTGTTGCGAGAAAAAGTTTGGGGGGGGGGGGGGGGGTGAACCCTCTCTGATGCCATGTGCGTAATGTACGGAGGGGGGTGGGTGGGTAGTATACCTATGACTCAAACTTCTCAATATTTCCTTCTTTTCATGGTAAATTTTGGAACAATTATCTTTGCTGCGAGGAAAAGTGGGGGGAATGAACCCTGTCTGATGCTTAGGTCTAACTTTGTAAAAAGGGGGGGGGGACTAAGGGGGCTACCAACAGGGGGGCTAAGGGCTGGGATAAGTGGCTAAGGTGGGCTACCTAAAACTTGTTTTTGCAAATCATGAACTTCCTTATCCGTAAAGGGGGGCGGGGGGCTAGTATACCTATGACTCCAACTTCTCAATATTTCCATCTAATAAAGGTAAATTTAGAAACAATTATCTTTGCTGCTTTAAAAAAGGGGTTGAACCCTCTCTGATGCTATAAGCCTAATACTTAGGCCTAACTTTGCAAAAAATGGGGGAGGGGCTAAAGGGGGGTGGGTCTACCAACATTTTTTTTTTTCGCAAATCATGAAATTACTAATCCGTAAGGGGGGGGCTAGTATACCCATAACTTTGCTGCAAGAAAAAGTTGGGGGGGGGGGTGAACCCTATCTGATGCCATGTGCCTAATGCTTAGGTCTAACTTTGCAAAAAAATGGGGGAGGGGCTAATGGGGGGGGGGTCTACCAACAAAAACCCAATCTGTAAAGGGTGGGGGGGTAGTAGGGTAGTATACCTATGACTCCTACTTCTCAATATTTCCATCTTTTGAAGGTAAATTTTGGAACAATTATCTTTGCTGCGAGGAAATGTGGGGGGGGGGGCTGAACCCTGTCTGGTGCTATATGCCTAATGCTTCGGTCTTACTTTGCAAAAAAGGGCTGCTACCAAAGGGGGGGGGGCTAAGGGCTTGGCAAATGGGCTAAAAAAAAATCGCAAATCATAAAATTCCTAATCCGTAGGGGGATGGGGGGTTGGGTGGGGGGGGGGGGGCTAGTATACCTATGACTCCAACTTCAATCTAATAAAGGTAAATTTAAGAACAATTATGAACCCTCTCTGATGCTATGGGCCTAATGCTTAGGTCTAACTTTGCCAAAAAAAAGGGGGGGGGGCTAAATAATGAAATCCCTAATCTATAGGGGGGCCAGTATACCCAGGACTCCAAGCCCCCCCCCCCCCATCCAGCCCCCCCCCCCTCCCCCCGGTTCCGACGCCTCTGAAATTAATAAAGATATTTTTCTAAGCAATTTGTTTCAGAGCCGATTTGATGTCGGGAAGGCAATTCGAAATTTTGTTTCCTTAACTTCCACTAATAATTTTCTTAAAGGTAAACTTTTATAAAGTTTATTTTTTTTGTATTTATTTTTTTTAAATTGAAATTAAGTACATCTTATATGACCAAATTTACGAATTGCCCAGGTATAGTATAACATGTACGGACACCTAACGGTGACAACCAAGTACATGTTTTTATCTATTTTCACATGTATATACACCTCCTTTCATATCTGTGTCCGAGTTCCTTCGGGGGCTTCTGGGAGGAGTTAATGCTGGACATTCGGGGGAGACTGCAATATAACTGTATATGTTATATGAAGTCTTCACCCATTGCACAGATGTCCTAACTCCCAGCCGGGTATTACAAAGAAGGGAGACTAACAGGCTAGGCCCCATTACTAACATTGGGGAATATGAAAATTGCATAATTTGTAAATAAGAAATAAGAATCTGCACAATTGCCCCACATAAAGTATTACTAATCCGTAAGGGGGGGGGGCCTAGTATACCCATGACTCCAACTTTTCAATATTTCCACCTTTTCACGGTAAATTTTGTAACATTAACTTTGCTGCAAGAAAAAGTGGGGGGGGGGGTTAACCCTATAACCCTATCTGATGCCATGTGCCTAATGCTTAGGTCTAACTTTGCAAAAAATGGGGGAGGGGCTAAAGGGGGGGGGGGTCTACCAACAAATTTCCAATCCGTAAAGGGGGGGGGGGGGTAGTAGGGTAATATACCTATGACTCCAACTTCTCAATATTTCCATCTTTTCAAGGTAAATTTTGGAACAATTATCTTTGCTGCGAGGAAATGTGGGGGTGGGGGGGCTGATCCCTGTCTGGTGCTATATGCCTAATGCTGAGGTCTTACTTTGCAAAAAAGGGCTGCTACCAAAGGGGGGGGGGCGCTAAGTGCTTGGCTAATGGGCTAAGGGGGGGCTACCTAAATAAAAATCGCAAATCATAAAATTTCCTAATCCGTAGGGGGGAGGGGGGGGGGGAGCTTGTATACCTATGACTCCAACTTCTTAATATTTCCATCTAATAAAGGTAAATTTAGAAACAATTATCTTTGCTGCTTGAAAAAGGGGGGGGGGCTGAACCCTCTCTGATGCTATATGCCTAATACTTAGGTCTTACTTTGCAAAAAAAAGGGGGAGGGTCTAAGGGATGGGGGTGGTCTATCAACAAAAGTTTTTCGCAAATCATGAAATTCCTAATCCGTAAGAGGGGGGGGGGGGGGCTTAGTATACCCATGACTCCAACTTCTCAATATTTCCATCTTTTCAAGGTAAATTTTTGGAACATTAACTTTGCTGCGAGAAAAAGTTGGGCGGGGGGGGGGGGTGAACCTTCTCTGATGCCATGTGCCTAATGCTTAGGTCTAACTTTAATAAAATGGGGGGGGGGGGGGTAAGGGAGGAGGGCTATCAAAAGGGGGGCTACCAATTTTTTTTTTCGCAAATCATGAAATTTCCAAGAAGGGGGGGAGGGGTTAGTATGCTTATGACTCCAACTTTGCTCCGAGAAAAAGTGGGATAGGGAGAGGGGATGGACCCTGTCTAGTGCTAGGTGCCTAATGCTTAGGTCTAACTTTGCAAAAAATGGCTGCTACCAAAAGAGGGGGGGGGGCTAATAAGGGCTTGGCTCATGGGCTAAGGGGGGCTACCTAAAAATATTTTTCGCAAATCATGAATTCCTAATCCGTAAGGGGGTGGGGGGGGGGGGGCTCTAGTATACCTATGACTCCAACTTCTCAATATTTCCATCTAATAAAGGTAAATTTAGTAACAATTATCTTTGCCTCGTGAAAAGGGGGGGGGTGAACCCTCTCTGATGCTATGTGCCTAATACTTAGGTCTAACTTTGCAACAAAAAATGGGGGAGGGCCTAAGGGGGGGGGGGGTCTATCAACAATTTTTTTTCGCAAAACATGAAATTCCTAATCCGTAAAAGGGGGGGGGGCTAGTATACCCATGACTCCAACTTCTCAATATTTCCACCTTTCCAAGGTAAATTTAGGAACATTAACTTTGCTGTGAGAAAAAGTTGGGCGGGGGGGTGAACCCTCTCTGATGCCATGTGCCTAATGCTTAGGTCTAACTTTACAAAAATGGGGGGGGGGGGTAGGGGGGATGGCTACTAAAAGGGGGGCTACAAATTTTTTTTCCGCAAATCATGAAATTTACAATCCGTAGGGGGCGGAGGGGGGGTTAGTATACTTATGACTCCAACTTCTCAATATTTTCATCTTTTCAAGGTTAACTTAAGAACAATTAACTTTGCTCCGAGAAAAAGTGGGGTAGGGAGAGGAGGTGGACCCTTTCTAGTGCTAGGTGCCTAATGCTAGAATTAAAATCCCGCACCTTTGAGATAACAGATACCGAAACTGTAGTTATAGGATATTTTAGATTTATTCCAACTACATAAATAATCAGAACGAAGACATTTTATTTTCATTTCATTATGGCCACTTTGCATACGTTTGGCTTAAGCCTGGATCAAGGTAATCTAGGCTTAAGCTAGGCTCAAAATTTTCAAATCACTTGCACACCTCTCTGATTTATCTGAGTAGAGCTCAGAATTGAGGTTTACTGTAAACCTGATTCAACAGCATAAAAGCACAAAAACGAATCAATATTTATAACTTGAATTAATTTTATTAAGAATTATTATTTTTTTCATATGATTGCGCAAATTTCCAGATTTTAATGGATTTATACTTATATTTGTCAGAAGATTAAAGTTAAAGTTTCATGAAGATCAAATAACTATCTATCAATAACTATCTTAATCTGGCATTTAAAGCTATGGAATTTTTTATCCCCTCGCCTTGCGACGTTACGTTATAATTTAATCAACGTCACTTTTATGTTAGGTTATATGCTCTATTGTTTTGCTTTTGAATATATCTTAATCAAATTTTACTAATAACTATAGATATAATGCATTTATATCAAGTCATTGTGTTTTTTTAAAAATATGAATTATTGTTATTAAAAATGTCACGAAAACTATGAAGTCTTTTTAACGCACATTCATTTTATCTAAATAAGTCATATCTTAAAAAAATGAATGTGACTTCATAGTTTCTAAAATTATTCAATATCAATAGTTTAGTACAATGAACATGACATTTTAAAAACGTATGGAGCCGATATACGGTATGCACATTGGATTCCTGTGCATGCTATATAAAAAAGAAACTTCGCCAAAAGTCGATCTTTCTTTTTCCCTCTGATAAGAGAGATAACTTTTGTAGAAAATAATCTCTTTTTGTTTCTGTTAACTCACAATTATTAAGGTGTGTAGCAATAAGGGAAGCAGTGCTGGGCCCCAATTTATGTTGAAAGGCGATATTTTTTTAATAATCGATTATAAAAAAGGAAATTTGAACAGAACGAACTAAACCCAAACGTTTGGCAATTAAATAAGTAAAGAAAACTTTTACAAAAAGATGTAAGAAGCGAATCATATTAATCAAAATTTTAATGAGGGTTAGTAGACCCCTTCTCCTCCCCAATGGATTAATTTTTTAAAAATATTACAAAATTTTATGTACTATTTCAGTATATGAACAGAACGTGTTTGATGTTTCATGTGCTTGTTACATTGGTTATTTGTCGACACGTGAATGTTAAATAAATAATAGATAAGAATAAATACACGTTAGCTCATACAAATAATTTAGCGATTTAGCCCAGAAGCACACTGAATTTTTTGATAGTAAAAACTTCTTTCATGTTTTTTAGCGTTCTCTGAACTTACTGTATTATTAAGTGAGCAGGTTATATTTTTATTGCTTTTTATATATTATAAAAGATATTGTTCGCACAATATACATGTATATACCCTTTGTCATTTAGGAACTTTTTTCCGAAGTGGATCAGTACCTCTCACCCTCCCCAAAAAAATACATACATGTAAAAATAATCAGGCTCCCAAGTAACTTTATTAAAAAGAATTAAAAATCAATCAATTAAAAATAAAATCAACCAATTAAAAATCTAATTAATTATAAATATTACAATCTTATTGTTTGATTTTTTTGCAATTTTTCAATTTTCAATTCTTTATTCGCTCAAGACCAGTTCACTGGTATTTGAGGTTCAAAATCAGTATATACAAATGTACACGATTACAGTCAAGGATCACATGTACAGTAGAAGTAATGATGACAAAAAAAAGGGTTAAAATCAACAATACAATAGCTTGTTAAAGTTGGTTTCTGGAAGAACAGACTTTGAAAATTTTCTTAATAAATATTGACAAGTTTTCTTTTAGTTTTTCTACATTAAAAGTATTCATGAGCTCGTTAAATTTTATAATACTTGGGTTTTCATAAAATCTCTTGGGTAAAAACATGTTTCTGTCGTTTACAAAATGTGTACATTCTAAAATATAATGAAATTCATCCCCAATACTATATGAATCACACATTGTACATTTTCTTAAATGTTTTTCAATATTATGCTATCTACCTGTTTCAATGGGGAATCGATGATTACATGTTCGTAATTTTGTAAACGTGATCCGTAGATCTGTAGGTAAAATCAACAAGTACTTTTCTAAATTGAGATTTGTTTTAAAAATTCTATAATTGATACATTTTGGTGAGTTATCTACGATACTTCTCACATCTTGTACAAATTGATTTTGTAATATTTCTTTAACTATTGACTTAAGCCAGTTATTACTACATATTGTTTGATTTTCCCATATATATGACAACCCGCACGAGTTGAGTATATCATGTATACATTTTATCCATGGATGTATAAAAGATCCATTTTTGTAAGATCTAGAAAAATAACAATAGATTACATAAGTGAGTTTACAATCGTGGGCTGTCAAAACTTTTGCCCAGTACATTATCATTTTAATTTTAACAAAGAGTGACAATGGATACCCTCCAGTTTCTCCATACACCATACAATTTGGAGTACTAGATTTGAAATTTATTCTTAATCTTAATTAAGAATAAATTTCAAAAATTTTAAATGTACCTTTTCAATAATATCTAAATTTTCGTAACCCCACACTTCGCACGAGTAAAGTAAAATTGGGTTAATGACCTTGTCAAATAGGTCTAACTGACAAATAATTGGTAGGCTAAAATAACGTATTTTTCGTAAAACACCATACAATGCCTTTGACGCTTGTTCTACTAAATGCTTTTTAGCATTATTAAATTTTCCACTTCTTGATAAAACAATACCCAAATAGCAAAATGATTTTACGTTTTCAATAGTTACTCCTTTATACAAAAATTTACGCTTTGACCTTTTGAAAAAATGAGGATCTTTGTTTTGGCTATATTGACATTAAGTTTCCATATATCACAATAATTTGCAAACACATCTTATGCCTTTTGTAAATCAGGCGCAGATTCAGATATCAAGACAGTGTCATCGGCATAAAAAAGTAGACAGAGTTTCAACATAGCAAATAAATCATCCTGTATTTGAAGAGAAGGACAAGTAAAACCCTCTATCTGGTTTCTTAATAAATAATCTTCCAAATCGTTAATAAAAAGAGAAAATAAAAATGGTGACAAATTTTCTCCTTGTCTTACACCTATGTTACACATAAAAAAAATCTGATAAATGTTGACCAATTTTTACCCTTGTACATGTTAATAATAAATCTCTAACATTTTCCATCTATCCCACTTTTAAGAACTTTCGTCCATAGTCCATCTCGCCAAACTGTAATGAAAAAACAGAATAGTTTCCTCTTATTGTTTAGTGCATATTTACAAAGAAAATCAATAACAAATATATTATCTGATGTACAATAACCCTTTCTAAAACCTGTTTGCGCTTCATTGATTAAGTGTATTTCGTTAGCAAAGGTGTTTAAACGGTCACATATTATACTAGTAAAAAGTTTTCCTAAACAACTGAGTAATGTAATAGGTCTATAATTTTCAGGTTGACTCCTGTCGCCCTTGCCTTTGTAAATTGGCTTAATTATTCCTAATAGCCAATCGTCTGGGACTAGGCCACTATCAAAAACCAAATTGAAAAAGTTTAGATATAAGGGTAAGAAGGTTTCCATAGTTGTCTTAATATATTCGTTGATAACATGGTAACCGCCAGGCGCTTTATTGTTTTTTAATTTTTTTTAATTTAAACCATTACATGCTAGCCTAAACTAAAAGGTTAAGTATACTTAAAAGTAAACTTGGCCTTTCAAAATTCTTTTAATATTTATTATTATTATTTATTACACTAAACATGTATGCTTGTTTGAACAATAGTTATGTAAGAGCTGCCAAACGTTTTTTTTTTTATTCTTTTAAGTTACACTGTGTAAACCTATTTATTTACTTATTATAAAGTTCCCTTTATTTTCCTGTTCTTTTCAAATGGGCTAGATCATGAAATCTCATTCATGAGATTTTTGTTTCAATGAAAATGAAGTTAATGTAGGTGTAAAAAAAAAAAAATTATTTTTTGCCCCAGCTCTTTTTCTACTTTGCTCGGTCAGTTATATATACGACACAAAAGCAGTATAATATAATAGATGCTTAAAAATTAAAAAGCTGAAATAAAAAAAATATTAGTTTTTTTCACCCTTCATTAGTTTTAGTGCCAAAAAGTGCACAAAATTGAATAGATACATGTAAGAGCAAATGTCATTTAATATCAATATCAAAGTTTAATATACATAATGTACATAAAAGATAAACGTTATTAATAAATGCTGATTTGAATTTTAAAAACCCCCAACAAAGTATGCCTACAGATGATTTTTTAAGGGACAGAGACTGGTCAAAGTCTATGCCAAAAATACTGAGAAAATGCTTCAAAGATAAATATTTTTATAAATTGCATGAGCAAATGATAAAAACGAAACAAGAAATCAACAAGTTATATTAACATTTTCTACTGTCTTTGTCTCTGATAACATTATGAATCAATTTTGAAACCAATAATTTCATAAAAGATAAGCAATAAACGGTATTGGTTGCGCCGTGTAGTAAAACAAAGCATAAAAATAGTGATTTTTAAATGTTGTTTTAAAGTGAATAAATTGGAAATAAATGTAAGTAATTGGGAATCTTTTTTTCTAATATTATGAGCTGATAATTACGGTCGGAGCGTAGTAAGATCTATCATAAAGCCCGCCTTGTGTCCATTCCTTTTAACAAAATCTGTTCAATTCAAATATATGCCTGCTGACGTAAAAAAATCTTGACAAGAAAGACAAGACCGTTGCGTTTGCTTTTTCAAAAACATCCATAGTAAATAGTTGCAAAGTAGATACAGTTCGTTCTGTTTAAAGACTGTGTACGTTGGTGTCATATGCCAAGAATAATATGAATAAAATATAAAAGAATAGATAAAAGAAGAACAAATCAAGTAGCGGCTAAATATTTACAGTTTCGTCCGAGGTAATAGACTCACCGCGTTCTTAGAAGACAACGATTTTGTTGATTAACAAAACGGGGTTCGACAAAGATCGTGTCTGGATGACATTTTTTAATTGAGAATTATTCCAGTATTGACGGCTACTTTCACAACGATATTTATTATTACAGAATTGTGCGTTCGTACAAACGACAAGTTCAGTAGCAATGTTAGAGTTCGGCAAGGACATAATTCGTCATATATTTATAAATGTTCAAGCTGTAAAAATTTTAAAAGAGGAGTCTAAATCGACAACTACAACTTAAGTCTGCTTCTATACGCTGATGATACTGCTTTAATTTCCCGCTCAGAAAATGACATGCAACACATGTTGCCTGGTTCAGAAAATGGCAGTTATGGATTTATTCGCAAAAATCCAAGGTTGTTCACTTTCATCAAAATGAAACAACCTCTAGGGACTTATAATAATCTGGACAATAATTTCTGGACAACGGGGTTTCTTACAAATATGATTTTAAAGTGAACGCTAAAAATCTAGCCAAGTCCATAGGACGTGTCCTGTGGTCCGTCATCTCCAAAATCAACGCAATCAAATCGGTTGGATTCCGAACCTACGAAAAATAAATAATTGTTTCGCCCCCGTCCATGATTACAGTATGATCATTGTATTGAAATTGTACACAATCAAGCCCTTTGATTTGTGTTCTCGATGTTTCAAGTTGAAAAATATCAGATTGGTCGGAGCAAAAATAAATGAAAATGAGGAATTCAAATTGAATTATTTGAAGTTACAATAAGGTTTTTTTCCATGAATTTGAGAATTCATTCCCTTTTTTAATTATCGAGATAAATTGGATGAAGCTGCCCGACCCCACTAACTTTCAAAAACTATACTTCGTGCTTGAATTTCCTATGGTTTGAAATTAATAAAAAAAATGCCTTTTTAGTTGATTTGCGTCTTTATATGACAAATACCATTTTAAAATTTGACTGTTTTATCTTCCGCTTACATTCTTACATGCAATTTTTTGATATACATTCCTAAGATAATTTGATTTAACAAAATAATTTAATTTCGAGTATATGCACATGTCCTAGATTGAAGATTCATGCCACAAATCCATTTGAAGTAGGCTATGAACAAAATTGATATTCAGCTAAAAACGCTTGTAAACATTCACTGGCAAACATTGCCTGGCACCTGTCTCGAGTATAATAGTTTTATTACGAGTGTGGGATAGTGAAATTCCACCGAGGGGACAAGATTCACTTTGCCGAGTCCTAGACCGTGAATCTTGGTGGAGGTGGAATTTCACTATCCCACACGAGTATATAATGAATGATTATTTTTCTCGCATTATATTAGCTTAAAAAATGATGTTTGACAACTCTATGTTATGACGTTCAAAAGAATACTTTCGGTTTATCCCTCCGCGTGCTTCAAATAGTGCAAGTTAAATGAAAGCATACAGTTTTTTCAATTAAAATATGAAAAATTGCCTCACACCGGACAAACCGATCTCACACCGGTGATAATGCGAGAAACAAGCAACCCGTGCTAGTTGTTAGGGTTGATTGTTTTAAGTTGTAGACATCCATTATTTATGAATAAAAATCTCTATATATTCTGCTTCTGCAGGACAAAACTTTACAATTTGGAATATCCCTTCATATCCCTTCTATATTATTCATCTACTTTGCAGAACTTCTCCCACAATTGTATCATTGGTGTTCTGGAAAGGTAAACAACAGTTTTTGTTTGGCATGATATTTTTTTTACCTGGCACCTGTCTCGAGTAACACTTGTCCTCAAGCAACCCGTGCTAGTGTTAGGGTTGATTGTTTTAAGTTTAAAAGATATCCTTTATCATAAAAGTCTTCGATTTGAATAGCAAATGTGCATATAATACACAATACACAATTTTAAAAGATGCAAAAAAACAACAAAATATTTTAATTTTTTTAAAAATGAAGTTTATACAATTGAAGAAAGAAAAAGAAAAGAAATATCATGCCAACAGATGAAATCGAACAATGATACAAAAAACCAACTTTTTTAAAAATTTGCAGTAAGTTACAGCAATGGAACCAACTGAATTATTCAAACTTATAAATGTAACACGTATATACGGACCTCTTCAATACAATTAAGTTATAATGAATTTTTTTTTTAGGTTTTTTGGTTTAAATCTAATCCTGTTGTTGGTTAGTTGTTGCTTTTTATATAAACGGATCGACGAAGTATAAAATGTAGTTTTGAAACTATTGTATGTTCAAAGGGCTTCGGTGTTTTACTTTATATTAGGGAATCAAATAAATACAGTTTAGTACCATTATTTTTTTAATGCCAGGAGAACATCTTACTGCTTTGTTTGTAGTTTTGATACCATAAAGATTTTTTGGAGTTCCTAATAGAATACATTCTGTTTTGTTTATGTTTCATTTTAGATCCAGCGTGTTTTCTAGAACCTTAAACAAGAAATTCCACTCCACGGAATCGAATGCTTTTTCAAAGTCCAAGAAGAGTAATATGATATCAAGATTTTCTGTTTCACAGTATTCAAACACATCTATAGAATTAATCGAGCGTTTTTCCCGATATATGTATGCAGTTTGTTGTTCGCTAATTAGTTTAGTTAATATAGTTTGTAATCTTTTCGCAAAAATGAAAGCAATGATTTGTTAAACTAATTGGTCGGTAATTTTTTAAGCTATCTTTTCCCCCTTTTTGTAAATTAAAGATATCACAGAAAGTCTTTGAGAGTATGCCATTTCACCTCTTTGAAATATTTCATTTAGAGCTTTGTAGAAAAAAGGACCGATTACGTCCCAAAAACATTGATAAAACTCACAAGGTAAGCCATCTAAACCAGGTGATTTTTTCTTTTTTTATGTTAATTACTACCTCTCTACATTCTTCATATGAGGGAAAATTATAAAAATTTCTATCATCGTTTAAATAACGATGATAGAAATTTTAGGATTTTCGCTTATTTCCGACAGATTTTCAATTGGAATATTTTTACTTGTAAAAAGATTTTGATAAAACATAAGCATTCCACCCAATATTGCATTCGTTTTGTTTATTTTTAATTCCTCGAGGCTCTGATTTTATTTCTTTAATTACAGACGCCTGATTATGTTTTCCTAGGCTTTTTTTTTATCATACAAGGAATCTAATTCTGCTTCTAATGTTTTTAGTTTTTTGTAATTGAATCTGTCAGCGTGTTCTTTTTCAACTATATTATATATAATATAATACATAGGCGGTAATGTTAACGTTAGGGTTCATAGCTCCGGCCCTAATTTTCGTTCAGCAACGAGGGACCTCTTGAATGAAAGCTCATCAAATTGTCTCTTTCCTGTTAAAATTTCGTGGTTTGAAGTCAGATTCGTGTTCCGGCAAATTGCGTCTGTATTGAAAAACTCTGAAAATGAAAGTAAAAGTAGGGAATTTCTCAGTTTTGGAAAGGGTGTACATCAAACAATTTCAATTCTTTTCTTCAAATGATAATTCAATTTTGACACTTGTTTTTGAAATTGAAAATCCTCTTTTCTGACATGTGTCAAGCATTCTGATTTAAAATGTCCCAATAAATGTATATACACTCTGCAAGTATAGGGACTATTTTGCTTAAAGGCACTACTTTGTTGTCCTACCGATTCTAAAAATAGTTAGAGGGATATACCCAATAGCCTTAACTCTGATCAAATTAAATAACAGTATCAAAATCAAAATATCTTGACAACTTAGTACAGTAGACCTTCCTAATATAAATTAAAATCTGTCAATTTTTATCCACACATTTTTTTGGTAAATACCAAGCCTATTTTGTTGCTGTACCTGTAATAAGATTTTTCTCTATTCCTATATACCACCCCCCCCCCCATTTTGTGGCCCCACTTTTCTCTAGGGAATCATAGTTTAATCTGCACAACCTGTGCTTTCACACAAGTAACTGCTTTTTGGACTGAAAACCAGAATATTTTGTAAGATATTCTCTATATATTTAAATGTAAAAAAGTCTCAAAAGTACATGAACTATATTTTATTTTGTTCACATATGTTTTTATATTATAAAAGAATTAAAAGGGGCACTGTTGTCAGTGTTGAAAACAAATAATAAAAATAACTAGAGCAAAGCTCGTTGAAAAGCAACGAGTGGGTCTTCTGTTAATGTCGAAAGTAAAGCTAGGAGCTCGTGCTCGTCCCCGGGATACAAAACTCGAGATGCGCACGCAGAGTTAGACGGGAATGACTTTCCTTGACTACTGAGACTCTCCAAAATGGAGGAAGTTATCAAAGCACAGTTGAACGAAGACTTATTTATTGAGGATGAAACAGACATTTTTATTTTCATTGCGATGGAGCAGACATGGATCATGCAAATTATCTTAAACCTAGAGCGGCGTCGTTATAATCCAAGACTCGAAGGCTTTTCAGAAAACATTGTGCCACAGTTTGATAGCAAGCAATTTCTCAGACATTTCAGAGTGAACCCAGAAATTTTTTATTTGATCATGAACTCGATTGTACATTCTCTCACAGATGATAATGCATGGCCCGGTGGTGTAGAGCCTATCCTGCCCGAGAAAAAACTTTTGGTATTTCTGTGGTATATGGCAAATCAGGAAACGTTACGAGAAGTTAGCAATACATTTGCAATCGGCACAACGACAGTTCATGAAATTATAATGGCTGTGTCAGAAACAGTAAACGAAAACTTGGTTAACGTAAGTTAATATTCGTGGTTAAGAATTTAAAAAAAAATAATTTTCAACCCTAATACTTATAATTGGTGAGTAAAGGTTTTCATTCATGCATGTTGTAAAATTCTAGGTGATAAACTGGCCAGATGCAAACACACAACAAGCCATATCAAGACAATTTCAACTCCAGTCTGGATTACCTGGTATTATTGGCTGTTTAGATGGAACCCATATTCGGTTATCTTCAGCTCCTGGTGGTGACAAAGATTATTTTAACCGAAAAAACTTCCCTTCAATCCAGCTACAGGTACTGATACATGTAAAGCATATTTTTACTGTGTGTTTACATGATGTAAACTATTTTATCATCAATAAACCAGGTAACTTTAAACTGTACGAAACTCTTACTTTACTGATTACATATAAATGTAGAATGAAGACCTTAAAAATTGTTTTTTTTCTCTAAAATATACAGGTTGTTGCAGACTGTGACATGTTGATAAGAGATGCTTACACAGGTTGGCCTGGGTGCACACACGATGCACGTGTTCTCAGAAATTCCTCTTTGTTTGACATAGCCGAAAATGGACAATGTGTTATGCATGGAAAATTTATTATTGCAGACAGTGCCTATCCATTGAGGAATTGGTTGATGACACCTTTCCGAGATAATGGAAGACTTAATGCACAGCAACGAAGATTTAATCAAAGGCTGTCTGTGGCAAGACAAATTGTTGAACGGGTGTATGGACACTTAAAAGAAAGGTTTCGAAGGTTTCGAGAAATATCTGTTCGAAAGCTGTCTCGTATAGTTTCACTGATTATTTCAGGATGCATTTTGCACAATTTATGTGTTTTGCATCATGATGACGTCGAAGCGTTTATAGACAATGATGACGATAGACATCCTAATGCCTACCCTAACATTTTTGTTGATGGAAGGGATGGAGCATTATTCAGACAGCAGTTAATGAATACAATGCCATTGTAAATACTTTATTTGAAACAGTTTTTGAAATGATTATGGTTTTCTAGCGTATGTTGCACACAAAAATTATATTAAAGATATTAAAAGATTTCAGAAGTGTTGTCAATCTTTTATTCACTTTTTGTGAAAGAACAAATAAAACAAAACAGAAAAATGTCAACAATACAATGTATATTTAAACAAAAACAAAAAACAAAAGAGGCCCAGGACACAATTTGAATTAGGACAAGTCTTTCTAACATGTTTGACTTGTTGAACCTATTTAAATGTATTTTCATTTGAGAAATCAGTTAAGTGCTTATGTCCATAACATCAGTATTTTGAAAAATTGTCATATCTGAATTACAATAGTAATCACTACCACTGGAAGAATAAATGAATGGTTTGATGTTCATCAAAATTTTAGTACAGTTCAATTTGCACAAAACCATGAAGTGTTTACTTCAAGTAAAACCTAAAATTGTGTACATTGTGGAGTTAATTATTTGTCCAAAGACTTTTCCAACATTTCGAGCATTCGATCAATGCATCGCATTTTGTCTTCATGTTGTGTTTTCATGGAGTTCATAAGTTCCCTGTTTTGTTCCTGGATATTCTCAATTAATTTGGTGCTTTCGGATATCTTGCTTTTTGTTGATTTTAATTTCGTAGTTTTAGCATGAGTTGTGGATTTGGAACCTGTGTCACTTGATGTAGACTGCTTATCTTCTTCTTCTTCAGGAGCAGCTGATACATCTTCATCCTTGTCCAATTCTGTATTGATTTTAAGTTTATCCCTGGAGCGTCCTGTGTCAAAGGACACAGCTACCTTTGTGGAGGCCTTATTGCCATACACCTCACTGAACTGCTCTAAATACTTCCAGGAATATTTTTTATTGCCGGTTTTGTTATTTTCATCATTTATTTCTTTGTATTTTTTTTTCAATGCCTTCCATCTATTGATCAGTTGTGTTTTGGAAACATGTATGCCATTTTTTTTCATTTCATTTGCTATTTCTCCCCAAAGAACATCATGAGATTTTGTGCCTGAAAATTTGTCCTCCCTCTGAAGCCTTAAATCAATTAAAAATCGTTCTTCACTTTCCTTCCAAACATGCATTGTGTTCTGTAAGTAAAGTAAGTTTTTCAGTGAGTAGAATATGAAACTCATGAAGTGTTAATTTGATATCATTAGATACTCTGATTTCAGAACATGCGAGATCTTCTTCAGATCTAGAGTATGATTGTGACAAAAATGAGGAAAAGCACTTTGTACTCGCGCAAGTAGACATTAATAAAAAGTCAAGATTTTTGTCCGGTATGAGTTTCTCGGAATGATTTTCTACAAAATTCCAATCTACCTGCGAGTCAGAACTGGAGGGTGTAGAATGGCCAGATGATGCAGATTCTGATGACGCTGAGCAAGAAGGGATGGTCTCAAATACACGCGAAGTTGATGCTCCAGAAGAAGTTGATGTATCTAGGGAAGTGGAATTCTTGTGACTAGTTGAAAGTGCCTCCCTAATGGCCCTCTTTGTCTCCGGATCTGTTTAATATGAAAATGATGTTATTGATATGAAATAAAAATTATTTAAACAAAATCCAAATCAAAATATTGTTTGTTTGCCACTGACTCGAGAACTTTAGCCTTGGTAAAATGTTTTATTGATCTTTTATATTGATTTTTTAAATCATCCTATGTCTATTAGTCATAATGACTTAATGTTGCTATAATTATATATTTATGGAATGAAATTAAAATTGTATACCACCATCTTCTGAAAGAAAAACGGTAGCCAGACTCTCATCAAGCAGACAGTATTGCCCATCTATCTCAATTTGTACCCTGAAAATGGATAAAAGATTTTGTACCCTGAAAATGGATATAAAAATTACAATGTCAGGCATGTAGCAACAAGGGGGGGGGGGGGGGGTTGTCCACTCCCACTTTTTTGTCGCAGCAAAGATTTTTAGGAAGTTGGGGTTTTTTTTTTGTTTGGTTTTTTTTTGCTTGTCAAGATTTTTTGGATGGATCTAACCCCCCCCCCCCCCCCCATTTCAAAAACGATGCTACGTGCTACCTGCCGGCATGTACATGTACGAGTACTTCTAATTGGTAATAGAACTGACATGTTGTTTTTTTGCCCTGTTCTTCATGCATTTTATACAAGAAAATGTTTTCAACATATTCATTAACATTTTTTATTTTTTTATGCGATATCCCTATTCATTATAACTAAATATAAGGTCACGAGACGAACTTCCGTTGCCGATCATTCTTGAATACATTATAAAATAGTAAAAATATTTTTTTAAGTTCTATATAACGATTAAAAACCTTTCAAAATCCTTTTGCCATTTTGAAATAAAAGAAACAAAGATACACTCACATGTTGTTATTACCGCGTGACGCCATCTTTACTCTATCAAACCCTGCATCGTGTGAGAGTTAAACTCGATTTAATTCTTTTTATTTAATTTAACTAAATTTTATGTACTAGTTCAGTACATATACAGTACATGTTTCATGTTTTAGGCCAGAGAATATTTGGATGGGATATTTTTATTTCTCTATTTATAGCTCGTTCACAGAGCTAAATGAATTACATGTATAATCGGGGAAAATGTGACCAAGATAATTACAAATTCTTGAATGTTTGGGACTGTTTATTAAAGCTTAAAATGAATAAGCAGATGGACAAATCAGATTGAAAAAGAATTTTTCACAGGTAAATTGAACCTATGTAAAGAATAACAGGACTCGAGCCTGTTTACATGAGAAATACTTATGAGACCTTATCTTGCTTATAACTCTACAACTGATTCTCAAATGTCATTTGATCATTAGAAATGCATTCTTACAGCATTGTGAATAATAAAATTATAAAAATAGAATTTGACCAAATCGTGACCATGCCCCTTAAACACATTATAATTATTCTGTACTAAGTTAAGAAAAACAATTTAAAAAATCTAACAAAATGTAATCCACGAAAAATTTTGAACTGCGAACTAATGAGCTTTTTTTTTTTAGAATCATTAACATGAAACGAAATTATCTTTAACAACTGTAAATACAACAAAATAACCAGAAATAAAACGCAAACATACCCATTGAAATGTTTATAAATTTTTTTTGTATGTGAAAACTGTTATCGAGATTAATCTACCATGTAAACATGGTAAAACACAAACTGAAAGTAGAAAATTCGAACGGTTTCTCTTATGAATTGAGTTTTAATGTATGTTTATGCTTTTAAATTTGTTTCACGAATATATTCATAAACATTTGATATCTAATAAAGGCAAAATCCATTAAGAATAATCAATTAAGTTTCAGAAATCAAACTTACTAACTCTTTCTACGATCACGACATCCGAGTGTATACCGATCTCGATGTTAAATTAAGCCAACGTTTTATAAATTCTATTGGGTTTTTTTGCGTTTCCTTTTTAAAGATATTTATTTTTTAACAATCTGATATGGCTATATCTAGTACAGAAGTACATCAAATGTATTGGTGTCGAACTATGGAAGGGTCGAATTGCATGGCTACCGTTTTCTAATTCTATTTTTAGAGCGACCATATTCACTAGCGACAGTATTCCCTGGTACACCGGGCTCAAACTCTCGCTGTTTATGTCGCACTCTCGCGACCCGAGTCGAAACTAGAGTTCGACGAGAAAACGCTCTTGAAGTACTTCTAAGAAGCAGAGTTCTTAAACCAATAAACATAAGTAACTAATACAAAAGGGAAAAAATAAAACTATTCTTGGTACGAGTAAACAAAAGCCGAATGAATATAAGTACGAAATAAAAATCAAAGGCCGGAAAGGCAACAAAGGCGTCGAGCTGACATTTTCTTTTATATAAAATGATATCAATAATTTAAATTTTTGTACTAAAAGTCGTATATCAAATAAAATTAGAATAAAAAAGTAAATGAATTATATTTTGTGCTGCTTTAAAATATTTTTTTAGTATATTCCCTTATAAAATAGGTAGTGATGCGTTTATAATACAATAACTCATCATGGTTACAAAAATTGAGAAACTTCAAAGTAAAAAAAAAACAAGAGGTCAATTTGCCTTAATGGTCACCCGAGTAGCATATATCCCATACACAAACTTGTCATGGAGTCTCATATATGCATCTAATTAATTAGGTTTCATACTGGAGTAAAAAATTATAAATTTGTAATGACGACCACATTTCAAAAAGAACTGTGAAACCTATTATTTTGGTGAAAAACTAAAAGATCTGGTCTACAAAATCATGAATTCAGTTTTCCTTTCAGGTGTGTGGGAGTAAAGAAAATAATTTTTTAACGTTATATGCATTAACATCTATACATCCATTTTGGCCCTGCCCTAGAGTCAAAACCCTAATGGACATCATAATGGACATCATAATCATGCATTTAGTTTTTTAAAAATATATATGGGAGTAGAGAAGAAGATTTTCTAAGATCTAATACATTTGTACTATATGACCATATTGGCCCCACCCTAGAGCCTGAACCCCTGACCCAGGGGTCATGAATTTCACAATTTTGATAGAGGGTCTAATGGACATCATAATCATGCATTTAGTTTTTTAAAAATATATATGGGAGTAGAGAAGAAGATTTTCTAAGATTTAATACATTTGTACTATATGACCATATTGGCCCCCACCCTAGAGCCTGAACCCCTGACCCAGGGGTCATGAATTTCACAATTTAGGTTGAGGGCTTCATGGACATCATTATCATGCATTTAGTTTTTGACAAATAAATATGATAGTAGAGAAGAAGATTTTCTAAGATCTAATACATTTGCACTATATGACCATATTGGCCCCACCCTAGAGCCTGAACCCCTGACCAAGGGGTCATGAATTTCACAATTTAGGTTGAAGGCTTCATGGACATCATTATCATGCATTTAGTTTTTGACAAATATATATGATAGTAGAGAAGAAGATTTTCTAAGATTTAATACATTTTTACTATTTGTCCATATTGGCCCACCCTAGAGCCTGAACCCCTGACCAAGGGGTCATGAATTTCACAATTTTGGTAGAGGGCTTCATGGACATCATAATCATGCATTTAGTTTTTAACAAATATTTATGGTAGTAGAGAAGAAGATTTTCTAAGATTTAATACATTTTTACTATTTGGCCATATTGGCCCCACCCTAGAGCCTGAACCCCTGACCCAGGGGTCATGAATTTCACAATTTTGATAGAGGGTCTAATGGACATCATAATCATGCATTTAGTTTTTTAAAAATATATATGGGAGTAGAGAAGAAGATTTTCTAAGGTTTAATACATTTTTACTATATGGCCATATTGGCCCCCACCCTAGAGCCAGAACCCCTGACCCAGGGGCCATAAATTTCACAATTTTGGTAGATGGCTTCATGGACAACATAACCATGCAACCAGTTTTTTCCTCACATGCGTGGGAGTAGAGAAGAAGATTTTTGAAAATTTGGCTTTTTTTGCATATTTGGCCCCGCCTGTGGCACCCCAGGGGTGGTAGAGCCATGAATTTCACAATTTAGATTCTTCTTACCATAGAGATGCTTCACACCAAAAATGGTAACGATTGGCCTGGTAGCTTTCAAGAAGAAGTTAAAAATGTAAAATTGTTAACGCACGACGCACAGACGCACGACGACGGACGAAGATCAATTGCAATAGGTCACCTGAGTGACTCAGGTGACCTAAAATTTCTTTCTGCTTAAAACAATCTTTGAACATTTTTCAAAGGTTCATAATTTGAATACATTAACAGTGTGTCCCTAAATATAAAAATAAAACATACTTTTATTTATTTCAATTCCCTTTTGAAACAAGATTACCTATAGTATGGTTGTTTACAAACAAATCCACAACACGTGCTATCTAAAATACTCGACCAAACCAACTGCATTATCGTTTTTATTTCATTAGATACGTTTGTCGCTTACATTTATTTTGGAGACCGTGTCCGATAACAAATAAATTTACATATAAAATTTTATATCTATCGGGCACGGTCTACAATTAAAATGTAAGCGATAAACTAAAATAATATTTAGTGGTTTACACCTTATTGTATTCATCCGCCATTTCTTGATTAAGCATATTTATACTTATGCAATGAGTTGTCAATAACCAGAGAGGCAAAGTTGGGTTTTTTGTACACAATTAAAATCTTCTAATGTGTTTAATACTTTAAGGATCTTATTTCTTATACGCATTTAAAAGGCGGTGCAGAGCATGAATTTTTGGACGATTGCCAATCAAGACGATCGCTAGAAGGCTGCCGAGCATTAGCTCAATGCCTTAAAAACCTTATAAATTTTAAGAACGACTTAGCAAATCCAAATCAAAATGTGTTGAGGATTTTTTGTACACAATTAAGTTGAATAAAAATCTTCTAATGTGTTTAATACTTTAAGGATCTTATTTCTTATGTACGCATTTAAAAGGCGGTGCAGAGCATGAATTTTTGGACGATTGCCAATCAAGACGATCGCTAGAAGGCTGCCGAGCATTAGCTCAACGCCTTAAAAACCTTATAAATTTTAAGAACGACTTAGCAAATCCAAATCCAAATGTGTTCAAGTACGACTTAACAATTTTCGAATTATTTTAGGTACGAGTTAGTTTTACTTTGAACATAACACTGTTAAATTTCCAAAAAAAATAATTTTATAAACCTATATATATTTGTAATGCATCGTCAATCTTAAAACGGATTTCAGATTTAAATTAAGCTTCATAAGCTCTTATTTTTGCTATTATGATTAATAGCAAATTAGGGTGATTTCTCCATGCATCGGATACCTTTGGATTTTTCCCTTTGTTCACGCATCAAATATCTTCCAAATATAAATAAAACTTGTTTTAAAAGTTACATGTTTCCCCCTTGCTTAATTATTGGAGAAAAAATTGTGAAATTGTAAAAAATGTAGAAAATAAAGCAAATTATTGAAGTGTTGAACTATTTCACCATGGAACGGACAATATTTACCAAGCATCGGACAGCTATAGCAGTACAGTAGAGATTAAAAATAACAAGATTTTCTGGTTTTAATGCAAAAATACAAAGGTTCGGAAAAATTAATTTATTCAAATGCTAATCAGATTTCTTTTAATGTAAATCCTCAAATCTACATATAGGAATTTAGACTATTGCTTCTGTTTAAAGGAATATTTATCATAAGGGGTTCTTTATTGTGCCAGCTACTACAGGAATTTCAAGTATAATAAAAAGACTGTGTCCGTAAAACTCGATTTTTAAATGGTCCGAGGAAAATGTTTGTATCAATTATTTTTCAAATTTTTATTTAACTTCACATTAAAAGTATATCACAAGGAATGGGCACATAATCTCCATATTATTAGAAGAAATCATGCAGTGAAAACTGTCCGATGCATGGTTAATTTGTGTCCGATCCATGGTGAAATGAACATGTGGTGCAAAAATGACCTCGACATTAATTGTTCAAATTTCTTGAACTTATTTTAATCAAATTTTGTTTCAAAATTTACTTATTTCTAATTATTTTATGCAGAGAGTGCATTTTCACTAATTCACAATCAAACGCACAACATTCAAATAATGCTTTAGTGTAAAATCTTAGTAAGTAAATTTTCAATAATGGTGTAATTAACGTCATTTTACGATGCCTATATTGCTATTTCCTTGACAATGTGACTGTCAAATTCTTAATAATGATTAAGTTCATTTGTTCTAATTCAGGAATATACGAAACAACACATGAGCGCATGCACATTTATTTGTATATTTATAAACAAAGCTGTCCGATCCAAGGTATATGTGTCCGATGCATGGTTAATTCACCCTATAGCTTAAAAAAGTTATTACAAAAAGACTTTGTTTCCCTCCCGGCTCCTAATTTTGAGAGGTCAGTCCCTTTTTCTTGATATCAAATGAAAGGTCTCGCAAATATAAACATTTTTTGTTCAACAAGTGTTCACGAATTGTTAGCCGTTCTATAGATATCTGAACAACTGTGTTTTAGGGACCGACCCTTCAACCCCTCTTGGGGCCACAAACAAACAAATTTAAGGTATCATATTGTTAACAACATTATTCTGAGCAACTTTTCTTCTACATTGCTTCTCAAAATATTTCTCCTTTTCTAGATATTAATGATTAAAGTTTTGGACTTCTGGCCCCTTGAAACCCCTATTTCGTATCATATGACTTAGGTATGTTACTGTATAGATAAACAGCTGTACAATGAACATTTTTGCTTCTTTAATTGATAACAAATAAGTGTTCATTAAAGAGATATTGCCAAAAAAATTTAGAGCCCCTTATTTGAGGAGAAAGGCCCTTTTTCTTGATATCAAATGAAAGCCCGTGAAAATTGAAACAACTTTTGCATTACATGTTTTAACAAAATATTTACAGGTTTAAAAATATTTCAGAAAATGTGCAAAGATTTTGTGAAAAAAAATTGGTGCCAATTTTCGACCTCAGGCGAGCTTCAACGCCTTGCGTAATATCCATACTTTCAAACAATGCGGTACATCTACTGACTTTCATCTACTATCCTTGAAAACTTCAACTTTCTATCGGGAATAGTTTCAGAGGAGTTGAGTGGACTTAAAATTTCATTAAATTTAAATATCTTAAAAGCGGAAGTGACGGCATCAACAAATTTAACTAAAAACATTTATCCCCTCCAATGCTCTATAAGTCCTGAATATTTGGTGCAAATCAGGTGAATAGTTTTCGAAAAATAAATATTTTAGCCTAAAAAAATAAAGTTGTTGAAGAAAAAAATCAATCAATCATCCTAAATAAAATGTGTTTTCAGCAAGTTAATTAGCTTAAAGCAATGGCTGTTGTTTTGCTTTTATGATGACACTTTGTTATAGTCGACCTGATGAAGTATAATACTTTGTCAAGCCGTAAGTGAATATTTACATCTATCTGAAAAATTCAAACATGTCTATGTCTTTGATCTGGGTATAGTCCACTAATGCATTTTCCATAGGCGGTAATGTTAATGTTCAGGTTCATAGCTCCAGCCCTAATTTTCGTTCAGTGAAAAGGAACGGAACCTCTTGAATGATGTTTCTCTACTGTTAAAATTGGTGTGAAGTCAGATTCGTTTTACGGCAAATGCGTCTGTATTGAAAAACTCTGAAAATGAAAGTAAATGTAGGGAATTTCACAGTTTTGGAAAGGGTGTACATCAAACAATTTCAATTCTTTCCTTCAAATGATAATTCAATATTGACACTTGCTTTTAAAATTGTAAATCATCTTTTCTGACATGTGTTAAGCAGTCTGATTTAAAATGTCCCAATAAATGTATATTCACTCTGCAAGTATAAGAACTATTTTGCTTAAAGGCAGTACATTGTTGTCCTACTGATTCTAAAAATAGTTGAAGGGATTTACCCAATATAAAACAGTCACTGTGGTTATTTACAATCTAAGCCTATATATTCACTCTAGACACTATATAGAACCAGGATTCCAAATTTTAATCGCACAAAAAAAGAATTGTTTTCAAATACCATGAAAAAGGTAAAATAGAAAAGTATAGGAATTTCCCTATCCATCAATGGATCCTATGACACCATAATGATGTCATAGTGATGAGTTGTTTTTAATTGTGTAAGTGTAATATTTATTTCAGAAGAAATGCACCATGATTTAACCCATCAGGGGGGGGGGGGGGGGGGGAGGGGGTGGTGGCCCCCCACTTTTTCTCGCAGCAACAAATTTTTTTAAAATTTACATATAAAAAAATTGAATTATCATGGAGTTGGCCCCTCACTTTTTTTGGCAGTATGTAAACAATAAGGAAAGAAGGAGTGAAATTAAAGAGTTTTGGATATGTTACGCCAGGCCCCCCCCCCCCCCCCCCCCCCCCCCCGGATTAGGATTTTTGAAGATTTTGGGAAAATCCAAATTTGCCTTTCTTTTTTTTTTGCTTGTCAAGAATTTTTGGATGAGTCTGCCCCCCCCCCCCCACTTTCAAAAACGATGCTACGTGCCTGCCCATTAATGATATGTCATGGGGAAAAGAAACTTGCTAATAAGGTCTTTTTTACTCTTGTATATGGTTACTATGGTAACAAATTCAACCAAATTATAGAAAAACATATCCAATGGAAAGAGTCTACAATTAACTAGAGTTCAAAATCTAGAAGAACAAAAAATACCCACTAAGTCTGTGTAAATGTATAATCAATATAAAGTTTCCCTATATTTAATATTCTTAATCATCTGCATGTCAAAGACTGAGTATATAGTTTTTGCAGGTTCCTTCTTTTAAACTTGAACAAGTGTAATTAAACATCATTATTAAGAAAATAATTTTACTTACATCAAGTGTGTCTCACTGTTGTGGGTCTTTGATGAAGTTCCGTTTCAATTTACATGGTATCTAAAATGAAAGGTTTTGAATTTAATTCTACATGTATCAAACACACTATCCCCAACATTTGCAATTTCATGTCAAAAGCAGCCATACGTTTAACGAGGCCGGGTCTAATTTGTTCTGCCCTAGATTTTTTAATGAAATTTTTTACATGAACCTCTACTGATATAATTATTATTTTAAGATAAAAAGATACTACATTTACCACACTGTTTGTTTAAGGGGCCATCTCAAAGTTTGTTAATTTTTAACATAGGACCCTATGGGATTTTGCTTGAAATGTATCAGTTTAGCACGTTTTTTACATTTTTTTAAAACTTCTGCCCTAGGGATTTCTTTTTATGTTCTACATATAAAATAAAAGTTATTGCTAAAAGGCATCAAATGGTTACATAAAAAAACCTTTTACCTCCTGGTTTGTTCCAGGGGTCTTATCAAAGTTGTTTTTTGTATGCCAAATTTCCCAGTTTGTCAGATATTAATGGCTATTTTTTATTTGACAGAGAAGGAAATGTCTTTAATCTTTAGAGTATTATTAAAACATTCCGACATATTGAAGTTATGAAAAATATATAACATCACATATTAAGGGTCATTAATATAAAATACATGGTTACTGTCTTGAAATATATAATTAAGCTATATATAGGCGGGTTAAGAAAACGTGACAAAGGGCTAGGCTTTCTGAACCCTCTTCACATTTTCGACCCGAGCCCAAATATAACTTATACTTCGAGACATTTATGTTTATTCCACGATATAATATCAATTTTTTCCGCATCAAACGAGCTATTTTCAACAGATTTCGCTGAATATCTGCAGTTGAAACTATCACGCCATGGCGTCAACAAAGCAAAAAGATGACGTCACAATACAAATAAAACGCTGTGCGAAAGTGTGCGTACTCGTTTTGTACTCGGCCTCGTTAAAACTCAGATAGAGAGAGAGAGGGGGAGACAGACAGACAACAAATAATTATATCATGCACAACACATTTGTATAACCTAAAGACCAACACCTCCCCTTTTTCAAACATTCAATATAAACCCTACCCAAAACAAAATATTCTATTGTTTCAACATATGAATAGAGAAATACATGTAAATATCTACGAAAAATGATTACAGATAATTTCATCCAATTTTGATTATGATAAACAAAGATAGATTTTATGGATTAAATACTACGCAGCATGGTAGGCCTTTACATGTTTAAATGTGAAAAGGTACAACATTGCACGACAGACTTATTTACACAATTTAATGCAAATCTATCATCATTGTAAATATTGCATGTCCTTAAGTGCAGTCTTCCTTTGCTCCACTTTGAAAGAAGCCAGACTGACCCCATATAAAACATGAATTAATTTTTTTACTCATTCTTTCAATATTCATAGCTACTATCATCACTCAAAATGTGTAATCCTCAAAAATTAGAAGAACACCCCAATCTTGTTTTAGTTTATTTTTTGCATGTATTTATGTTGGGCAGTTTAAAAAGGCCTTTAATCTCCCTGATGGTTTAATAATTTAAAAAAACAATCAAATTAAGCAAAGAAAAACTAAATGCTACATTATGTATAAAAGGTATTAATAACTACACTTTAAAATAAAATGTACCATAATTTAATTACAATTCAGGAAAAGGGTAACATGTTTTGATTCTGTTCCATCCAAATTCAGGGAGAAAATCAACTTTGCTATTGTTGAATACTGCGGAGAATTTAAAGAAACAGCCATCGCTCAAGGAAATGCCAAAGACAAAGAAGAAAAGTACATTAGGACTGACCCAGTTATCCTCCAAAAGGCATATGAACTTTCAAAGGAAAAGAAGACAACATCAGAAGTTATGGATATGATGGGTGAAAATGACTCCTTCCAGGCCCCCAGAAACTCTAAACAAATTCGAAACAAAAAATACAGAGAAACTTCCAAAGAATCACCATTAAAACCAGTAACCCGTACGAACATTTGAGGTGGATTCCACCTGGAAAGTAGACGGAATCCAGCTCAAATATAGGCGGAGAGTGTTCATTCCGGGCGTAAATGAGCAGGAGTCGGAAATTAATAAATTCTGTGTCAGATTTTCACCCCAAAATTTAAGAATTCCAGGTGGAAATGAGCAGTAATCTTAGCATGAAATGACGCCTCGATCTTTACGCCTGGAATTTTAGCAGAAATTATTCCTTCTCGGATTCTAACTTATGAAGTTTTCTACTGCTTGAAGCGTAAAATGGGACTTAGAATTTTTTCTTCAACAGACTAGGCGTAAAATGGACTTAGAATTTTAAGGAACTAAATAAGATCAGACACTGCATAAATATACTAGATATATTTTATTAATAGAATTTCTGTACCATATTCATTTATAATATAACCATAATAATGAAAAACATGCATTTAAAAAAATCTTAATAAAATAATAAGACATCAGATAAATCACAAAATTGCTGTCATTAAATCAATCAGAGAAAAAAACTTACTATGAAGTATCAAAATTTTTAAACCACTATGTTTTGACCCATGCATGATCAGTCTTAATCACTTTCCAATTTGTTTAGATAACGACACACATAGCACATTTGTTCATTATTATCCTGAACCTCTAGAAAAATGCATCCAGGGTCCTTGACGGCATTTCTCATGGCAACAAATTCAGTTTCATTAGTTTTCTCTACTTTAAGAATTTGACATTTGCTGTTATAAGAATTGCATTTGAGTTTTTCTAAAAAAGCCAAAACTGTACGCTGTCCGTGTATGGTAACAAGGAGAAAAAATCTTACACGCCCAAAACACAAAATATTTTCATTCATGTACATCATTGTAGAATTATCTCGTTTCATCATTCTTGCATAATCTAACCCATATATAATATGGTTATTGAAATCAATTCTTTTGAATGTAGAAAATTTTTCATGTTGAGGTACATATTCTAAAAAAGCACAGAGTTTTCTAAATTCCAAGTCAGATATATTTCTTAACTTCATTCCTCCTAGAATATACATTCCTTTCTCTATCATTTCCCCTCTTTTCAACAAGTTGGGGCACTCAATAGAATTAAATAACTTTTCCAATTCAGAACCTTCAAACATTGATGCGACTAGTTTTTGTTTTAGTTCTGGTAATTTTTGAACAAAGGAAATGCCAGTTATGATTTGATTATCAATATATTGTGTACCTTGAATCATTTTTAAAATACTTCCATTTTTATCTTCAAAAGAAAAACAGCTGTGGGTGTACAAAGGACCTAAATAACGGACACTATCAGCTAAATGAACAAGCTGATGTACATTAAGAGTCATAAAACATTTTTCATATAAAATTTCAAAATCAGCACAAAAATCAAATAACATTTTTTCTGCCTCTGAAATTTCATTTTCATTTGAACCTTGCTTTAAAAGAATAGATATAGCATTAACAAGCAGCACAAAATGTTGGAACCTTGGAATATCTAAAATACCACACAAAACTGGTGCACCAAAATACAATAAAAAATTACGATATTCTGACGCTTTCCAATATTTCAAATCATTTTCAATTGAACGAGGCAACCTTGAGATATCTAACGTTGGTTTCAATTTATTTAATCTAACATCAACTTCTTTGACCTTCTTGTAAATACTAAATTGCTTTGAATTAAATTCAGGAGCAAACCACAAACGCAACAATAATTTTTGGACTCCTAACAGAACCCCATGCATGTAATCAATGGCTATGCCATTTACAATGTCAAATTTGGGGAAAAAAGTCAACCAAGATGGCCCTTTAACACCATTGACAGTGTAATTTGATGTCCTTTTTTCCAAGTTGTCCATGGCTTTTTGCGCATCTCGACACACATCATGTACTGTACGTCTGGGGTCTTTTGGTTGGTCAGGTATATAAGGAAATACATGCGTATGTCCCTTACCTCTCTTTGCAGTCTCTCCTTTTTGTAAGCATTTCCAACAAGAAAAGGATCCATTATATTGGACACCATTACATAATAGACATCTAGCAGGAAGATCTGCTGTGCCAAATAGTAAATAAGCTTTGCACATAAATGTCCCGAGAGATGGTGCAAAACACTGAATTCCCTCATGCAGCCTTTTAAAACAGTCCAGAAATGGAGAAAGGTAGGTTCCCATATTAGGTTTATGGGGGCCAAACCAGAGTCCTGCTAGGATCATATGCTCTTTTAGCATTCTTAGTTTGTATGGTAATTCATTTATCACCATGAATAATGGCCATATCGACACTTTACTGCTCTTGAAGACTGGAGCTCCATCAGTGTTGAATGTAAAAGAAATATTCTCTGGTTTTGATAGAGGTCCATCGTTCTCCCAGTATGATTTGTACAGACTCCCATCATACACATCTTCATATATTCCATCTCTGCTCTGTCTTCGAAAACGATGTTGCAGTTTTTCATAAAAACCAGTCTGTGCATATAAGATTTTTAGTTGACTCTCTACTGGCATCTCCAAAAAGTACATAACTTCATTGTCATTTAGTTCTTTCTCGCAGCCACTGTATGGACACTTAAGTTCTGCTGATGATTTTAAATAGCCTAAACAATGTGGGCAGTAGAAATGTTTGACCAATGGATTTCTAAGATTTGTGAAAAATTTCTTGTAGTCATACAAACTGGTGCAAAGTGTGTGGCCTTTAGGTAGTACATACGAAAATATGTTCAATAACTGGAGTATTCCATCACTGCTTAAGCTGTGTTTCATGGTGAAGGATGTGAATAACAGCATAAATGTTCCTAGTGAAATTGGAGCTTCGGGGTACAGGGGTTGGTCTTCATCTTCATCATTTTTTTCTCTTTCACCAACAAAACATTCATCGTCAAAGTGTAGTTCTGCATCTGAGTTAAACATTGATTCCATGGTGTCCTCAAAATCCAACTCGTCTAAATCAGAATCAGAATCATTCAAATCATTGCCCACTTCTGCTTGGGGTGGTATTTCCTCAAAGTCTTCTTCATTATTGCGTGGCACCTGGTTGCAAATAACTGTTTCTTCTGTATATTCTGGCAAAACCTGCTAAAAGTCGAGAGAATATCGCGTTAGTGAATGCACCAGAGACATAAATAACAGCACGTCAAATTTAGTACCTAAAAATATCCTACTTTTCTTATGATTAAAGATTTTGTAACAACTGTAAATTGAGTATTGAATGATAATAAAGATGTACACTAACTGATCATCAAAAGTTTCTTAGTAATCAACTGTTAATAACACTTACAGGTTTCACCAATTTCAAAAACTATGAAAACATAATCGCTGTGATATTCGACACCGGATACAGATTTCGGTAAACAAGTGTTAAACTCTTATCGCGATTAAATCCGGATTGTTATATTATGCACTTAAACAGAAAAATGCATGCATCACTTGCAATTACAAATAATTGATAGATAAAGAAATAAATTTTTAAAAAAGCCGATATCACGTTAAATAAATGAAAACAAGAAAAAAAAACCATACCAAATGTTCTTTGTTGAGTTTCATTTCTTTAGATTTCGATGTTGATGGGAAATCCACATTTTCGATGTTGAGGCATTCTTCAGATGTATCCAATTTAAGATTTCCTTCGTAGGTTGTTACCGATGGTAAACATTTTTCAATAGCGTCATCAGTTAATAGGTCTTTTTTATAAGGACCTAGTTTTCTTTTCCTTTTCGAACCATCCATGTTTATTTTCCGTGTACAGTTTATAAGTCTTATCTTCGTTATGATCAGGTTTCTGAAAAGCTTGGAGGAAATTTTCGGGAGGGTGAAAATGGGGGCCACAGATAATGCGGAGGGGTTTTGTTATTGTTTTATCGGCAGAGAAACCTGTGAGCGCCCCGTCATCCACAGCATGGGTCAGCGTGTTATTTGATACATGCACTGTCCAGCATGCGCACTTCGTTATCAGTTCAAATGAACGCCCGACTGTTCCTCAGTTTTTACTTGTAACTCATTAACTTACATGTAACTCGGATAAAATGTTTGCGTGTATATTCTTCAACGAAGATGCCAGTCTTAGTGTTGTTGGGAAAAACAACAAGAGTTTAAAACTTGTAAGTGACGACTGGGAACCACGAGGAAAGGTTGAAATGTACTGGCCAGGAAAAGTCGCGGGACAACGATCCCTTTATCATGGAACCATAATCAAAGTTGGGGGTAAGTCAAAATGAATACTTTTATTAAAGATATTAGAGAACATGTAACGATTGTAGTTTGTTGAACATATATTAATTTATTATTTTACGCAGCTACACGGATATAGTTCAGGAACGTATCAGTATTAATTTAATGTACCTATTAATGTTATTCATCTTGAACATTCGAATAAAATACATGGCAACAGAAGTTATTTAGAATTAATAAAAAAACTTATTTAGAATTGTACATAATAGAAATTTCCAAAGCGCATTTTATTAGTATGAACAAATTATGAATCCCGTATCAGATTTTAATTTCGAACTCTCGAATCCGCCGCCCAAAATTCTAGTCACGTGACATTGTAACACCGGAAGTTAATGTAGGATGAAACAATAATGTTTTTTAAAATGGTTTCTTTAATAAATGCACAAGTAAATCCACAGGGTAGAATAGATGTTAGTTTGTTTTTACAAATTTTTGCAAATTATTTAAGATTTTATTAAACATGTTAAGTAAACATGACATTTTGGCGATTAATCATTTCTGCCCCCCCCCCCCCCCCCCAAAAAACAAGTTTTTTGTTACGGTTTCGAATACTATAGGTTTTATTGTACTGAGTGATGAACACTGATTGTGATTTTGTTTGAAAACTAACCTGTGCATATGCACTGATGTTTTTATAAACAATTTAACAATAGTATTAGATAAGGAAACCACAGATACGTGTGTGTGGGGGGGGGGGGGGTGTTACAGGTACGTAGCACGGTAGGAGATTGCACGGCAGGAGTTATGATTTTTAACTACCCCCATGGGCAGATCTGTAGCCATGTGTTTGCAACAGTCCACCCACTTAAAACTACAATGACACATGCCATGCACAATGAAAACAATAAACATTATGTTTTATCTAGAACATAAACCGACCCTTTCTCTATAAATACTGGTAGATTAGACTCCCCGCTGTCTAATCCTCTGAACTCAACCATTGCTTTTATGATTATGAATTACAAATGTCATAATATACATGGGGGTAAACATCGATAACCCCCCCCCCCCCCCACGCACACACTAACGTTAGTTACTTGACAGGGGGGTGTCTCATGTAGGAAAATATTACCATATTTTTAAGTAAATATAAGTAGTGTATTTAATTTGTAAATCTTTATGAATACATAAGTATATTATGTTTTTTATTTCAAAACTTGGGCTAGTATACCTAAGGCTCCAACTTCTCAAAAATTCAATCTTTTCAAGGTAAATTTAGGAACAATTATGTTTGCTGCGATTAAAAGGGGGGGGGGGCTGAACACTGAACACTCTATGGTGCTATGTGCCTAATGGTTGGGTCTAACTTTGCAAAAAAAAGTGGGGGGGGGGGGGGGTAACCCCCCCCTCTTCCGATGCCTATGCCTTAATACATTAACCAACCAATAATCCCCGCTAATTTTCATGCCTCGATCTAGAATAATAAACAAAATGAAGGCTGTCGTCATCTCTCTAAACTTAATATCAATTTAACTCATAGGTATTACTGGTATATCATAATTTTGCACTTTTTTTTTTTTTATAAAAAGTTAACAGCAAGCCTTTTGTTTTTCAGACGAAGAAAATTTGAACAAATTTGCAACACTTGCTTATTCAAAAATCTTGAAAAAGCAGAAGGGGCTAAATGATGTTCCAGAGGAGCTGTTTTCTTTTGAAATGAGTTCAGACGAAAGTTTCGAAAAAAGACATAGGTGTAAAACTAAAAAGATGCAGGAGTCAGAGGAGCAAGAGGACACGCTGAGTCCCAAAAAGAAGAAGAAGAAAGATGATGGAAAAAAGGAAGGTTCCAAGGAAAACAAAGATGAAGAGAAGGAAAAGAAGAAGGAAAATTCATCAAAAAAACAGCCAGAAAAACAAAAAAAAGTGTCCAAAAAACTGGAAGCTCTGCCTGAAGGATTAAGGACCTTGCAGAACAAATATTGCAGCGATCTCTTTGGTCAATTTTCTACATCTGTCCCAGCAACCTTGCCAGAAACTGACGGCATATTTTCTGTCTCCAACTTTAACTTGATTGACCCAGAGAGTACCCTTTCAGAGCCAGCCTTACCAGTGTTAAAGCCCACTGCATCCAAGACACCTGTTGACCCAAAGAGTACCAATTCAGAGCCTGCCTTACCAGTGTTAAAGCCCACTGCATCCAAGACACCTGTTGACCCAGAGAGTACCCCTTCAGAGCTGGCCTTACCAGTGTTAAAGCCCACTGCATCCAAGACATCTGTTGAAAAAAGGTCCGTACCATTGTCAACATCTGCATCATCTCTAACCATGACAGATACATGGGAGGTCTGCATGAATGCAGTTAATGCAACAGCTACATCAGACCATGAATCAATGCAGTCACTAACGAGGCCTAACATCTCAGCTTTTTCTCAAGTGCCTAGTAAGTCATACATAGAAAAAATGTTTTATTTTATAATTTTACAGTCCTCTATTTAAAAGTAAATTATTTTAACTTGATACTACCGGTACTCTGATTTAATTCATTCATGTATTGAAACTTATAAATCTTTTTAAATTAAAAATTTTGGAGCAAAAATATATGCATCAATTCTGGTAGAGTATGTTATTAGATTCTCTGTAACATATACTACGATTTATAACTAAGCTCATTGTTTCAGTTCCATCTGGTGAGGTACTGCAGGTCCTGGAGGGACTAATGAAACCAGAAGTCCAGCTTTACATTAGAGACTTAGTCCACTTTGTAAAGCAAAATAAACCACAGGTATGTATTGAATCAGATATAATAGGAAATGCACTGTCAGATTGATACTTAAGTTAACACAGAGTGTTTATTTTTAGTGTTAACATAGAATGTTTAAACTTTACAATATACTTATTTTTTATGTAGAACTCATTTGAGAACACCAGTGGTGACCAGCAGAGTTGGGAGCAGACTGGACATCACCATGACTTCACCGCACCTTACAGACAAATTGAGTCTCATTACAGCAATCCTGGGGTATCACTTGTTACTAATTTTTATTATTGGGGTTCTTATGAGTATCCTTGGGGTTCCTAGGGGTATCCTTTGGATACTTGGAGGTGACCCTTGGATTCCAGTGAGATCCCTTCGGTATTAATAGCTATTAATTTCTATCATTGGGGGTACCTTGGGGTGAGCCTTGGATTTGAATGAGACCCCTGGATTTTCAGTGGTTAATAATTTCTATCATTGGGGTTCGTAGGGGTATCCTAGGGTTTCCTTGGGGTGTCCTTGGGGTACTAAGAGGTGATCCGTGAACTCAAATGAGACCCCTTGGGTATTAATAGTCATTAATTTCTATCATTGGGGTTCCTTGGGGTTCCTTGGGGTTAAATGACTCACCCCCGCCTGTATAATAAAATTTTCCGGCTGAGATTTCCGTCTTTAATTCCCCCATATTCTCCCCTAGGAGCTTGATTAGCCTAGTACCCGAGGCCTTCCGAGTGCACTCGGAAGGCCTCGGGTACTAGGCTAGAGCTAGTTAATATCAAAATCCTTATTGTTTATGTGTTTGAAAATATGGCATCAAAATAGTAACACGTCAATGACCCAGATCAACGGAGTCTTGGTAAAATGGGTAGGCAAACCCGGTCCGGGGCAAAATAAAAGCCGGGGCAGATCAATATTTTTCAATTTTCTTTGTGAACAATCAACCAATCTCAATGAAATTTTCAGGATATGTCACCAATCAGTATAACTGTATTCGCTCTAAATATTTCTGCAAAACAATGAGTATTTAGAAATTTATCGACGATTGTTGATTTCCAAGTTGGTAAAATGGGTAGGCAAACCCGGGTCGACATTTTACGGTTTTGTGGACTTATTTAAGAAAAAAATGAACATTTTACGTTCCGTAATAGCTGCGTGTCTATGTTATTCCACATGGATATTATTTATGTTATATTAATGTTACTTTTCATTACAATAATTCACATAATTAGAGAATAAAGATTACAGATACTGTGCCTTAATCTTAATATTAATGCTTGTAAGATATTGGTTTTTTTAGGTAAATTGAGTCTGGGCCCTGGTTGGGCGTCGTGGTTATCCCGATAAGAACAGTACTTGCTTACAAAAATTAAAAATAAACATAAAAAAACAATAAACAAATCAAAGGCCGGAACGGCCACAAAGGCGTCGAACTGACTTTTTCTTTAATATAGAATATCAATAATTTGAATTTCTGTTAATTTAATAGTCGTATATCAAATAATTTTAGACATAGAATAGAGAAGTATATGAATTTTGTTTTGTGCTGCTTTAAAAACAAAAATAAGTTTATTTTCATATAAAATAGGTATAGGTGCTTTTACAATTCAATAACTCATTATGTTTACAAAATTCGAAGAAATTTCAAAGTTTAAAAATAAATTATTTTCTTTAAACAATTTTCACAGGTTCATGATTCGAATACATTAACAGTATGTCCCTAATTATAATAATAAAGCATACTTTTATTTATTTCAATTCCCGTTTGAAACAAGATTCCCTATGGTACTATACTGTTGTTTACAAACAAATCCACAACACGTGCTATCTAAAATGCTCGACCAGATCAACTGAATTATCGTGTTTATTTTTAGCAGTAAAATCACTAGATACATTATCGCTTACATTTATTTTGGAGACCGTGCCCGATAACAAATAAATTTACATCGCAAATTTTATTTCTATCGGGCACACTCTCCAATTAAAATGTAAGCGATAAACTAAAATAATATTTAGTGAATGTTTACACCTGATTGTATTCATCCGCCATTTCTTGATTAAGCAAATTTATACTTATGCAATGAGTTGTCAATAACCAGGTAGGCAAAGTTGGTTTTTTTGTACACAATTTAGTTTGATAAATGGAATAAAAATCTTGAAATACATTTAATACTTTAAAGAACTTATTTCTTATACGCATTTAAAAGGCGGTGCAGCGCGTGAATTTGGACGATTGCCAATCCAGACAATCGCTAGAAGGCTGTCGAGCATTAGCTCAACGTCTTAAAAAATTAACTACAAAACAAGAGGCCCATGGGCCACATCGCTCACCTGAGGAACAATAGGTATGATAAAATCAGCTTAATGGAGTCATAATACAAACAATCTTGACAATGTTCAATAATACATGTAGATCCTGTATAAATAAAATCCATTTTTTCCCCCTGGATTTTCTTATGTTTATAATCATTAGTCCCTTTTCTGACAGGATGATTTTATAGTCATTTCACATGTTGAGTATTGCAGTCCTCAAAAAGGTCCTTTACAATTGTTTATATATGGGATATTAAGCAACATCAAACTCTGAACCTTCTTGTGAGGCCGAAGAATTGTCCTGCAGCCAAAGTCTTAACAATAATAAAGAATCATCTGGCTGATTAGTTTCTGAGAAGAAGATTTTAAAAGATTTACTCTATATATTCCAATGTAAAACTTTAACACCCCCCCCCCCCTCAATGTGGCCTCACCCTACCCCCAGGGATCATGTTTTCACAACTTTCAATCTACACTATCTGAGGATGCTTCCACACAAGTTTCAGCTTTCCTGGCTGATTAGTTTCTGAGAAGAAGATTTTTAAAGATTTACTCTATATATTCCTATGTAAAACTTTGACCCCCCATTGTGGCCCCACCCTACCCCTGGGGGTCATGATTTTCACAACTTTGAATCTACACTACCTGAGGATGCTTCCACACAAGTTTCAGCTTTCCTGGCTGATTAGTTTCTAAGAAGAAGATTTTTAAAGATTTACTTTATATATTCCTATGTAAAACTTCGACCCCCCATTGTGCCCCACCCTACCCCCAGGGATCATGAATTTCACAACTTTGAATCTACACTAACTGAGGATGCTTCCACACAAGTTTCAGCTTTCCTGGCTGATTAGTTCCTGAGAAGAAGATTTTTAAAGATTTACTCTATATATTCCTATGTAAAACTTTGACCCCCCATTGTGGCCCCACCCTACCCCCGGGGGTCATGAATTTCACAACTTTGAATCTACACTACCTGAGGATGCTTCCACACAAGTTTCAGCATTCCTGGCTTTCTGGTTCTTGAGAAGAAGATTTTTGAAAATTTCTCGAAATTTTTCATTAATTTCTAATTATCTCCCCTTAAAAACGAGTGTGGCCCTTCAATTTCACAATTTTGAATCCCCATTGCCTAAGGATGATTTGTGCCAAGTTTGGTTGAAATTGGCCCAGTAGTTCTTGAGAAGATGTTGAAAATGTGAAAAGTTTACAGACAGACGGACGACAGACAAAATGTGATCAGAATAGCTCACTTGAGCTTTCAGCTCAGGTGAGCTAAAAAGCCAATTAGCATGCTTATTTGTTTATATTATCACAGCTCTTTAAAATAATTACAGTAGTGCTATATAATATTTAAAAAACTAAAATTAAAAAAAAATAGTGCTTTTAATGAAATCTTTAAATATTTATTAAAGGTTAAAACTAATGTGTAACACCAAAACATTACTCACCTTTTCAATTTAATAAATTAGGCTCTAATGAGGATACCTCCTATTCGTTAGAGCTGTGTTTATGATAGCTAACATCCTCATAATTTCGGAATTTTTGAGTTTGTCTAGCAGTAGACATTTCATAAAACTTATACTTTTAGATGGCCTTAGAAGCAGCAAAAGTACCTTCAAAAATGATTATTTTCGTTTTCGGCCAGGGGGCTTTGCCCCCCTGGTCCCCCTACCAGGGCTCTGCCCTGGACCCGCTCGGGGCCTGAGGCAGTCCCCAGACCCCTCGCCGAGATAAGGTTGCCTGCAGTTCCAAATTTTTTTCCTTCTATTCAAAAACTTATTGAAAACACTGTATAAACAAGAGGCCCAGGGGCCACATCGCCCACCTGAGCAACAATTGCCTTAATTCTGATCAAATTAGCATTACAGTATCAAAATATCTTAAATATCGCCCTACCTCTGGACTATTATTTAAATAAAATTGAATCTATACGATCTGGGGATGCTTCTATTCAAATTTCGGCTTTCCTGGCCAAATAGTTTTTGAGAAGAAGATTTTCCCTCATTGTGGCCCCCCTACCCCCAGGGACCATGATTTGAACAAACTTGAATCTACATTCTCTGAGGATGGTTACACACAAATTTGAGCTTTCTTGGCCAAATAGTTTTTAAAAGAAATTTTTTTAAAGATTTTCTCTATATATTCCTGTATAAAAATTTATCCCCCAATTGTGGCCCCTCCCTACCCCCGGGGACCATGATTTGAACAAACTTGAATCTACACTATCTGAGGATGCTTCCACTCAAATTTGAGCTTCCCTGGCCTAATAGTTTTTGAGAAGAAGATTTTTAAATATTTTCTCTATCTATTCCTATGTAAAACTTCATCCCCCAATTGTGGCCCTACCCTATCCCCAAGGACCATGATTTGAACAAACTTAAATCTACACTACCTGAGGATGCTTCCACTCAAATTTGAGCTTTTCTGGCCTAGTAGTTTTTGAGAAGAAGATTTTTAAAGATTTTCTCTTTATATTCCTATGTAAAATATGATCCCCCTATTGTGGCCCCACCCTACCCCCGGTGACCATGATTTGAACAAACTTGAATCTACGCTATCTGAGGATGCTTCCACTCAAATTTGAGCTTTTCTGGCCTAGTAGTTTTTGAGAAGAAGATTTTTAAAGATTTTCTCTATATATTCCTGTGTAAAACTTGATCCCCCAATTGTGGCCCCACCCTGCCCCCGGGGACCATGATTTGAACAAACTTGAATCTGCACTATCTGAGGATGCTCCCAATTTAATTTGAGCTTTTCTGGCCTGATAGTTTTTTAGAAGAAGATTTTTAAAGATTTTCTCTATATATTCCTATGTAAAACTTGATCCCCCTCTTGTGGCCCCTCCCTACCCCGAGGACCATGATCTGAACAAACTTGAATCTACACTACCTGAGGATGCCTCCACACAAGTTTAAGCTTTTCAGGCTGAATAGTTTTTGAGAAGAAGATTTTTGAAAAATACCAACAAATTTTCAATAATTCTCAATTATCTCCCCTTTAAAGAGGGCGTGGCCCTTCATTTGAACAAACTTGAATCCCCTTTACCTAGTGGTGCTTTGTGCCAAATTTGGTTGAAATCTGCCCAGTGGTTCTTGAGAAGAAGATGAAAATGTGAAAAGTTTACAACGACAACTACGACAACGACAGACAACGGACAAATTGTGATCAGAAAAGCTCACTTGAGCCTTTGGCTCAGGTGACCTAAAAATAGATTAAATTTTACATTAAAACAAATAAGATACCTTTTTTTAAATTATAATTTATTTATTTTTTCTTTGCATTTGACATATAGTAATTACACATAAACCTTTTGGAAATTTTACATCTTCATTAACAAATTTGTAATACACACTGTGAATAAATTTTTTTTCCTTCTCATTATTATACACACATGTTCCCAGTTTTAAAAATAATTTTTTTAAAAAATATTAATTTTTAAAAAATCCAATTATTTAGTTTTTGGTTCAGGAGACTGTACATAAAGCAAGGAAAAAAATTCCCAATTTCTATCAAAATGTCACATGAAGATCATGTGTCAAACTTTGATTTGAAAGAGCAACTTACTGAAGTACTTGGTCAGATGAAAAATTTGATGCATGAATGAGTAGGTTGGAACAGGATCATAAGAATTTAAGGCCTTTTGTGGAAATGACGCTGAATATTTATTGTTGTATTTGTATATCGAATAAATGGTTTCCACAAGTACAGCTTGGTGATCTATAATCATATACAATTAAAATATTACTAAAACACTCTCATTCTCTACATTCACTCATTAAATTTATCTTTAGTTAAATAATATTTAAATTACACATATTAGTCGGGTTGACATGCTATCTTACGACATATGTACAGATTCCTGACACGTGATGCTAGTGCAGCTGTATCAAGTGGTGAAAGAGCAGTTGATGATAGAGTTTTAGAGTTCCTTTTACAAGCTGATGCACAAGAAATGTTTTATGACTTGAGAAACAAGAGGCCCAGGGGCCACATCGCTCACCTGAGCAACAATTGCCTTAATTCTGATCAAATTAGCATTACAGTATCAAAATATCTTGACAACTAAGTACAGTAGATCTTGCTAAAAAAATTGAAAATCTGCCAATTTTTATCCACCTCTTTCTTTTGGTAAATACCAAGCCCCTTTTCTTGTTGTACCTGTAAGATGATTTTTCTCTTTTCCTATATACCCCCCCCCCCCCATTTTGTTGCCCCACTTTTCTCTAGGGTATCATGGTTTCACCAAACTTATATCTGCATAACCTGTGCTTTCACACTAAGTACTGAGTTTTGGACCGAAAAACTTTCCCAGAATATTTTTAAAGATGTTCTCTATATATGTAAAAATTCAGACTGCCATCACGGCCCCGCCCTACCACTAGGGACTCTGATTTTGAATTTACAATACCCGAGGATGCCTCTACACAAGTTAAAGCTTTTCTGGCCAAATGGTCTTTAAAAAGAAGATTTTTAAAGATTTTCTCTATATATACCTATGTAAAAATTCATCCCCCACTGTGGCCTCACCATACCACTGGACTATTATTTTAACAAACTTGAATCTATACGATTTGGAAATGCTTCCACTCAGATTTGGGCTTTCCTGGCCTAATAGTTTTGAGAAGAAGATTTTTTTAGAGATTTTCTCTATGTATAAAAATATATCCCCCATTGTGGCCCCGCCCTACCCTCAGGGACAGTGATTTGAATAAACTTGAATCTACATTATCTGAGGATGGTTACCCGCCAATTTGAGCTTTCTTGGTCATATAGTTTTTGAGAAGAAGATTTTTAAAGATTTTCTCTATATATTCCTATGTAAAACTTGATCCCCCAATTGTGGCCCAGGGACCATGATTTGAACAAACTTGAATCTACACTACCTGAGGATGCTTCCATTCAAATTTGAGCTTTCTGGCCTAATAGTTTTTGAGAAGAAGATTTTCTCTATATATTCCTATGTAAAACTTGATCCCCCCGTTGTGGCCCCGCCCTACCCCAAGGGACTATGATTTGAACAAACTTGAATCTACACTACCTGAGGATGCTTCCATTTTAATTTGATCTTTTCTGGCCTAATTGTTTTTGAGAAGAAGATTTTTATAGATTTTCTCTATATATTCCAATGTAAAACTTGATCCCCCCATTTTTGCCCCACCCTACCCCCGGGCACCATGATTTGAATGAGCTTGAATCTACACTACCTGAAGATGATTCCATTATAATTTGAGCTTTTCTGGCCTAATAGTTTTTGAGAAGAAGATTTTTAAAGATTTTCTCTATATATTGCTATGTAAAAATTCATCCCCCTATTGTGGCCCCACCCTACCCCCCGTGGGCCATGATTTGAACGAACTTGAATCTACACTATCTGAGGATGCTTCCACTCAAATTTGAGCTTTCCTGGCCTAATAGTTTTTGAGAAGAAGATTTTTAAAGATTTCTTTATATATTCCTATGTAAAACTTAATCCCCCAATTGTGGCCCCACCCTACCCCCGGGGACCATGATTTGAACAAATTTGAATCTACACTACCTGTGGATGCTCCCATTTTAATTTGAGCTTTTCTGGCCCAATAGTTTTTGAGAAGAAGATTTTTAAAGATTTTCTCTATATATTGCTATTTAAAAATTCATCCCCCCACTGTGGCCTCACCCTACCCCCGGGGACCATGATTTGAACAATTTTGAATCTACACTTCCTGAGGATGCTTCCATTTAAATTTGAGCTTTTCTGGCCTAATAGTTTTTGAGAAGAAGATTTTTAAAGATTTTCTCTATATATTCCTATGTAAAACTTGATCCCCTTCTTGTGGCCCCTCCCTACCCCCGGGGACCATGATTTGAACAAACTTGAATCTACACTACCTGAGGATGCCTCCACACAAGTTTTAGCTTTTCAGGCCAAATAGTTTTTGAGAAGAAGATTTTTGAAAAATACCAACAAATTTTCAATAATTCTCAATTATCTCCCCTTTAAAGAGGGCGTGGCCCTTCATTTGAACAAACTTGAATCCCCTTCACCTAGTGGTGCTTTGTGCCAAATTTAGTTGAAATCTGCCCTGTGGTTCTTGAGAAGAAGATGAAAATGTGAAAAGCTAACGACGACGACAACGACTACGACAACGACTACGACAACGACAACGACAGACAACAGACAAATTGTGATCAGAAAAGCTCACTTGAGTCTTTGGCTCAGGTGAGCTAAAAATAATGGCAGACCCAAAGATGCATCATTGGACCCATTCTGGAATGCCCTAGACGTCTATTTAGATGAGGTATCTGTTGTTCAAGAGAGGCGTCACTCTGATAAAATGTACATTGCCCTTAGCCATTAGCTGCCAGGATTTGAGAGAAACTATAGCTGCAAGGCTGCCTGCAGGATCAAATATACCATCCCGGTCATGGTTATCACTGAATTTTTGGCCCTCCAACGCTTTTGTGAGATCAGCAGTATGCTACACAAGCCGTTTTAAAGTCAAGTATGCTGTACAGCAAAGACTAACAAGAGCGAAACATCCCGATTCATCTTATGCCTTCAATCTCCATTTATTGAAGACTTGAATAAACATTACAGCATTGTCCGGCCCATTTGTTTTAACTGCATATCAAGAGGCATCCAGCCTAAAGTTCGAAATGCTTTGAAATTGAATAGAAAGTGATCATCAATCATGGAAAATAAAGTTTAAAAGAAGCCTGTGTTTTTTAACTTTTTAATATATAGTAGATTAAATGCTTTATTCAGTCAATTAAATGCTATTTGGATTATGAACTCAGTCAGGATTTCAATTTATTTTTATTTTTCCACTACCCAATGCATATTTTTGTAACCAAAAATTGTAAACCAAAAAAAACTAGAAAACTGACCAGTCAGGAAGGGCCCCGCTATGACAATTAATATACAGAAGTGAAAAAAACTTTGAATTCCATCCTCTTTATATTAACAATGATGAAAAATAAATGCCCGGCATAAGATGTAAAGAACTGAAATATATAGGATCTCATGATTTGTAGTTTGATATGGTTTTCATCCAACAATTAAAGTGTTAAACTGAGGGGTAAAAATATAAGGGTGCAGCTCATGGAATGAGAGTTAAATTTGATTACATTAAAAAAAAAATATATGAAAATTATAAGTAACAACTGTATTTTTAAAATTTCAAGATAATTCCTGAATGTCCAAAAACTTTGTATCTGCATAAAACAGAGATAACCTCATGTCTTATAAAAACAAAACTAAATTAAATGTGTATTTAAAAAAGATTTAAGCAGGTGTTTTATAAAATGCAAGCCTTCAGTGAATGCAAATACATTGTATCACCCAGGGTTGACCTCAACTTCAAAACAAACATCAGTTGCAGACAAAGGTGTTCATTAATCTTCATATGACAGATAGAGATAATCCTCTAAATTTTCTGCAGCAGGCAAGATAATTAATCCCAGGGGATTAATTGTTCTGCTCTCTCATCCTTTTCTTCTAAATTTACAATAAGATTTGTTTTTTCAGAAATGACAGAATGGGGTTATTATCTGATTACCTGATAAAAATAACAGCATTAAGCTAGGCAGAAAAAAATTAAAAAAATTATAATTAAAAAATAAAATAGTGAAAAAGGATATCTTAATATATATCTTGATTTTAGAATTCAATAAAATTATCATAAATCATTGTGTACGGTATTTTAACCAAAATAAAGTATGAATATTATATTTTAAATCCATATTTCAAAGAATGTACACAATACTACACATCATTCAAAATTGACCTTAACTTCAAAACAAAGTTCATTTGCAGACACAGGCAGTGCAGTAATTAATCTCAATGTGTCAGATAAAGATAAAGCTTAGGATTTTCTTCCTGTGGAAGGTTAATTAATCCCAAAGGACAAATATTGCACAGCCTTCCTAGTATACAATGGTAACATTCTCAGCAGTTATCTCTCTTTGCCCATTCATTCTTATGCATAGTTAAGGAATCTACCCCACCACCCCAGCTCCAAACCAGAAGACATAGAGAACCAAACTTAGCATCAATATATGTATTTCTGCCTACTGAACTGCCATACCAAATTTGAACTTGATTGGGCAACCATAAAAAAAGTTATTAGAAAAAAACAGAAAATTTGTGGACGGAAGAGTGACAGACGGACGGACAGAAGGACGGACGGACAGAGTGATTACTATAGGGCACCCACAAATCCTTGCGGGGCCCTAATTAAAACTTTGGCCTGAAATAAGTACGTCAAATACAAAGATATGGGTTCTTATTTACACATCACAAAATTAAACGGCGTAATAATCAGGTTATGTAGTAATTCGAATGTAGTTTCCAATTTCATGAAATTCTATTTCATAAATATAATTGATTAATTTCATATTAATATATTTACATCTCCCAAGTATTATTTCCTCTATTTCTTATGGAAACTTATAGTTAATTAATAGCTCTATAGAAACAGCCAGACTGAAATCTACACGCCCCATTTATCGATTGGTCGAAATCTACAGCGGCTGAAACTGACAAGAAAACGACAGGACAGATATCGACACGCCCTTTTATCCATTGGTCCAAACCTATAGCGACCTAGGAAAAATCACGGACTGCACAAAATAATCATGACGATGTCAGACTCAAAGTCTCACAGGAGATGATTTGGCTGTTTCTTTTAGCTAACTTACTTACGTACATCAACAGTAATTTAGTGAATTTAACTTGCTTTTCCTAATCAACGCGGGTTATGTATTTTTTCTGCAATGTCACTACCTTCATATCCCAAATGAATCACCAAAGAAAGCATTTTATTGTTTAAATGAACCACACTTTATTTACAATGCAGCTGTTATGCTTATATTTGATGTGGATTTACGAGAACCGCATTGCCTGCAATGTACAGTACAGGTAAAGTAACAACAAGCAGCAGCAGAAATAACGATAAATCACACCTATTCTAAATAACTGTGCGATGTTGCGTATGAATTGTGCAACTGTTTGTGAGTGTGAGTGTGTTTGTACTTATAGGTTTTATTTAATAAAATACAATCCTCTAAATAAGAACCAGTGAATAGCTGAAATCAGTACCAGCGTTATTAATCATACAAGACCCTGCGACATAACAAGATGTAATTATAATCGGGCCAATTATAAAGTCTCCCAAACGACCAAGGCCATCATTGGGAGTAGGGATAACCCACATGGGTCAAACATTACAGACAAAAAAGATTAAGAGCTTGATTATTTTTATTTCTGAAGTTTCATGATGTTCCCCAGGGGTCCTTTACACCTCAGGTGAACTAACATGACCCAAAGAAGAAGAATATATATTGTGAAGGGTTGGGGATCTTAACTGTTTTCAAGATATTCGTGCACTTCTGTTTCAGGGGGGTCAGGACCACCCCCAGGACCCATGACCTACATACCATTTGATGCCTCTTGACACAAGGAACAAAAATATACATGGTTTAGGGGTGGGGATCTTAACCATGTTCAAGTTATTTGGGCACTTTCTGTTTGAGGAAAGTCAGGACCACCCCCAGGGCCCATGACCTACATACCATTTGATGCCCCTTGACACAAGGAACAAGAATATACATGGTTTAGGGGTAAGGGATCCTAACCATTTTCAAGATACTTGGGCACTTCCTGTTTGAGGGGGGTCAGGACCACCCACAGGGCCCATGACCTACATATCATTTGATCCCCATTAACACAGGAACAACAATATATATGGTTTAGGGGTCAGGATTCTAACAGTTTCTGAGATATATGGTCATTTTCAATTCCTAGGGGTGGGGATGACCCCAGGGCTCACAGGGTTGTCTCTAAAAATTGGAGTGGAAGGAGAAATGAAAAAGAAGAAGGGGGTCTGGGGGTCTTGCTTATAGCTACATTGTGTTTGAAATGCAAAAATAGCTGGGTAATTAAGGGCGCATTATAGGTGGGGGAATTCCCCGCCTCCCGGGTCTTAGAGACAACCCTATGTCAGATCTAATAAACCCTATATATTGCCTGTAACAGTTAATATATGATTCTGAAAACCCTATATTATTATCTTTGTCCGTTTTCAAGTTATAACCATTTACAATAGAGTCTACAATTTTTCCCATAGGCTTCAATGACGTTTTGACTATTCAGTATCAGCAGAAGAAAAGAAGATGGTTTTTAAACATTATTTACATTTACACTATATGACTATAATTAGCCCTTCCCTAGATTAAAAACCCCTACCCCGAAGCACATGAAATTCACAATTTTGGAAGAGGGCTTCCTGGTCTACATAACTATGAACTCATATTTTCTTTCAGATGTGCAGAGGTACAGTCGAAGATTCGATAGAATTACTATATATGCACCTTAACATTGATGGGCAAGCATTTGTAATAATTTATGGATAGTGATAGTAATTTCAAGCTAAATGTAAATTCATTCTAATTGTTGTTTTCAAGGTATATAATGTTAAATAAAAAATTTTATACATGTAAAATTTAGTGACTTTTTATACAAATTAAATAGGGTCAAGCAGTGTGTGTGTGTTGGAAAGGGGGGGGGGGGGGGGGGGGGAGGTAATCAAAGCTTAAATAATGTTCACCAGTACACCTGCATACCATCCTATACAACTTATCCATGCATGGCTAACTCAGTAAATCCATTGGCTATTATTACAGTGAACACTTCTCCCTTCGATTTAAATACCCAGTCACTAAGAATTAGAACTCATTGCTGAAGGCATTTACAGTAGATATCATTGCTGAAGAAATCAGAAGGTAAGGTATTTGTTTAATAGTCTTATTTTCTACATGGGGATCAACAACAAATGATTAAAATTTAATGTTTATCCTCCACATCAACCCCCGCAATCAAACCTGGTTCAAAAGATTTAGTCTTCTTTCATTCTTACATGTGTACAGTAGCAAATTATAAATCATTTCGTGATTGGTATTTTTCTCTAGATGCACATTAAGATTTTTTTGCTTTTTAATTTTTAAGATAAACAAAATGTTATATGTATTCAGAGCAATTGTAATAGCAGGTTCATCATTAGGCTAGGAATTACCCACATGAGTCAAACATTACATATGTCAGAATAAGATAAATTACTTTATTATTTCCATTTCTAAAAGTCAGGGTGTCTCCAAAAAGGTATAACCTAGGCTTACCTAGCTATACCATTTGATAAGCAATAACACAAAGAGCAAGAATAAATATGGTTTAGGGATGGGGATCTCAAAAGTTATCAAAATATATCATTATTTTCTATTTCAGAGGGGGTAGGAGTGGTGGGGGTGGTTTAAAGACAACACATGATGCAGGGTTGTCTCTAAAAATTGAAGTAGAAGGGAGAAATAAGAAAGTAGAAGGGGATCTGAAGGTCTAGCTTATATTAACTAGATTGTGTTTGAAATGCAATAATAGCCGGGTAATTACGTCACTTTAGACGGGGGAATTCCCCGCCTCCGGGGTCTTAGAGACAACCCTGCACATGGGGGTCATGTACTTTACACCATTTGATGCATCATAATGACATTAAAAACAAGAATTAATATACCGGTATATGGTTTAGTGGTGGGGATCTCAACAGTTTTCAAAATATTTGGTATTTTTCTGTTTCATGGGGTCAGAACAATCCCATAGGGATATGGCATACATTATATTTGATGCATCATTATACATTAAGAAAAAAAGACCCCTTCTTTCCTATTATAACTCATATATACATGTACATGATAACTTTCTACTTAATAGTGTAAGTCTGACAAATCAAAAAATAACTTTTGCAATTAACTGATACAAAACTGTACAAATGTGATAGAATAGGTAATGATGATTAGCTTTTATGATTTAAATATTAAGACTACTGGTAATTGTATTCAGCGCATCAGCGCCCATGCGTCCATCTCATATGCGCATCTTTTTTACTCCAAGTAAAATTTTCCCGAAGTTAAACTCATATGACATCAATTTTTCTATATTTTAAAACATTATTGCTTACATTCATGTCAAGAAATATCGAGTCTGATAGTAATTACCTTGTCAAATAATTTTGATTCACTTCAATGGTAGGCAATAGAGCTTTCTTATATCGCATATTCTTTCTTTAGGGGTTTAATCAAACAAACCAAATTCACAGTGTCAAAAGTTTTCGATTTTTCTATCATTCATTTATCATCTCTACATTCTCACAGACTCAATGTTTCTAATAGCTTTCTATTGAAAAAGACATAAAGTGCCTCACTTAAATCAAATTCATTGATATCAGGATTATTTATCACTTTGTGCATCAACTAATATCACTAATATCATTGTTCACGACTCATTCTGGCAGAGTGAAACATCGTGCCCGTTGATAAAAAAAAATTGTATAATCAATAATTTAGTTTACAAACAAAATCTGTTGCGCGAGCTCGTCGACGCACCAAATACAATAAGCCAATGTTAAAAGATGATTCAGTATGCTGGCAAAGGGATATCACTTATTTAGAAAGTGAAAGTAATACCTATACCGATGGCTCATAAGTTGTGTTACTACATGTATTTAAATGGGGTACGGGATGTTTTGCACTTAAACATGTTTAGCCCTGAGATGCTTCGCACCTATTCTGTTTTGTGCCGAGATGGTTTGCAGCACGATGTTTCACACCGAATACATACTTAACAATGATTGATATAAAAAGATATACATGTAATGTTAAGTTAATATTTCAAGATATTTATGAAATAAAAATCCTTGAATTTTTTTTTTTTAAAGCACTTTGAAGTGCCTGCACATGGCACAATATATTCAAGTTAGTTCATTTTTGATTAATCTACCGAGGGGCCATGGATATGGCACAATATCAGCTGAGTCATTAAGGAGGTGTGTTCCCGTTTTGCACACATTTGATAATTGGGTATAGAACAGTGTTGTATAATCCGACCAATTTTACTATCGATAATGGAAATGAATCGGCAGCTCACAATCGATTATAAAATCGATTATGTAAACTTTCAAATTCCAACAAAGATTAATTATTTTCATCCTGTCAATGAGTGAAAGATACCTGCATGAAAGAAAATACCTTTTTTTAATCTATAATACATATATCTATAGGTTTTTTAAATAAACTTATCTTCAAATGAATTAAATATTATAATTAGGGACCAACCTAGGACAAAATTTTAATTTAAATTGGATTAGAAGCATGTACGTCAATAAAAATAAAACTACTTCTTAAATTTGTAAAAACTTAGGCCTAACAAAAATATAGGTTTGTTTCCGCTTTCAGGCTGAAAAAAATTAGGGTCGGTAGGTCGGCTTTTTTTTTTTTTTTCTTTTTTTCCCTCTCCATTTGTTCAATTGTGCATATATTAAACCATTTATCTATTAACCTGGGTTAGATTTTTTTTAAAAACCAAGTATTTGTTGTCATTGTTTAAATAATCTGATGAACCTTTTCCCCGGCTGGTGGGAACATTTCTCGAGCTCAACTGGCACGACATGTGCTGCCATTTGTAAATAACAAACATCTAAGCAACACTGATGACATCTAAATAAGCATTTTAACGACTTAAATTCAGAGGACACAATAAATTTTAAATCAGATAAAAACGAAATTTTAACAAAAAACAGATAAAAACGGAAATTTACGGAAAAAACTCAGAATTTTTTTTGGAGTCGGCGGGTTTAAGTTAGGGTCGGTCGGGAAAGCATAACAAACCTATTTTTTTGTTAGGCCTTATCACATTTGTTAAACTTAATTGATCTGATACATTCACAAATTTTATACATTAGGTGAGAGAAATTTAATTTTAAGTTTTACGGATCTGCCGACCCAATTTTTTCGATTTTTTTGCAAAGTTAGACCTAACCATTAGGCTCATAGCAGAACAGAGGGTTCAGGCCCCCCCCCCCCACTTTTTTCGCAAGAAGCATAATTGTTCCATAATGTACGTTTGAAAGATTGAGAAGTTGGAGTTGTTTTGGAAGTATAGGTTAACTCCCCCCCCCCCCCCCCCCCCCCACCGATTAGGATTTTTAGAATTAGGTTTTTTCTCTCAATATTTCTGAGGATCAGTCTAGCCCCCCCCTACTTTCAATTTGCTTCCGACGCCAGTGGTCAGTGACAGTCTCTCCTTCCATTTCAACCTATAACAACAGAAAGATTTAAGTCAGGTATTTCAGCCCAGGAATCATGGCGAGATCTCAATTTGTTGCCATCGACGTTAAAAAGACGCTTTCATATCTACGAACACAGTTGAGTATTGCAAACGTTTGTATGATTCGAATTAAGTGGGTTAAGTTGTACGAAGATTTATTCATATTAGTTAATTTATTGAACGAATCGATGTTATAAAAAATGGCGACGAACGTAAATAAAGTATCTATTGGAGATTGAAAGTTTACATGCCCATCGGGCTTGCGAGTGTGTAAGTTTCACATGCCCTCTTTCATTTTTACCAGGCCCCAGGCATCGGACTCCCGGGATTTGATATTAATGTTTTTATTTTCCATCTGATAATTTGATAAGACATACATAGAACTAGTTGTATTTCTTGATTGAAGCACTACTGAAACTTATCTGGTGTCCTCTTTTATTTTTTCTAATTCAAATTACCTTTTATTGAAACACTGGAAAATTTTAATCGAGTTTAGGGACAATAAACATCGATAAGTACTGGTCACTCAATGATCGAACTAACTTTTTCAAAACAAAATGGCTGCCAATATGGCGGCGCCCAGGGCTGGAAGAATTTTTTTTTGGTCTTAGTAACCCTGATTCAACTTTCATTTTTCACTGATTTTCATATATATACGTGTTACCATTAATCCTCGCTTAGCTGCGCTCGGTATAAGTTCAAGCAAGTAATATGTAATTTTGATTAATAAAAGTTTGCCCACTGTTTTTTTTTTTCCCTCCTCTGACCCAAATTTTTTACAACAAAATCCATAAAACTAAAAATTAAATTTCTCTCGCCTTAAATGTTTTGTAATTCTGTGAGTTAAGTGACAAATAAATCAATCCTTGTACTTCTGTGTATTTTGGAGGCATTAGTGCAACTATTTGAGCCAATTACAACCGTTATGTGGGTCATTCTAAAAAAAGTGGATTTTTTCAAGTAACACTTATTTCAAAACAAAGTACTTACAACAAGATTGAATTTATCATATTTTGAATCGGGCATATCATGATGTTTGTTTGATAAAACAACAGTACATCAAATGAAAATCTATAAATATGATATTTACAACCACATGAAAAGAAAACAGTCTTTGGTGTACGTAACGCATAAGAAATATTGATAAATTTAATTAAATAAATCTTATTGTTCATGCATTTGGTTTGGTGTTAAAATAACATGACAATGATGCAAGGTATGTGTAATTCTTGTTAGATGTGCTCGCCACAACGGTAGTACCGGCAAAACAGATTCATACATGCCAACTATCCCGATTTTTGTGGGATTCTCCCGATTTCACGTCGTCAAAATTATAAATCCCGATATCCCGATCGGGATTGTCAAAATACCCCGAAATCCCGATTCTCAAAAAATCCAACCCGTTTTACGACAATAAGTCCAGATTTCCATCTTAAATTTCAAATCCCGCGCTGCTTGTCTACGCTAACCAATCAAAAAGCGGGATTATGACCGCCATTGCTGTTTACCTGTATCGCGTGTGTGTATAATCGGGATGTGTGAATTGATGTAATTACCTGTACGCTGTCTGGGTGTTTGCAAACCTAATGAGGAGCATGTTTTGATAGTAATTAATCGGGAAATATCGGGATGAACAGCAAAATGCCACACTTTAAAGTTTTTACACAAACTTCGACAAGAATGGGGTTACACCACCAAAGAAAACGAAACTTTTATCCCAATATCGGGAGGCAGATTCCCGATTTTCGGGATGACTATCGGGATCGTAATTGGATGACAACCATGTATATTGCCGTGTAATAGGTATGTTTAACTTATATATAGTACAACTGAATATATTTATTGACTATTGTGTACACATGACACTAGGCGAGATTGACAGCTACAAGAAGAATAGATATGTTAAACTTCATGAGTAACAATTTTTTATTTTTATTTTGAGGGATTTTAGGGTAGACCATGGTGGAATGAATGATGTTACAAAGATCACGAATCCATCAAGCCACCTGCTGCTACCAACTTCTTTGTGAAATCAAAATTGGAGCAAGATGAAGGTAACTAAATTTTTTAATAAGCTAATATATAATATCTATAAAGAATTTTAAGTCAGGAAACAATTATAAATACTTTCTTTCACTTTTTACAGCAACTTGACCCATACATGCTTTTTAATATTTAATTTAATTAATTGTAGATGTCACAAGAGCAGAGGTCCTGTTTGCCAACTGCGTTGCAGAGCTTAGTGCTTTTTGAACGGCTATACCATACTATTTATTGTTTGTTGAGATTTTAAAGATTGATTTAATAAAGATTGATTTAATATATGAAAATAAAGTTATGTACTTTATTTATGATTTCATTTGAAAGAGGAGATTGTTTGATAAACACATTAGGCTAATGTTAAATAGATAAAGAAACAGATGAATTTCTAAGAGTTCAATTGTTCATACAAAGCAATTACACGACAAAATGCCGCGAAATTTCCTTCTAGCAAAATGTCGTCACGCGTAAAATCCCCCATGGAGATTTTCAAAAGTTGGCATGTATGCAGATTATGTGCATATATGAATGCAAACCAGGGTTTTATAACTTATTTCAATTCTTTTAAAGGTTATAATTAATTACGGAGCAATAATAACACGAGAAAAATATCTTAATACAGTGAGATGTTTCGCTCCAATGGAGGTGCGAAACATATTGAGGTGCGAGTCATCTCCGCGCGAAACAGAATAGCTGCGATCCCGGATTCTTTAAATGCTTACCTATATAGGTCAACATCACAATGATAATCCAATTAGAGCACAATATGGATCCTTTTTGCTTATCATCACAAAAGAAACGTTTATCCGTGTTATTTAATCCTTTTCTGCATATGGAAAACACCGGAAAGTACATCACAAGCACGTGCAAGTTAACTGGGTAAAACTAATACCCGCTAACGTGGCCTGCAGGGTGTTGCTAAAATGCGGAACGGAAAACGGGACGGAACGGATAACATTTTTAAGTTAAAATCACAATTTCTTTAATTCATTAAACATGTTAAATTGGTTTTCTGAGATTCGCGGCGGGGGAGGGGTGTTGTGATGGATTTTAGCTTCTCATTGAGATACGATAGGATGGTGATACGCTTGATTAGATGACATATCAAACAAACAAAAATGACAATGAATATCAAAGTGAAAGAAAAAAATAATTAAAAAATTAAGAAAAATATGTGAACGCATGTTTAAATAATATACAAGTCGTATGAACCATTATTACTAATAACGGTGTTTCTGTGCTTGATTTCTAAATTTTTAATTTTTATTTGTTTACAGGGGACAGTGAACTTGGTTTAGCCATGGATAACATCGAAGAAAAATTTGCTAAAATTCATCATTATTGTCTCATCACCAGGAAGATGAAAAAGAACCAGTCAGTATAAAAAGTGCAGAATTTTGCAAGTACAATCTGAATGTTAGTTTTTTCTTACTTTAACAGTTTTCCTTACTTATATTATACGTCAGGCACGTAGCATCGGGGGAGGGGGCAGGGGGGCTGGCCCCACTACGTTTTTGCGTTGCAAAGATTTTTTTTTGAATTTGCATACAAAAAATTGAAATAACATGGAGTCCCCCCCCCCCCCCCCCCCACCCCCACAAACACGCTTTTATGGGACCACGTAAAAAAAATGAATTAAAAATGAGGAAATGAACAGTGAAATTGAAGTGAAGTGAACGGTATACCCCTCCCCCCCCCCCCCCCACCCCCGGATTAGGATTTTCGGGATTTTGGATTTTTAAAATAACCCTCCTTTTTTTGTCAAGTTTTTTTGGATAGGTCTAGCCCCCTTCCAAAAACGATACTACGTGCCTTTACGTTAAGCTGATTTTTCATCATTTATGGAAAAAGAACCAGTCAGTATAAAAAGTGCAGAATTTCGCAAGGACAATGTCAGTTTTTCCTTACTTATACAGTTCTTCCTTACTTACAGTATACGTGAGGCACGTAGCATCGGGGGAGGGGG